>NW_024039373.1:0-413460 GCF_016077235.1 Cyprinodon tularosa
ATTGTTTGATGGTAAACACAGCATAGCTCTTCTTAAAAGTCCGTCACTCTGATTTTTCAAAAGTTTGTGTTAACAGGAAATTGTTGTATCTCAAAAAGTTTTATAGCAATCCTAACCAAATTTGGAACAGTTATTTATCCTTTGATTATAAAAAAGACTGCCGAGTTTGGCGTGAATCTATGCATGTTTGAGCATCTTATGGGGTTTTCATCCGCCACAGTATATGGCATTCAAGTTTAAAGATTTTTCTTTCTTTAAATTATTTAATAAATCATCTAAAAAAAATCTAGGACATGCAAGATGTGTTCCTTGACATTTGTGAGTTTTTTCGGGATTTTATTGCAAACTATAGATTTTTAATGAATTTTTTTGTTTTGAGTAGAGTCGGCCATTTTGAATTACATTTCACCCTGTTGTGAAATCACGGACCTCTTTTCAAAAAAGTGTATAAAGTTAGCCTTTTATCCAAATGAGCTAAAACTTTCAAAAATACGTTCTTTACAAAGCCTGCTGTAAGCTGGTTACAATAGCAAAGCGCTTCTTTAAAGTCTGTCACTCTGATTTTTCAAACGTTTGCGTTCTTGCCTAATAGTTGGTCAAGTGGACAGATAATGCCAGGATATATTTTTCAACTGCCGCAGTATAAGGCATTCACGTTTAAAGATTTTTCTTTCTTTGAATTATTTAATAAATCACCTAAAAAAGAATCTAGGACATGCAAGATGTGTTCCTTGACATTTGTGATTTTTTTGGGGATTTTATTGCAAACTATGGATTTTTTAATGATTTTTTTTGTTTTGAGTAGGGTGTAATACCGCTAACCGTGGGTTTTGGCAGTGCTGTTTCTCCATCTTTTGAATATATACTTTTGACCCACCAACTGAGATTGCTACAGCAAATATCTGACAGATGAGATTCATCCCCAGATATTATCTTTTATCCCTAGTTTAACCCTTCCTGACCAAAGCTGTGGTTGTCTCCGGCTGGTCCAGAAGTGAAGCGTGGCACTTTTTCCGCTGGCTGGGAAGGAGCAAGGGGGCAGCGGTCACTCACCTCCCGCGGTCGCGATAGGCCGAGCGGAGAAAGAGGAGGATGAAGAGGAGCAGCACAGGGTGATGAAGAGGATGAGGGGAAGCAGCAGCAGGCATAGGCTGAAGAGCAGGAGAATAGGCTGGGAAGGAGCGTGGAGCCAGCGGTCGCTTGGTTCCCGCGGTCGCGACATACCAGGCGGTGCGAGCTGCGAGGGCCGTCAATACCGCTCGCGGTTTTAATTAAGATTGTTTTTATTAACATGAACATAATAAACATAGGATGCTAGAAACGAGACGAAATCATTACACTAAACTTAAAGTCCATCCGATCCCAAAATGCTAATGTCCTGTATTTGATTCTATAGTTTGACACATCGGTTCCCCTGCATGCTCTGGCTGCTACAAGACGCTGCTCCTCTTCTTTTCTGGATCTCTGGTACTGGCGACAAACAATGGAGTGTCACTCCTCTGGATTTCACTCCTTCTTCTATGTTAGGACTAAACTTTGTCAGGTTGGGGCTTTCATGCTCATTGTTGTTCCTCGTTTGGGTTTTGAAGTCTCTGACCTGAGCGTCTACTCCTGCAGAGAATCCAGTGAGCCCGCCGCAGCTGACGAGCAGCCGCTTAAGGCTGTTTTTAAATAAACACATTAAACTTTCCCATTGTCTGTCTCACCTGAATTCTGAGTCCTATGTTTTGAGCACATTGCAATTCTCTATCCAGAACCCATCAAGTGGAAAAGTTTTTGTTTGACCTGGTTTAATTTAGCAAAAATCTTCTTTCAGGAAAACTTTTGCTATCTGATGATCAATCGAAAAAGTAAGGGACTGGTGAATAAATTCGCTAAATAACCGTTAGTTGCAGCCCTACAAACAGAATCAACAAGTAGTTTGTTTTGTTTTAAGATAATGCTTTTAAATTTTGAAGGGCTTGAATTGATTAAAACAGAATAATTTCCTTTCTACAATTAATTATTGATTCATCTCAACCTAACTAGAACACACAAACTACTATGAGAAGACAACCACTGAAACCTAGCATGGCCTGGTAAAGAGCTGGTAGAGCTGAAAAACAAAGGCAGGACTTGGTCAGTGTAATGAGTTTAGAACCAATAGATTACTACAGATGTGATGCACAACTCCAAGCTATACGCACTCTGTTTTTATGATTTTGGAGTCTGTGTAACAAGCTGCCGAAGGAACTCTCCAGGGAACAATTTCTCCCCATTTTGCCTAAGATAATCTGAGGATATAAGGTGTGATCTCTATTATGTTCTTCATTTTCAATGCAACATTGCTCTGTTACTGTCACCAGCTTGTTATGTTGCATTTTGTGAAATCCTGGCACTGAGTCCTGAATGGTAAAGCCTTGTCCCCAGCGCTGTGAATGGTCTGGCCAGAGCTGGCCGTATCAACAACAAAAAGGCTAAATGGAAACCTTCTAATATGACACATCTGACATGATTTCGGATCAAGACTCTGGTGCAGCAGCAGTACGTACGACAGGAGAACGGAGTTTATTTTAAGGGTTTTTATTGTTCAAACTGGAAGCAGAGAAAACAGGAAAATCCAGAGCGGTGTCTCACTGCAAAACAGGTCAGGTGATCAGTATGAGTTCCAGCTGATGTTGAGATGAACAGTGAGGCCAGACTTACTTCTCAGGGCTTGGAAACAGGTTGAGGGGGAGCAACAGTGTCCACAGAGAGGGGGGGAGGAAGACCTTGGAGTTACCAGGTTCTTTAGGCGTTGGAGGGTGGACAGGCAGGTGAGTTCAGCTTTTGCGGATCTTGAAAGACAGCTCTTGGAGAGGAGTGGAAAGCACCGTTGAGGGAGGAACAGGAGCCAGCCTTCAGCAGGGGGAAAACTAAAGAAAAACAGAGACAAGACTGGTAAGTAAGACTATCAGAACAAGTTCAACTTAACTTGGAAGTCTTGAAGAGGGACCCAGTTACCACTGGTATAGGTAACCATCTGTCGTCTGCCTCAGGGAATCCACTCCTCTAAATACTGCTTGCTTGATTGTGGCTGATGAGTAACAGCTGGGAGCCTCACCTGCCTGGCACACCCTGAAAATGAAGGGGAGAAAACAGAAACAAAAAACTCCAAACCAAAGCAGCTCTGTGAACATAACAGTACCCCCCCTCTCAACGGACGCCACCAGGCGGACGACCAGAGGAAGAGGCAGAGCGATGCTCAAAATCCGAGATGAGGGAAGGGTCCAGGATGAAAGAGCGTGGCACCCAGGAACACTCCTCAGGACCATAACCTGCCCAATCCACCAAGAACTGGTGCCCACGCCCCCTAGGGCGAACATCCACGATGCGCCGCACCGTAAAACAGTGTTGGGCAAGCTGCTTGTCCAGTGTAGTGAGCTAAGCTATCAGTTACTCAACAATAAATGAAGCTTCACTACACCAAAGCTACCACCTAAAGAATTATAGCAAGCTAAGTTACACTAATGTGTTAACAGTAGCTTAACTACATCAGAAGCTACTTAACGTTGTACCAACCTAATATCAATTCAAAATGAGTCTGATGCACTGGTTAAAATATTTATTAAAGATCAGTCAATGACATAACACAGTGTAAACATTGCTTTATGATCAGCATATTAAAATAAAAACTGAAGTAATTACTAGTAGACAAACTAGTAAACAATCTGCTGTTATTAGAACCAAATGAAAGGTACTGTGTAGTGTTCTACACGCGGAGACATGGCTATGAGTTTGCATTCAATGGACATCTCTTGGGAAAATGAAACCCTACAAAAGACCTCAATTAAACAGTTGATTCAAGTAACAAACAAAACTGTTTACAAAAGAAGGTGAAAAAATAAAGAAGCTAATTAAGAGATACATATATTTATGTATTTATATATATGTCTCACCATATAATTTAATTTCTACCTACATATTTATTCATTGTATTTTTGGAGGCAATTAATTGAATGCTTATTTATTTATTTATTTAGCATTTATTTATTTATGTATTTATTTTATATACGGGAGAGCTGTTCCTCCATAAAAAATCTTATCTGTGCACAGCCTAAAAACAGATTTATGTAAACATCCTGTCAGGTAAACTAGGCCATGAAAATACAATATCAAAGTTTCACTACTGCTCTCTAATTAGAGTATCTTAGTGGCACATATGGGAGAATTATCCTGCCATAATGCAAGAGCACATAACTTCAATTAGAGAAAAGAATTTCATCTTCTTGCTCTCAAAACTTATAATGCTCACACTCAAAACATGCGCTCTCTCTCAAATATTTTCTCTTCTCTCTCAAATCTTTGTTTCTTCTCTCAGATTTAATGCTTCTTGCACAGATATTTTCTCCTCTCGCTTGCCTCCTTCTCTTCGCGCACAAACGCTCGCAAACCCGTAGGCTCTGCTTGCGGATTTGTTTTGCTCTCTCTCAGACTGCAGTTGGATCGTTGCCTAGCAACCTTTCCAGCCAATAGAATGACAGCCTCGGAAAGTGTGCGCTTGTTTAACCCTACTGAGTGTGCCTGTGCTACTACGCCACTTATAAGAGCGTCAGCTGAAACTGCTATTTACTGTAGTTTTGTGGCTGATTGTTGTTTCAAAATAGAAAACCTGGTTTCATTTCTTAGTTTTGCCCTGGATTTTGTAGCGTTTGTGGACGCTACGTCGCTACTTGATCAAAACAATAACGTCGCTACAGGAAAGTTACTTCATAAATAAAGCAGCGACGCTACGGTCAAGCTATTGGAAAATGTAGTTTAACTAATAGCTTCGCTACATGTAGCGGCGCTACTGCCCATCACTGCCGTAAAAGCAGGATGTCCATCAACGATCCGGGCGGGTGGAGGGGACTTGGCAGGAGGGCACAAGGCACTTGACAGAACTGGTTTGATTTGTGAAACATGAAACACAGGATGAATGCGCAGATGAGAAGGAAGGTTGAGACGGACAGTTGTGGGACCGATAACTGATTGGATAGTGAAGGGTCCCAGAAATCTAGGGGAGAGTTTCTTTTTGCAACCTTTGAGAGGAAAGTCCCTTGAGGAGAGCCAGACCTTTTGACCCACCGAGTAGTCTGGAGCTGGGATGCGTTTACGATCTGCAGTTCTTTTGTTCTGTGTTGCAGTGCGATTGAGTGCAGCCTTGGTCTGGTTCCAAATACGATGACAGTTCTTAAGATGAGATCTGACCGATGGAAGAACTGTGTCCGGGAAGGAGGAAGGGAGTAAAGAAGGTTGGACACCCAGAGATGCTTCAAATGGAGAGCGCCCTGTGGCCGCTGAAATATGGGAATTGTGGGCATACTCTACAAAGGGTAGATGTATGCTCCAGGATGATGGATTGGAGGCACAAATGCAGCAAAGAGCATTTTCCAGCTCCTGGTTCAGCCTTTCACACTGACCGTTAGTCTGTGGATGGTAACCAGAAGAAAGGCAGGATTTAGCTCCAAGAGCGGAGCAGAAATCTCTCCACACCTGGGAGACAAATTGTGGCCCCCGATCTGAGATTATTTCAGTAGGTATGCCATGGAGACGGAAGACGTGGAAAAACAACAGACGGGCAGTTTCAGAAGCAGATGGTAGTTTCTTAAGGGCAATGAGATGACAGGATTTTGAAAATCTGTCAATTATGGTCAGAATGGTTGTCTTATGGTTAGAGATGGGCAGACCAGTGACAAAATCAATGGCAATATGAGACCACGGTCTGCTGGGAATAGAGAAAGGTTGTAGCAGCCCTGCGGGAGGACGGTGAAGGTTCTTGTTTTGGGCACAGTTGGGGCAAGCAGCAACAAAGTCAGCTACGTCTTTGTTAAGGGAAGGCCACCAAAAGTAGCGGCGGAGTAACCCTATGGTTCTGCTGACACCAGGGTGACAAGAGAAACGGGATGAGTGAGCCCACTGGATCACCTGAGAACGAACAGACATAGGGACATAGAGGCGATTGGGAGGACTGCCTCCTGGATCAGGCTCATCTTTAAGAGCCCTTTGGATGAGAGTCTCAAGGTCCCAAGAAAGCCCCCCAACAGTGCAGGAGGGGGGAAGAATGGGTTGGGGAGATTCTGAAGGTTCGTCAGGAGAGCACTGACGTGACAGAGCATCTGCCTTCATGTTGCGAGAACCTGGACGGTAGGTAATGTTTAGGTTGAACCTGGAGAAACATAGAGTCCATCGGTATTGCCTGGGGTTGAGTCGCTTAGCATTTTGAAGGTAAGATAAATTTTTATGATCTGTCCAAACAATAACAGGGAGATCAGTTCCCTCTAGCCAGTGCCTCCATTCCTCAAGGGAAAGCTTAATGGCCAGAAGCTCTCGATCACCAATGTTGTAATTTCTCTCCGGAGGTGTAAACCGGCGGGAGAAGAAGGCACAGGGGTGCATCTTCTTGTCACGTTGGGATCTCTGAGAGAGGACAGCTCCAACCCCTGTATCAGAGGCATCCACCTCCAAGATAAACTGCTCTGAGGGGTCTGGGTGGATGAGAATGGGAGTTTAAGTAAACATCTGTTTTAGGTCAGTGAAGGCCTTGTCTGCCTCGAGTGACCAGGAGAAGGTTCTCTTAGTGGAGGTGAGAGCTGTCAGGGGAACATCAATCAGACTGAAGTTCCTGATAAACCTGCTGTAAAAATTGGCAAAGCCCAGAAAACGTTGGAGCTGTTTCCTGGATTCAGGAACCGGCCAGTCCACTACAGCTTGGAGCTTGGCTGTGTCCGTCTTCACCTGTCCACCCTCAAAAACAAAACCAAGAAAAGTTATGGATGGCATGTGAAACTCACATTTCTCTGCTTTCACATACAGATGATTCTCCAAAAGTCTTTGCAAGACCTTTCGGACGTGTTCCTGGTGCTCTTTGGGGTCCTTAGAAAAGATCAGAATGTCGTCAATGTAAACAAAGACAAAAATGTTCAGGAAGTCCCTTAGAACGTCATTGACTAGGGACTGAAACACAGCTGGGGCATTGCAAAGCCCAAATGGCATAACGAGGTATTCATAGTGACCAATGTGTGTCTTGAAAGCAGTTTTCCACTCATCACCTTGACGAATTCGTACAAGATGGTACGCATTGCGAAGATCTAGTTTTCTGAAGATGGTAGCTTGTCGGACTGGTTCGAACGCAGAGGAAATGAGAGGAAGGGAATATTTATTTTTGATGGTGATTTGATTAAGCCCTCTATAATCAATACATGGACGAAGAGTCCCATCTTTCTTCTGTACGAAGAAAAAACCTGCTCCTAGAGGGGAAGACGACGGTTGAATGATGCCAGCATTGACAGAATCAGATATGTATTTTTCCATTGCTTCTCTCTCTGGTCTGGATAGGTTAAATAAACGGCTCGAAGGCAGAGGGGCCCCAGGTAAAAGATTGATGGCACAATCATATGGTCTGTGAGGAGGGAGAGAGAGAGCCAATTCTTTACAGAAAACCCGCTGCAGATCGTGATATTCTGAAGGCACATTGGCTAGATCTGGAGGAGTGGGTTTTGGGGGTGGAGAACTGGGTGGAAGAGCTGAATGAAGACACCTATTGAGGCATTTAGGATCCCATGACTCGATGCGTGACTGAGACCAGTTAATGAGTGGGTTGTGGAGCGCACTACCATCTAGTGCAGATACTGGAACCGGTGCAGGGAGATCCTCAAAAGGGATCTTGTACTGTTTGACGAGTTCAGGACTAATTAGATTCTGTTCTGAACCAGAGTCAACAAGGGAGAGGACTGGATAAGTCTGATTATTGACACAAACAGTAGATGGGATAGAAAACCGGAGATTATCTTTTAAGAACTGCTTGCCCGCCAGTACCCCCAGAATTACTGGCGGGCTCTGGCTTTTGGTCACACAAGGCATTGAGGAATGAAGTGGTCAGGGGATCCACAGTACAAACAGCTGCCTGAGTTAATGCGTCGCTGGCATTCCTCAGGGGTTAGACGAAGGTGACTAATTTGCATTGGTTCCTGAGAAGGAAGGGGAGACGGATTAACAGGAGGTTGTGGCAGAGGAACCTCTGAACGAAAGGTTGACTGTGAGGGTTGTGGCTTAAGTCTATTTCTTTCCCGCAATCTATTGTCGATGCGGATAGCTAAGGCAATCAGATCATCCAGAGTATCTGGTTCATCCCGGCTAGAAAGCTCATTTTTGAGTTTTTCGCATAGGGCGTGAAGGAATGCTCCTTTAAGGGCAGGAGTGTTCCAGCCAGAATCGGCAGCAAGGGTCCGAAATTCGATCACTAATTCTGCTGCAGATCTATTGCCCTGCTTGAGAGTCCAAAGCTTCTTGGCTGCTTCTTCCTCACTAATTTTAGGACTGAATGTCTGTTTGAACAAATCCAAGAAATCATCATAGGAGCACCGATAGATCTTTTCTTCATCAATGATGGCTTCAGCCCATCTAAGAGCTTTGTCACGTAGTAAACCAATGATATAGGAAATCTTAGAAGCATCATCCGGAAAAGACTGAGGGGACCTCCTGAACACTAGGGAGCACTGTAACACAAACCTCTACACTTACCCAGTTCCCCCGAAAAGGGTTCTGGAGGTGGAGAGGCGGCGTCACGGAAGGCAGCAGGGGGGGGGCTGAGCCACCGGAGCAGGAGACTGAGAAGGAGAAGCAGAAACAGAGGATGAGGAAACAGGAAACTTGGCACTCAACTGTTGCACCTGATGAGAGAGCTGAGTAAGCGTCTGCAGAATTGAAGTCTGTTGTTGGGCCATACTAGTGATAGCATTTTCGTGATGCCCGAGAAGAATTCCCTGTTCGGATAAAGCCGTACGTAACGCAGCTGCAGAGTCGGTTTGGACAGATGGTTCTGACATGATTTCGGATCAAGACTCTGGTGCAGCAGCAGTACGTACGACAGGAGAACTGAGTTTATTTTAAGGGTTTTTATTGTTCAAACTGGAAGCAGAGAAAACCGGAAAATCCAGAGCGGTGTCTCACTGCAAAACAGGTCAGGTGATCAGTATGAGTTCCAGCTGATGTTGAGATGAACAGTGAGGCCAGACTTACTTCTCAGGGCTTGGAAACAGGTTGAGGGGGAGCAACAGTGTCCACAGAGAGGGGGGGATGAAGACCTTGGAGTTACCAGGTTCTTTAGGCGTTGGAGGGTGGACAGGCAGGTGAGTTCAGCTTTTGCGGATCTTGAAAGACAGCTCTTGGAGAGGAGTGGAAAGCACCGTTGAGGGAGGAACAGGAGCCAGCCTTCAGCAGGGGGAAAACTAAAGAAAAACAGAGACAAGACTGGTAAGTAAGACTATCAGAACAAGTTCAACTTAACTTGGAAGTCTTGAAGAGGGACCCAGTTACCACTGGTATAGGTAACCATCTGTCGTCTGCCTCAGGGAATCCACTCCTCTAAATACTGCTTGCTTGATTGTGGCTGATGAGTAACAGCTGGGAGCCTCACCTGCCTGGCACACCCTGAAAATGAAGGGGAGAAAACAGAAACAAAAAACTCCAAACCATAGCAGCTCTGTGAACATAACAACATCTTGATAGCAGTGGCCTTTAAACAATTGACCTGTTAACTAGCTGAACCAAAATTACCAAAAACAACTTTTAAATACATGAAAAATTAAGAGTTCAATCAGCTGTTGTTCTTTAACCTGTGGGAGAATCTAGCCTGCCACATAAAACTGTTATGGTGGACAGTACCCTTCTTGCTTTAGTATAAGTCAGGTTGAAGGCACCACATACACTATATTGCCAAAAGTATTTGCTCACCCATCCAAATTATTGGAATCAGGTGTTCCAATCACTTCCATGGCCACAGGTGTATAAATTCAAGCACCTAGGCATGCAGACTGTTTTTACAAACATTTGTGAAAGAATGGGTCGCTCTCAGGAGCTCAGTGAATTCCAGCGTGGAACTGTGATAGGATGCCACCTGTGCAACAAATCCAGTCGTGAAATTTCCTCGCTCCTAAATATTCCACAGTCAACTGTCAGCTGTATTATAAGAAAATGGAAGTGTTTGGGAACGACAGCAACTCAGCCACGAAGAGGTAGGCCACGTAAACTGACGGAGCGGGGTCAGCGGATGCTGACGCGCATAGTGCGAAGAGGTCGCCAACTTTCTGCAGAGTCAATCACTACAGACCTCCAAACTTCATGTGGCCTTCAGATTAGCTCAAGAACAGTGCGCAGAGAGCTTCATGGAATGGGTTTCCATGGTCGAGCAGCTGCATCCAAGCCATACATCACCAAGTGCAATGCAAAGCGTCGGATGCGGTGGTGTAAAGCACGCCGCCACTGGACTCTAGAGCAGTGGAGACGCGTTCTCTGGAGTGACGAATCGCGCTTCTCCATCTGGCAATCTGATGGACGGGTCTGGGTTTGGCGGTTGCCAGGAGAACGGTACTTGTCTGACTGCATTGTGCCAAGTGTAAAGTTTGGTGGAGGGGGGATTATGGTGTGAGGTTGTTTTTCAGGAGCTGGGCTTGGCCCCTTAGTTCCAGTGAAAGGAACTCTGAATGCTTCAGCATACCAAGACATTTTGGACAATTCCATGCTCCCAACTTTGTGGGAACAGTTTGGAGCTGGCCCCTTCCTCTTCCAACATGACTGTGCACCAGTGCACAAAGCAAGGTCCATAAAGACATGGATGACAGAGTCTGGTGTGGATGAACTTGACTGGCCTGCACAGAGTCCTGACCTCAACCCGATAGAACACCTTTGGGATGAATTAGAGCGGAGACTGAGAGCCAGGCCTTCTCGTCCAACATCAGTGTGCGACCTCACAAATGCGCTTCTGGAAGAATGGTCAAAAATTCCCATAAACACACTCCTAAACCTTGTGGACAGCCTTCCCAGAAGAGTTGAAGCTGTTCTAGCTGCAAAGGGTGGACCGACGTCATATTGAACCCTATGGATTAGGAACGGGATGTCACTTAAGCTCATATGTGAGTCAAGGCAGGTGAGCAAATACTTTTGGCAATATAGTGTATGTCCCGCTGAAAGGACATGGTGCTTACCAGGTTTTAACTTAATTCTAGCACTGAATAACTGTCAGTCAGACCAGCAGTAGGTATTAAATTATCACAGCTTTGGGTTAACTTGGATTGTGAAAGCAAGTGTTGGCACACAATGATGAAGAGAAGACAGGAGCATGTGGGACTAATAAACATGGGCTTCTAGCCTCATAATGCTTACCTGAAACAATGAGCTACAAACCACAGCTGGTGACAGAAGAAGCGAAAGGTGTTGGCCAACAGTTACAGCGTATGCTTTGTGATTGCGTAGGAGAATGTGACCACAGAAAACGGGGAGGAAAGGGAAGAATAAAGGTGACCTAACTTACTATTCAAAATTTCCCCACTTTGCTAGTCCTTTGCTGGTCCCTTACAATTCCTTTTTAAACATCAAACTTTGTACAAAAATATTTTTTCTGTCATGATTTGTGGACATCAAGATCTAAAGATATGCACGCCCAGCAGAAGGAGAGGGTCACTCCAGTGCCTGGAAGTTGGATGGGGATTTTGCTGGGAATTGCAGGGAAGTGGGCTGCCATTCGACTGGCATTTGACTGGGAAGGGCCATTTTGAATGCCTGCTACTGTAGCAGGGCAAAAAAGTCTGCTGGAATTTCACAGAAAACACTATGTTCAACTTAACAGGTTCGGTTTAACAGGTCACCGAAAGTGTTGAGCATTAAAGAACGAGCATGTAAGATATGTTCTTACCCAGGCACAGGTTTTTCTTTATCTTCTTTTGGGGCAGGACTACTGTAGTTGTCCCTTCAAACCCGGGTGTTTTGAAAAGGTCTAAAAAATGAAACTACTAAAAGAACATTTATAAATAATCAGTAGTTTCTTCAAGGGTAAATCATAAACAGAAATCACTAAATTTCCCAACTAAGTTTCATCAGTACTTATTCATTTTATAAATATAGAAAAACTAACAAATGTAACTTTAAAAATGTATCTTATAAGACAGTTATGTAACAAACTGGCACCTCATGCTTTTATCATATTCTAACCATGCCTGGCTGATTTAACTTGTTGATGATAAAAAGGAGCGGGTTTGTTGAGATAGGTGGTAAAATATAGTTTTTATGTAGGTGTTAGACAACCCTACATGCTCTCACTTATGTCCATTTTAGAGTAACTACTTATATGAACATGGAGGTTTTTTTTTTTTTTTACATCGATGGGAAGCCTAGGTTTAAGAGAAAACAACACAAAAACATGCAGGAACAGGGAAAGTCACCTCACATGTGAACAGCTCTTACCACCACTAAGAAGTGTCCCCCTTTTATCCACTTTACACATGTACACACTTGAGTGTTGGTCTATGTTAAAAAATCCAATAGTATAGATTAAATTTGCAGTTGTAAGGTCAAAAAATGTCGTAAAAGGCACCTCGCCTCTAGCTTACTGAACAAAATGTAGACGGATCTACAGTTGTGAAAAATTGCAATGGTTCAAAGGATTAGATGACTGTGTGGTAAGATAAGAGAAATGAGCAAGCTAATGTTGTTCAGAAGGTCTTCAGGTCAAAACTGCCAGATACAGTAGGCAGACAGAAGTGGGATGGAATGTGCTAGCTTCATAAGAATTATAGAGTCTGCCATGAGCTTGCAGTTTAGTAATATCTAGACTCGGCTCTTATGTAACTTTGCACTCTGGAACTTTTTTTTTAAACAACTTTCCTTCTCATAGCCTCACGTTAAATTCTACTCTTAATATCACACATGATTTGTATATCTACATAAATGTGCAAGGGTCTTAAGTCATTCTTTCATTTTTTTCCTCTTTAAAAGCTACAAACAACTCTATAGCTACATTTACCTGGACATAAGTAAATGAAATATGCAGCGGATCGGACTAAAGATGTGTCATGTAAACATGCCAGGTAATATATTCTGATCAATTTCTGCAGGATCAGAATGACATTGAATCTGACTTAGGGAGGATTTATGATGATTGCAGTTCAAGCAGCATGTAAACATTTGTCAGTATAAAGTTATTCTGAATGAGGCAAGCTTAGGGCACATGTGCACTTGCATCAGCGCAACTGCTTTGAGTGGCTAGGTGCTGATCTAAATCATCCCAATGACGGTTTTACATAATACTTTTTTTCCATTTTTCATTTGTTTTATTCAGAATAATTATTTTCATATAAAAGGCACAATCTTATAATTTTTGGATTTTAATATTGAATACATTGTGAAATTATGTACATGTAAACATAGCTATTGTTCTTTGTAGATTCAGATTTAAGCATTTTAGAAAGTACAGTATTCATATACCCTCTCCTAATCTTAATCCTTTTTCTGTCTTGAATGTAGATTAAGCCAATTTATTCAAGTCTTATTCTTTAAGTATTCCCCATTTTGGACAAGAGGAGTTCCAAAGTAGTACAAGTATTTAATTTTGCTCTGAAAAGCCAACTATTGTTCAACTAATAGCTAAATGTGACAGAATTTAGCAGTCCAGTGTCCCATACTTTCACAGTATACATGATGTTAAAGCATGCATCCTTTACTCCTCAGTGGACATACTTGTAGGCAGTTGAATATGTGTTATTGTTTAGTTTCTTTTTAAGTAGTCAGTTGGTCAGCAGAGCACAATTGTGCCTCTAATTTATATATAAGAATATTACAGAAAAGTGTTTCAGTAATTTAGTTCTCTAGATGAAAACCTACATACAGTAGAGTCTGTTTTCAGGCCCTTATGTCCATTACTTACAATACGTTTTGCTTAAAGCTATATAAATACATTTATTTTCTTATAGAATAGAAATTTGATAATTGAAAATGCTTTGATTTGAAAATAATCCAGAAAAAGTTGAGAAAGACAACAACAACAACAAAAAAAACAACAACAATATTCTGTCAGGTTGTGCTGAGTTTTTTTTTAGGACACAAATACAGAGACAGGAGCAGAAGTAGTTATTACAAGTTTAATAATCCAAAAGGTTTCAACAGAATCAAAAATCCCCAAACAAAATACAGAAAAAACAAAACACAGAAGACATCAGGGAAACCACACATGAGAAACCACACATGAGGAGCTCGTTCATCGCCAAATGACGAGGAACCAGCAAAGAGTAACTGAACAGGAGGTGTATATATGTAAATGTAATTTAAATCAATTTATTGTCCTACAATGGGGAAATTCTTTCTCTGCATTTTGACCCACCCCCATGGGAAGCAGTGGGCTGCCATTGTGTGCAAAAATGCTTTTCACTGAATAAGTGTTCATGTGTAAAAAATTAACTTTATATATCACACTATTCATCAGACAGCATGACCATTGTATTATCATACAATCTCGATCTGGTTACTTTAACCTTTTTTTTCCCAATTTTTGGATAAAATTTCCTATTATCACAGTTTACTTATCCTAAAGGCCTGTTTAAATTGCTTTCCTCGTGTGCAGTATAGTTCTGCTACTGTTGCTAGAAAAAGTAACACCAACATTTTTAGTTTTGGCTAAAGAGCAACCTAGCAACACTCAATCTTCTACTGCAGTTGCAGTTGATAGCATTATGACCCAAAGATTCAAACACCACTGTCACACTATGGCGCATGTGAATATGTCACTATAAAAAATAAGTATTGTCTTATTTTATGTTTTTGTGTGTAAAACTGCACGTGATCATATGTAGCAACTCTTCGTTTGGACAGTATTAAATATATATATATTTAGGAATGACTGTCACAACTTGTATCAAATACATGTAAAATCTTCAAATTTCCTGCAAAAACGTCCCATTAAAACATTATTTTTTTTTCTGGTATATGAAACGCAAATGCTCTTTCAACACTAGTAAACATTTGTGTACCATAGCATGTGGAAGAACTTTGCCAATTTCAATGTTCAAGCTAAATGTTATATGGGATACTGAGGGATAATACTAGCCTGTTTACAGAGCAGTAAGCAGGAAAAGAAAAACTAAGATGGAATGTGGCAAAGAAAAGAAATAAACGTACTTTCTCATTCTGTTATTAGCATTCTGTAAACATTATATCCTTCATTTTAATGCACAGCTGAATTTTTGACAAGTCTTTAAATGTGTCTTTAAATATTTTACAGTGGCACAGTTTCACAAAGCTCCAACCACTACTCCTGAGCATACATAAAATGCAAGCAGAGCCTACCCCTACCCTTCGACTATTTAACCTATTTATACAAATTGCTTCAATGTATCCAAAAATATTTTTTTCTGCAGCAGCTATTAACTCCAAAAAAGGATATATTTTATTCTCCACTTTAAGCCATTGTTGGTTCAACTTCAGAGTTTTTAAGACTGTTGACAAAAGTATAATTGATGGAAAACCAAAGTTAAATTCTTCATTTGGGCACTCCAATTTGGCAATTAAGGTCTGAATCTGATTCTGACTGCACAGTTAGATGTGCCCTCTGCTCTTCGCTGGACTGCTGAATTGTGTATTTAATAGAGTATATCAGGGTTCTTCGCTTTATTTCTCTTATCTTCTCTCTTATCACAGTTATCTAATCCTTTCTTTAGCTCTTTTTTTTAGTTTTTTGTTTCACTGTAATTTTATGTCTTTGTAGTGTTTTTCTGGCAGTGTTGTGTTCTTGTGTTACTCTCTTTTGTTCCTTGTGCCAGTCTACCTTGCCCTTGGTCATTTCTAGCTGCTTCTGTCCACACCTGCTCTCAATTAACTGATTACTCTACTCTTTGCTGTTTCTCTCATATATAATCCTCCTCTGAAGTTCATCACTGCTGGTTTCTCTTCGTTGCTTTTCTCCTCATGTGTTTTTTTCTTTCTGGCGTCTCCTGGTTTTTTTGGTGTCTTGTATTTTGTTATTGGATTTTGTTTCTGTTGCCGTCTTTGATTAAATCTTCAAGAACTCATCATCTCTGCATCTGGGTCCTCAAGCAACTTCCACCAAACTTAGACCGAGTAACTTTGCCAGGATACTGACAGCAGATAAAAAATTTATACATTATACTGTAAATATCAAATGGAATAATAATGAAAAGGATAATTAAAACCCTTCCTTTAATAACGATCAGCCTAAAGGTCTGAGAACTTCTGCTGTTTAAGTAAATACACATTCAAAGCTGTGAATATAATTGCTTCCATAAACAACAACTACTATTAAAAAGGTCTTGGTGTTTTATACATTTTCTCTCATCAAACTTTTCTTTTTTTTTTTTATCAGTCTCTTTTATTAGTGGATGAGGTGTGTCATCAGACACCAGCCACTTGCACTTTGCAGTCATCTCTAATACTCCAACTTTTTTGCAGTTAATGGGAGGTATGGTGTTTACCATGGTGACAGAGTGTAAAGACTTTCCACATTGTACATATGATCTAGTATGTGTAGTATGTTTAAGTGGGCCTCAGTATCTGAATGTCTATCTAAATCCCCATTTGTGGGGGTGGAAGAGGAGGTGTCAAGCATCATGGTATCCAGGAAAAGATTGTTCTGTTCTTGTAGATGTGTGTGGGAGGACACTGTGGAGTCAAAGGGTCATATTGCACTGCGGACACTCTGGGATTTAAAAAATATGTTGTTCTGATTTAAATTTAAATGCAAATTATGGAATTTGAGCTTACTGAAGTGACAATTGGCAAGAACAAAATGCCAACTTAAGTGTTTATAAGGACATTTAGAGGTGTTAACAGGCAGTTGAGGACCTGTGCTAAGACCTGATGGGAGTGTTTACAATACTCTTTCTAGCAAAAATACCAAGTGTTTTTTATGCTTTGTGTTACTCATGTATTTATTTATTTATTTTAAACTGGTCCGCTTTCAAAGGGCATAGCTTTGGCACAATAGTTCACCCTCTGTTAGCCATAAGTTTAATATCTTAGGTATATATTTTTGATACATAATTTGCCAGATTTATTTTGCTAGAACAATGTCTTAAATCTAATAAACATCCATACTCCTTGTAAATAGGCTTAAATAACCATTAGGAGTGCAAATACAATCTATTCAAATCAAATTGGTTTCATAATTTTTTATAAAATCTGAGGGCTCAGACATCTGGACCCAGAATTCAGGCAGACAGATCAGGTTAGTTTAAAGGACAAGTGCTTAATTGAAAGCTATAGATTATACAGTATGAGGCGTCAACATGGACTGGCTTGCTGGATTCCCTGTTAGAGACAGACACTCAGGTTAGTGATCACTAGGGACAGACGGGGAACTAAAACAAGAAGAGCAGGATGGTCCAGAGGCCGAATCCAGAGCAGGTAACGAAGCTGGGGTCCAGACAAGAAGATCAGAGAGATGCAGAGGTACGAAGGGGATAATCCAAGCCGGGGACAAAGTAAAATAAAGTAAAGTAATTAAAGTAATCAAAGGCAATTGCACTTCAGCCAACATGAATAATCAACTAGAGATAATACTTAATAAAATCAAGAATTGATCTGCTTGTTAAAGTGAAAAAAGCACTAACCAATATACTGTAAAGGTAAACTCACAGATATATGGACAAGGAACGACAAATATATGTCCATAGCTCATTTGAGTAGCAAATAAATGTTGTACATGAAAAAAAGGAAATTATTAATAGGTCAAATACATTCCAGTGTCATAGAGGTAAAAAAAAAGATTAAACAACATTAATAATTAAAGAGAATATCAATAAGGAATTGAAATAATAAGATTATATTTTAAAATTAATGATATGACTAAAATGAAAAGGAACTTTGGACTGCAAACGTTAACAATGTTTAGATAGCACAGTCAAAGGCCATTCTAAACAAATACTTCTTTTAATTTTGGTTTATAGCAATTTAGGGTTTAGCACTTTTAGATTTTGGGAGTTTATTTCAGATGAGGCAAGCATCAAAACTCAAAACTGCTTCTTCATGTTCAGTTCTGATTCTGGGTATGCAGAGTACACTTGAACCATAACATCTGAGAGGTTTGGGTGGTTGATGTACTGCAGGTCTGTATTGTAATCTGGTGCTAAGCTGATCAGTGATTTATATGTAGCGGACGGGATTTTACCGCCGCCTTGTAGGGGAATTAACTAACCCTAACCGTGGGGAGTACCAAACGGGACAGGATCTAGGTCCCCCACGCCCAATACCTAAAGGCCTCAATACTCCCGTTGTGGCAGCACGTTTTGTCTTGGTAGCACACCTAGGCTTGGTAGAGTGGGCTTCAGTAAAGTACAGTAGCTGCCTGAAGGTGTATGTGGTGAGGTATGGTCCAGCACGTCCGTCACCACCCCACTACTATCCTAAGCCGGCTTCCCAAGTGAGGCGCCCCTACCCCCAGATTAGAGTAACCTGACTACCATTCAATTAAAGTCGGTAAAGAGAACACTACTAGCAGCTAGAGCTCACTTAAGTTGTACAATAACTAATTATATGACACATATATAGCACAAACAGTTAATAAGACGAGGAAACTGGTTATGATAATCAAACTGTAATAAAGGAAAAAAATCAAAACGCTCTCGCACAGGTATAAGAATTCACCTCAGGCGATATGAATCAACTTATAACACAAAGAACCATCAAACCTTTTCTCAAACAGACATAAACATCTGCCCTGGCAGCTGGCAGTGGGCTGAGCAGCACACAGTAACGTGTAAGTGTGTGTACATGCAGCTGTGTGTGTGTGTGTGTGGCAGAGGCTTGCTCAGCGGCTCAACAGTCTCTCCCAATACCACAGCAGGAGTGTGTGTGTGTGTCGCACGGGTCAATGCCAATTCAACAGTTCAGTTCAGTCCAGCTGACCCAGCGAGCGTTATGAGCGTTGTGTGTATGAGTCTGCTTGAGTACGGGTGTGTATCGCACGGGTAAAAACAGATATAACAGTTCAGTTCAGTCCACTTGACCCGGCAAATGTTATGGACAGTGCTTTGAGCGTGTGGAGGTTGAGTGTATGTGTATGAATAGTTACCAACCCACGACCAAATTCCGTCACGGTGCTGGGCTGGATGGCAGGGCAAAAAAAACTCACAGACGTCCACTCCTGGCAAAATAGCTGCAAGCTACACTCCAGAACGTATGGGAGGCGGCGGCTAGGCTAGCATTTATAGCCTTACCTCCTTCTTGATGTTGTTGGATAGTCCCTTGGGATATCGCTGATTTCTATTCCCATCCAGTAGAACAGCATAAAACAGTTTACCCCACCGGACCATTAGCCGTTACTCCGCACAGTAATAAAGTAAACGCCCGGGGAACCAATCGATATTAAACTTCACAACTATACCCCAGCCTACCGACTCGAAACACAACGGAGTTAGCTCATTAGCTCGTTCAATCATCGATATTGGCTCCAAACTTTTCTCCTGCCGGTTAACTTTTTATCCATCTCTATCTTTTTATATCTGTTTCCCTCCTTTTTTTACACACCGCACGTTCCCCTCCCCCACGTACACGAGACCCCTCGTCCTTAAAGGGACAGGCGCTAATTATGCACCCGCTACATATAGACTAACCAAAGTATTTAACGTTTATTCTCTGAGAATTGGTGAGCAAGAGTAAGACTACAACTGGGGTGATGTGCCTTGCTTTCTTAGTTTTAGTGAGAATGCAGGCCGCAGCATTCTTGTTCAACTGATCGACTATTTAGAGAGATCTGTGAAGACAGCATTGCTGTAGTCTATGCCACTAAAGATGAATGCATTAATTAATTTTTCAAGATACTGTTTTAATCCTAGAAATTTTTTTAGGTGATACAAGAGCTATTTTGTTACTGTCTTTATGTGCCTCTTAAAGGTCAGCTCTGAATCCATTTCTACACACAGATTTCAGATCTACCGGTAACTGGCAGTTTCCAGTTGTATTCAGTGAAGCTGTGTGCTAACTTTTATACACTCCACTTTTGGTCCCAAAATGAATACTTCAGTCTTTTTTGATTGATAGGATTATTTTCATTGATGGTGTGTGAGTCTGTTAAATCCTAATAATACCTGCCTGTTGTGTGTCAGAACTAATGTTTTCCCAAGTAGTTTATCTAATTAGGACAGTTAATGTGATGATGTGGCTTACTAGAGTTATGTAAAAAAGCTTTTTAAATAGTGATTCCGGGTCGTCTTCAATAATAAGGGAGCCCGGTCGGTAAGCAGTGCCTTCTGTAACCTTAAGAAAATTATCTGATCTGAGTAAGATTACAATTTCTGTCAAAATATGTTGTCATGTCTCATGGTTATTTAAAATATATACATTATGGATTGGCATTTAAAGTGTTTGTCTTGAGTGATCTTTTCTCCGGGGAAAGAAAAAGGGTGAGAGAAAGCGCAAGGGTGTAAACACAGAGCTTTACTTGACATTGAGCTAAAGAAATATTTGTTACATCCATGAATTAATTTCCACTGCGCTATGCATTTATCAAGTGCTTTAATGGGTTCAAAGTCACCTGGTCACATCGTAATGTAGAGCTATGACTTAGACTTAATCTTAGACAACTTTTATTGTCATTTTGTATACACAGAGTATATACAAAATGAAATTTCGTTTTGTACAGCTCTCATGACATTTCCATTTCTTGAAGTGCATCAGTGATGAAATTTAAACCGTGTGGGAGAAGAAAAATGTGCAAAAAAACACATTGATATGAAAGTTCAGAGCATTAAAATATATATGGTGCAATTATGCAGTGTTTTGGTTTGATGTTGACAGTTTGATGTAGAGTCTGTGACATGATGTGTCTTAAGTCTTCTGCATAGTTATGGTAACATATGTTGTTTTTTATTATAATCTGAGTTAGTGGGAGCATGTTTATTAAATACTAGGGGCCAAATAATGTGGTCTTTCATGTAAAGTTATCTGCTGGCACAAAACCCCCCCCCCCAAAAAAACCCTGTTTTTCATGTTGGATTTAGACCAGTTTAATGCTGTACAAGAAAGACCACACTAATTAACTGCTTACGGAATGGGTATGCTTTACTAAAAGAGAAAAAAATTTCAAAAACATCTAAAGTAAAAAGTGAAAGTGGTGTAAACATTTTAATAAAAACTGACTGTATTAACTGGCTAAACAGATAAAAGTGATGACTCCTGTGAGATACTTCAGGCAGTTTATCCAGGAAGTGCTGCTTCTTTACACATGACTTGTCTCCAACTCAGTAGAATATACTTTATCAAGTTGTAATAAAAACCCTTTAGATACATGCTGCATTTCTTACACTGATGCTACCTGATTCTGCTTGGTCCTCTTCAGCTCCTCAACCTGCATATCACACCTCTTTGACTGCATAATTAGAGATCCTTTCCTCAGTTCCTGATAAATGGAGACATGTGCTGGGGAGTAGGAATGTGCTCTTCACCCCTTGACCTATGGGACTACATAGGCAAGGAGTGATGCAAAGTCAAGGTAAGGCAAGGCAAGTTTAATTGTATAGCACAATTCAGTACAAGGAAAATTCAAAGTGCTTTACAGGAGTTAAAAAAATAAATAGAAGAACATTTAAATCAGATTAAAAGAAAATGAAGACAAAAGCATGATAAAACCAGGAAGTTTTGACCCATCCCCATGCACAAAGTTTCTTGTGTGCATGGGGAATACATCTGATAACAGTTTAACTTTAACTTTTCTTAAGAGAAGTCTGGCTTCAGCACTTTTACAGTTTTCTGGGTGGAGCATAGGAACGAAATGCTGCTTCTCTATGTTTGCTTCTAGTTCTTGGTGTACAGAGTGAGCTTGTAGTTACCATTACCAGTAACAGCCATTCAAAATGGTTCTTCCCAGTCAAACGCAAGCCGAATGGCAGCCCCCTCCCCTTCGACTCCCCACAAAATCCCCTCCAACTTCCAGCCACAGGCCTTCTCCTGGGCGTGCATCTTTGTTTACTCTGATTCCACCCTTTCACTGAATTAAAGGGGCCTGATGAGGAGATTATCTTAGATCTTTAGATATTAATGTCCACAAATCATGACAGAACAAATATTTTAGTACAAAGATTGATGTTTAAAAAGAAATTGTAGGGGACCAGCGAAGGACCAGCCAAGGAAAGTGGGGAAATTTTTACTGGCCACTACTGTATAAGACGTGAATGGTGTAGGAGGTTGATACACTAACAACAAATCTGTTATGTATTTTGTCTGACAGGTGTTTTAGGCAAACCTACAGTATGAAGACACTGTTGCATTAATCTTTTCTACTAAAGCTCAATACATGAAGAAGTTTTTCTAGATCCTGCTAGGACATAAGTCCTTTAATCCTGGAAATGCTGTTTAGGTTATAAATGGCTGACTTTGTAACTGCCTTTATTTGCCTCTGAGGGTTCAGGTCCATTGTGACACCAGCATTTCGGCCATAAGTAGTTTCTAGCTGTAGTAGCTGAAGCTGTGAGCAAACTCTGGAGCTCTCTTCCTTTGATCCGAAGATTATTAGCTCAGTTTTTATTTTATTCAGTTGGAGAAAATTATGACTGTTCTAAGCATCTAGCCATAGTCCCCTGGTGACATTGTGATGCATAGCTGGGTGTCATCTGCATAGTTGCATTAAATTAATTTGTTTGCTATAATCTGAGCTAAAAGGCTCCACAGAATGGAGCCTTGAGGAACCCCACATGTGATTTTTGAGGTCTCTGATTTAAAGTTCTCTACTGACACATAGAAGTCCCTGTCTTTCGGGTTGGATTCAAACCAGTTCGATGTGGTCCCAGAAAGGCAGACCAAGTTTTCTAGATGCTCTTAAAAAAAATAAAATAAAATCAAGCGATCATTAGTATGACACGCTGCACTGAGGTCCATTAATACCAGCATTGTGGTTCTTTCACAGTATGAATTTATGCAAATGTCACTGCACACTTTAACCAGGGCAGTCTTAGTATTGTGGTTGACACAGAAACCTGACTGGAAGACATCATAGCAGCTGTTCATTGTTAAGAAGGTATGCCCATGGTACCAGATTATTTGAGCTTCCAGCGAGTCTATTTCTAGCGTTTTCTGTATTTGTTTGTTCTGCCTGATCTTGACCTCTTTCCGCTCCCGGACCTCTGAATTTTGGTTGCCCCTGTTTTGCCTGTTCTGTATTTCCGGACTTACCTGGATTTTACATGTTGCCGACCTTGGACCTGTCATCTGACCACGGCTTTGATAATCCCTCCTGGATCCCTCATTTCCTCTGGGTGCTCTGGCTGCTGCTAATCCCTGCTCCTCTTCTCACCTGGATCTCACCTGGTACCGGCTCAGTTTCCGCCCCTCTGGACTTCACGCCTTCTTCTGAGCACAGACTGAACTTTGCCAGGTTGGTGACTTTCAGGCTCATTTTAGTTCCCCGTTTGAGTTTCAGAAGTCATTGATCCCAGTCTACATCCCTGCAGCGTATCCAGTGAACCCGCCCCAGCTGATGAGCAGCTGCATGCAGCTTTTTCAATAAACACCTTGTCGCGGCCTAGTTACCACTTTAAGTTACCACTGTTTGTCTCGTCTGAATTCTGGGTCCAATCCTCTCAGCCATTATTTTCAACAATGGTTTGATAATTACTGTTTTTAAGGCCTGGGGGAAGACATCTGACATAAGGGGGATTTATGATTTGAATAAAATCAGACTCTAAAACAAGTAATACCCTCTTAGTAAAACCATGGGTAAAACATCAAGATAGCAGGATGAGGACCTTAGCTGCTGAACAATTTTTTCTGAACCTTTGCTATTTATTTGGCAGAATTGGGACATTTTAACATATTTTATTTTAACTGGCATCAGCATTGGTACTGGAGTTGACATTGATGTACAGACTGCTTTTCTAATATTGTGTATTTTCTCAGTAAAGAACTTTGCAAAGTCATTGCAGAGCTTTTTTTAGATTTCATCAGCCACAGAGATGGGAGGGTTTGTTCACCTGTGTCAAATACAGTGCGAGTATTGTTGATGTTTTTGTTTATAATATCAAAGAACGAAGGAGGAGAGAGAGCCGACAGTGGGGGAGATTTGCAGTTTTCACGTAGTGTTTGGGTGAGAAAAGGAAGTGAGGATGAGGTTTAGGTGGGGGTAGTTTTGGAGTTTTCATGTTGAGGGGACAGATTGAACTGTAGTGTTGTACCAGATACAGGAGATAATACTGTGAAGGGCTTGTGGGGGTCCAGTTGGAGGGGAGATACTTGTGTTTGGACTACTCACTGATTTGCTGGGCTCTGAGAAGGGGTCACTGTGCTCCAACCATATGACATACATAACCTAAATTTCTCCATTTACTGATTGAACATGGTTGGGCATGCACAAATAAGCTGATGATAAAGATTACAGGACTGATTGGTTGGTGGCAACGAGCCTGCAACTACTTCAGACTCGCTTTTTAAGGGCTGAACGGTCCACTCGCCCTACCCACTACGGGTGTTGGGATGGAACTTAATGTGGCGGACCCTCTGTGGGAACGTACAAACAGAGGGTTAGTTCTCAGGGTTAGCGCTTAGGGGCCGGTTTGGGATTGGGCCATAGACTACCATGACTGTGCAAGTGCTCTTCACGACGTACATGAGCAGGGCAGAGTGCAACAGGGATAAAGGATGTGGAAGCTGGTGGTTCGGGTTTACTTTGTAAGCCCAGTGGACGATCGTACGGAAATGGGGGAATGAACAATTGCAACTTTGATTAGATTTTTAAGCACCACACATAGTTTCTATTCTATCATACAGCCACCTAATAACTTTCAGTCCAGTGTGAATGATCAGAGAGTGGGGCAATTGACTGATGATGGCAGCTGGAGTAAATCAGATGTTTGTTATGGCTAGGTGGGTGCTTTTATGCCTTTTTAGAAATACTTCCAACCTAACTAAAACCTTCTCAAAGGGTTGTTTGAACTCCATGTTTAAAAATACATTACATATGACAGTGATAAAAATATTTTTCAAATCACAAATGATTATAAAGCAGCATTTGTTTCCAAGGATAATGCTCGGGAGACTTGACCATAAACAGATCAATATGTGATACTCTCAATTCTAACACATGTAAGTATCCCACAATGAAATAAAACAAGGCTCCATGAATCCTATTAAATGATCTGGACAGGCTCTGCTTATAATGGCTAAAATATAATTTGAACAGAAATCTTCTTCTGCTGAATCTGCCTGTATATCATTATAATCAGGGCCGGCGATTGCTATAGGCGAGCTAGGCAATTGCCTAGGGCGACAAATGTGTTGGGGGCGCCCTCTATACTTAGCGTCGCCCTTAGGCTTACTTCCCATTAATCATAGAATTAGAAAAAAAAGCGAATTAAACCGGTTATGAAGCGTCCGTCAGTTTGACTTAAGCTTACGTATATATAAATAGCAAAATGTGAACAAATAAATATACCACCGTTTTTTTATTTATTTTTTCACATTTAAGAGAAAATCGGAAAAGATTCTGATCTCTTTTCAAGCGCCCTCCAACCCGGAAGTCGTGACGTCAATCCCTGCAGCATGTCCACCAATATTTTGGAATGAAATTGTAAGCAAACAGATATTAAAAGTAAAACAAGTGAATTCTGACACTTAACTTTGCTCGCGACTCGAGGATGGCTGAACGGAAAAGACTCCCCTCTCCTCCTCCAGCTGCTGCCGCAGTCGGCCCGTCTTAATCATCCACTCAGAGTACCACTGGTAAGCGCACACAGACTTTGTAGCTTGTCCGGTCAGTTAAAAATATTAATTGTGAAATCTGTCTTGTAATCGGAAGCATACAAGCTAGTTAGCTTGAAAAGTAAATAAAGTTTCAGACGTGCTGCGTGATGATGTGTTCAGATTGGCTCAGTAAAATGACAATTAGGTTGTCATGATGCGTTCAAGTGTAACGTAAAGAAAACGGGAAATTTTGTTTTTGGCGAAAAACATGAGTAATACAGTTGTATATGCTCTATATATAATTAAACTACTGATGCCAACATTTATTAAAAATTACATTTAATTTAAAATACAATTATTTATTTGTTAAATATTTTCCTAATCACTAAAAACATGATGAAAAGTGACAGTAGACAATACATTAACCAACAATTGTGAAAATATATTCTAGTTAGTTTTATGTCATTTCCAAGTGGCCTATTACATTAGCCATGTTTATTGAAGGCTAGAAACGTTTTTGTTATGCTCACTTGTTAAGCAATAGAAGCAATACCAGTTCTGTTAATAAAATTTTGTTGCATCGTCTTTCCACCAAATAACAGAAAAGTATCGATAGTGGTATCGATAAAGACTCGGATCGATAAGGAGTATCGATAAAGGTATCGATATCAATAAATATTAACGATCCCCATCCCTAATGTTGACATTTTTTTCTCAGAATTATGTGCTATATTATTAGCTTGAGAATGGGTAGAAGATACTAATATAAATAAAATATTTTGTAGTGATTATCTGCATTGAGTATTCAAAAGGGATGTACAAATAATCATCAAAATATATGAAGTTATGGCTGTTCATCATAGAATATGTGAACAAAAAAAAAAACAACAACTTCAAACTTTTAATTTTGTAATGGTATTCATAAAAGCACTTTTGTTTGTAGAGGGTTAATCCTTTCTTTAATCACTAATCAATGTCAGAAATCAGGTTAAATATACCTGATATATTTTATTTAGAGGAAAATTTTGTTTATCTCATTTCTATTTATGTTCAAATGATTTAATTGAACTGGAAAAGAAAATTTAATTTAATGTTTATCAATTACTTTTTTATGTAGTCCTTGGTTGAAGAATTTCTTAAATTTATTATTTTTTATTGTTATTTGGTAATTTCTGAAATTGATTTATTTAATATTTGTTTAATGTGTGTTAAATTTGTTAATTGTCTGAAATAAATTCATTCATTGATTCAATCCAGTTTTTTAGTTATACTTTACCTAAGTGTCCTTACAGATGGTTAAAAGTGTTTTTGCACAGTCCTAACTTTGAGTGTGTAATAAATTATTTAAAATAAGAGGTACTGAAACCTATTCTGGTATTTGTCTATGCATCACTCCATGCTAAGTTACAGTTTTTTCTGAATGCTTAAACACAACCTTGATTCTTATAGCACAATTTCTAAAACTATTAATACTTATAGCAAATCCACTCACTGAGTTCACAAAACTATAAGAACAAACACTGCTTTGCACTCAATTTGCAATTTTGTAACACACACTTTGCACAACTGTAGGCACAATTCACCGCACAGCACTCTTTGTGGAACTGTAAACACAACTCAATGAAGCACTAAACAGATGCTGAAAACAGTATTCGTATTTCGCACGGCAAAAGTGAGCGGGGGGGGGGGGGGGTGCAAAACTCAATCTCGCGTAGGGCAACCAAAGGGCTAGAACCGGCCCTGATTATAATGACTGTAACTTAATGCAGGACCCAGAAGGGTATTGCAAAAAGTGGGATCTAAATTCACGGACCCATACAGGTGATTGCACAATATTCTGGGAGTCAGCATTTCACTGTAAGATTTAGTGTAGTGTTTTCATTTTTAAACCATCTCAGGAAGTTTGTCATTGCCGGACACTCCTTGTTAATGGAATTATCTCAAAAACACTTGTTGAGTGAACACATTCGTTTTTGGTGTTACACTGCAAAAATTGAGCTTATGTTAAAAAATTGAAAGTCAGTAAAGACGGCCATAAATATTAACTGAATTGCATCCCCTACCTGTAATTTATTCCCAAACAAGTAACAGGTAGCACTTCGAAGAACCCAGATCAAATTGTGACAGTCCCATTTCAAAAACAGTCTGCTGATAATATGGTTTCTTTTTTATCTTAGTAAAAAAAAAGATGTTTTAAATTACGACAAATTTCTTCATTTCACAATTTTTTATTTTTTTGTGTTTTGTTTTTGTCATAGATCTCATGAAGACACTTGAAGAATTAGCTTCACGATAGCCTGGAATGAGCAGTGCATATTTCTGGAATTCACAACTTCACTTGAGTTCAAGCACATTTAACTGCACAGATTCAAGCCATCTTGTGAATACGGAGCCTGGACTTTATTAAAGGTATAGTGGGGTTTTTCCCGAATTTTAGAAAAGACCCGCCCTATCCACTTAAAAAAAAAAAAAAATGCACATGTACGACCCTGTACCTACCCTCGAGAGGGAACGGCTATTAAACGCATGTGAGGGCATCCACAAGCCCATTTCTCCTCGTGCACACTCTTTTTAAAAGTTGCTGTTTGCATCACCCATAAAAGCTTACGTTCCAAAAGAAGATTTGCAATTTTTCCACTATGTCAGACTCAGCACTGGTAAGTGAAAATTGGGACAAGCACGTAGGACGGCCTTACGTAAACATATCACCAGAATGATTGACGATTATGAGATCCACCCATGAAAAGAACATGCTCCACTATACCTTTAATAAACAATAAAGGTTGTTTTACACAGGATCCATATAGGAGGGAATTTTTCGGGTTTTATATTTAGAAGTAATAATGTACTTTTTTGTTTTAAGGTTGTATTTTTAATGTACAAAGAGTGTATAAAGTAAAGAGTAAGGCTTCAAAAATAATGATTATGTTTTAGCCTATTCATATTTCGCTGGACTATGTTAACAAATAAAGTCAACTAAAAGGAAATAAAGCAGTGGAAGTCTACATACTTAACTGAAGAGGTTATCATTGTAGGGGAGATTAATGTAGCTTCAGATGGATTCATCAATTCACGACTGAATGGCAGCATCCTCTCATTGATGGTTTTCATCTGATAGATTGTTGGAGATCAAGGAATATGAGACAATACACCTGATTGAATTCCTCCAGTAGACTATTGGTTGATTCCTTACAATATGATTTATAATACAGTTTGTGGTGATTCACCATCCCCTTTAACTGATCATTTCTGTTTTACTTTTCTTCTGTCTTTGACTAAATGTAAAACACTACTATCCCTTATTTAGAGATGCGACTTACCTCCAGCATAATAAGGGATTTCTGCAATTAGTAACCTCTTTAAGAATATTTATTTGTTTGAACTTTTACCTTTGAGTTAATAGGAATATTGATTTAAATTAATATTTATTAATTTAAATTTCAAGCTCAAATTTAAAGCTAAGAAAATTGCAATCAGGATTGTAAACAGGTTTCAAAATTGTGGCGACAAAAACAATCACAACTGGTTTGTGATATCAACAAATTATGTAAGGAATCAATTACATCATCTGAGGTGCAGGTTCAACTTGAGGAATTAAAATTTCACTTTTGATCATTTCTAGACAAAGCTCAGGGGACCTTCATTTGCTACAGGGCTTTTGGATCTAGGAAGCTGAGAAGAATATTATTAAGTATTAATGCTGTATATTATTCATATTTCTTTTATCTTGCAAAACAGACCATAAAGACAAATTTAGGATTAATGGTGAGGTTACTGATGACTTGCATTTTAGTTTTACCTAGGGACCACAAATGATTTGTAATATTTACAGCACAGTATGCAGACAGATATTAACTGGCTGATGCTGTCAGTGGCAGCGTTTGGACTCTTGCTGCAAAGAGCGATAGATAGGATTACCTGTCCTCTCAGGATAAGGGGTTCGATTTGAGAAACAGCCCAAATCTGCAACTGCACGTTAAATAATCGAGCTAAAAATACTTAGCCCACGAATTTCTGTCACACTTCTGCAGCGTAACGTATTAACTACATGTAATCTACAGTGACATTCCCTGTTTTGGACCACCTCTCTCCGCCTAAAGCTGTCCCCGGAAATGACCCCAATTTTACCATTTTATGAATGTTGTCAGTAGACTTTTATTATGGTAGAGAGAGGATGTGAGCATGCTGAGCACAGAAACAGCTGTTAGCTAGTTGGTTGGCAGCTGTTAACGCACCACATTTAAAACAGACAAGGAAGTTCATTATCACATCCGGATGCAGCTGTCCTTTTTTATGGTAAGTGTATTAATCTGTTTATTTGAACTGCGCTGATCATTGTGATAAATGTTTGATTGGTATCCAGGTAAATATCCCATAGCTTTAAGGATATTTTTTAATAGAGGTATAGCACTGATATAATGAAAGAACCGATTCTCAAAAACAAGAAAACTGAAATTGGTTAATTAGATACAAATTTGGTCAACATCTACTGTTAGTAAAACAGCTCTATCATTGTTTGGATAGAAACTGTGATTTGAATCTATTTGCCCGGACTACTAACCAGTGGCAAGCGCCGTGTATTTTTCCCTTCATCGCACACTTTGGTCACTAAGAACCCATGTATTTACCACATCTATGAATGACAGTGAGGCTGTTATAGTATGGTTACGCTTAGGGACTTATAATGTTGTATGTGGATAAAAGCCATTCATCATTTTTTTTGTTTTTTTTGTTTCAGGAATAAAAGCATTCTTCCCTTTTGTTCAAAACTTGAATAATACAATTTGCTCTGACACTCCTTTATGGTCCAAAAGTAGTAATCTTGTATCAGAGAAAAAACACATTTCCCTTCATTCCCATACACATTTATTTTAGGTCAGTTACTGCTCATGCTGCTCAGCTGTTTTCCCTTTCAAAACCGCTGCTAAAAATAGCCAGACAAATGCACCATTCCAGTTTGAGCACATTAAGGTAAAATTATTGTCCCTTACAATGATAGTGAGCAGTATTCAGACCTGTTTTAAAAATTCATGAATTCTGAATGAGCTTAGCGCTGAGGGCTGCTCATGCATTTAGTCGAGCAGCATAAAGGGACAGACAGACATGTTTATTTCATTGCATCTGTTGACTGAATCAGAGGTTCACTGTCCTCGTTCTGTAAATGTAAAAGGTAAATCTGAATTAAACTTGCTCAAAGTCTAATCCTATCACAGCTGTCTCCATCCTTCAAGAATGTAAAAGAACTCTGGCCACTAATGTCCAATTGTCCATACAGTATATACGCAATACCAGGAATGCATTCAATCATTGGATATCAATTATTGAATGGAGATATTGTATCTGTTATTGGTGTTTACAGCAGAGTGTTGGTGAAACATTTCTTCATCAAACAGGTCATATATGAGTGGGTGACAGTAATTACAGCTGAAGAGGACATACACTTGATGAGGTTTAAGTGCTGGATTAGGTATTCCTGCATACACCACACTTGGAAGTAGAGTACTGTGCGGGAGGAGTTCCCTTGTCCTCTTCTCTTCGCAGTGGAGAAGTAGGAGTGGAAAATGGGTAGATTATGAAGTGCCTGACCCTGGGCCATTTAAGTCAGACAAACGCTCATACACACATAGAATTATAGTTAACATGTTTTCCAACCCACATTTACGTAAAACTCTGTTAAGTCTATTGACCTGTACTTTTTCCTAAGCATGGAGATCACCAGTATTACTATTGTAGGAAACTTGCTGCCCCAAAGGTGCTCTAATGCATTCTGCTCTCCTCTAATCCTCTCATATATCAACTCCCCCAAGCAGTGGTGAGCTAGACCCTTAGGCTAGATCCTTTCTAGCCAACAGTGCTCTTAGATTGTCCATTTGTCATCATTGCCCGGTGGAATTAGCCATGTTCTTGTCCAAATAAATATTGAATGCTGAAAAGGGACAGCTTGTAGGGACAGCTTAGAATGGCTTTTTTTTTTTTTTTACTGTCACTCTTGTTTACTTTATTATTTATGCTTTTCTCTTGAACAGTAAGAGCTATATGTGATTTTAGTATATTTGTTTCATGAATAAACATGGCAAATATTGATTATATCAAGTGGTTGGAGAGGCACTTCATTAGCTCCTTCTTTTGTATTATGACCTATACTGTTACACATCTATGTTCCTGTTTTCATTTTCACCGATCAGACCTTTATGACCACAGACAGATGGAGTGAACTTTTTTAGATGATAAATTGAACAAGTACTCTGTTAGATGAAAAACAATTAAGGCCTCTCTCTGCAACCTAGCCCGGCTTTAGTAGATCTGTTTGTTCAATTTCCCTATGATCAGTTTTGCCCGTTCCTGACCTGTTTCCACCTACTGACTTCTGGGTTTTTGCCGTCCCTGTTTTGCACTGTTTGACTGTCCTGTGTTAAATGGCTGTTCTGCCTGATATCGACCTTGAACCTGTCTTCTGACCATGGCTTGGATTTTCCCTCCTGGATCTTTCGGTTCCTCTACATGCTCTGGCTGCTGCAAGACGCTGCTCCTCTTCTCTACTGGATCTCTGGTCCTTCTTCTGGGCAAAGACTGAACTTTGCCTTGTTGAAGGCCTTCATGCTCATTGTTGTTCCTCGTTTGTTTTAAAGTCACTGACCTGAAACTCTATTCCTGCAGTTTCCAGTGAGCCAACGGAGGCTATGAGCAGCCAGATGCTTATTTCAATAAACACCTTTGTATATATCACTGTCAGTCTCGCCTGAATTCTGGGTCCTATATGTTCTGAGCCTTCTGACAACAACTTTATTGATACTGGGGTTATTTTGCCAACATTTAGTCTTACTCAATTCTTGTGACACAAACACATTTTAGCTGCATGACTAAAACTATATGGTGAGCTAAATTAAATTAGGTAATGTTTTAAAGGAAAAGTCTGGTAATATTCAGAATTCAAACTTAAAAATACTTTAAATTTGAAATTATTACATACTGCTCAATTAATGTTTTTTTTTTATTAGTGGTAATTTCATTTGAATGTGCTTTACTGGAGACTACCATGTTTGTCAAAGAACACTACTGCCACCTACCGGTTTGTGACGTCAAGGTGCGGTATCGGCTGTTGATCAAGTCCCATTGCCGTATCTGGTGTTTGTCACAATGTGCCATTGTCCAATTCATCTTGAAAACATTCTTCATCAAAATGTTGGCTCCATATGACGTGTTTTTTCTCTGGCCAAAAAGAACACCTTATCATAGAATTAGTTCTATGCATTTTTAATATAAGGTTGTCATTTCAGTCTGTTCCAGTTTATGTTTTAGTTGTACAACTTTGTACATTCATCTCCAAAATAAATCTGACTGCAGGACAAAGCTTAAATGAACTGTTACACATAGAGAGTTTTAACAATGTACACAATTCTCACATTGACAGTTCCTAGATGGCTGCTAAAGGGTTGAATGTTTCCTGAAAAAATATATATTCTAGGGTAAAGTGTTTGTGGCAGTCTCTGAAACATGATGATGGAAGGGAGTTACGTGCATTTGTTCAAAGACCCGGATAATGTTTATAACTTAATTGTGATATTATTCTGTAAGCTGCCATTAAAATTCAGCATAAACACAAAACCCTTCCCCCTGCAGTAGGCCTAAGAGCTGTTAGGGGGATGTCTTGTTTAACTGTACTCCATGCTCTTCTGCTCATACAAACTCACATTCTCCTCATGCAGTGCTATAGATTATTCTTTCAGTAACAATCAGATTAATAAGCAAACAAGAAAATAATGGGTCTTAATAAAAGATTCATATGGTATGAGTGTTTACTACAAGGGCGCTCATCCTGGAATTTGAAACATTAGCCACACATGATTGTAAGACAGAATGACAAGTATCATAACTGCTTTCGTGTGTCTTTTACAGCATATCAGCTTAGACCATCCAACAGATTATCTTTTCATGTACTTATTTTAAATTATTTAAAAGAATCAATGTCATTGCAGCTTCCTCTGAAACATATCTCAGTGTATCTGTTATTGAATATTTAGCAGCATATGTATCAGAATGCATGCTTGTGCATCTTATCTTCCATGCAACATTGAATAACACAACCGGCATACTAACCCATCATCATCATTAGTACATAAACTAGAACACCACAATCAATCTGTAGTTTTTTTTTTTTTACACAGCAGTCTTGGGAGAGCAGGAGAGTGGCAAAGTGAAGGACGTTCATGTAGGGCTGTGTTGGTGTGTTGTGTGTGTGTGGGAGGGGGGTCTTCCCTTGTCTCTCCTGTTTTCTCTATTTCTTCCCTTCTCTGATCGATAGAGATACAAGAGTTGACATTAGCTTTGTTGAATATTTTTTTCAAGGCTTGCCGTTTCATTTTTTATGGCTAATTGGGAGCAGAAAGGCAGTTACAGGAAGATTGGCCCAGACATTGTGACCCCATCTGATTCTGCCATTCCTGTCTAATTTTGTCCTGAATTTCAAACACTGGTTGGTGCTGGCCCACTTTTCTGTCCATGTGTCAGATAAAATACCACATGAAGAAAGTGGAAGCTAAGGTGGAGCTGGGGAAGTAATGTTAGATGATTTTCCCTTTTCAGTTTACATCAGTTGAAGGAATATGCTGTAAAGTGATGTCATAACACACACAAATGTAAGCTCATACATAGATTATTTTTCCTTGAACACAAGGGAATTCCTGTCATATGTGGCAATTACCACAAAAGTACATCAGAGAGTTTAATACATAGATAATACTTAAAGTAAGTTTACTTAATGAATCATAAGCTTCATTGACAGTCAAATCTTTTAACATCAAAATCTACAATGTCAAGGGCCCAATCCTGATATTCAAAAGATTTTCTTGTATTAGAAAACTTGCAGGCTTGTTTACTCATGTAGAGCTGGTCTTCAAAGCAGGTGAAATTTGTATTTTGTGTGCACATTTAGTGGAAAGCAATTAGTGCACGCAAACATCTTTGTGGGTGTTCCTTCATAAATATGCAGATCATATTCTTATGTGCAGACCATGCAAATACTTATAGTACCATCTGCATCTATTAAGCATGTTTGAAACAGAGGCACAAACTTGTATGAAAAATGTTGCGGCCTTTAAAGAGGTTTCAGCCTATGAACTCCTGTAGTGGTCCAGAGCACTTCTGTTATACATTGGTGATTAGCTTCTTTCCTTACCTTGCAGATCTTCTTGCTAATTGTAGCATTTTTCCTTTTCATGTCCTTCGCAAGTTTTCTATGTGAACATCATTTACACTATGTATTTGTAGCATGTATTTGCAATCTTTGTACTGTAAGCTTTATACCTTTTTCTTTGCAGTTCTTTTTTATTTATATTTGCTGTACATTTACCATTCATATGATAGTCCATTTGCACCCCTTAGCCATAATATATATTGCAACTAAGTTGCCTTCAATATTGGCTAAAAGTATAGTTCTGAGATCTAGAAGTTCACTAATCTGATTTTCCTTGTAGTGATTAGTGGTTGTCTGTGAGATTTCACTGCACATTTGGAATTTCATTTATTTAGATATTTTGCTAAAGATTAAATCAAATGAAATAGACCTAACTTATATTGATAAAAATTAAGTATATGCTGTCAGTTGACACAAATGTAGTATATGTACTGTACATAAGTATATGCTGTCAGTTGACACACTGGAGAGAGGATTTGTAAGAAGTTGTTAGATTTGATTAATTTAATGGTTTGAATTGTTTTAGTCTTTATCTACTGATTTATTGGTAAGGGTCCATTAGTACCCCTTTTATATTAAAGTCAACAAGCTTATTTTGGATAAATGTAAATTTCGTTGGGCTTTTTGTGACCAGTTTGCTGACTTTATAAAGTAGTTCTGTACAGTATGGCTTGTTTTTTTCCTATTAAAGGAACTTTTATATGTCTGTTTCTGTCACTTTCCACTTTACCCGCTTGTCTCTTCCAGTCAATCAGACCTCTGATGAAACGTCTCACTCTTTGTTTTATTTACTTCTGTGAGTTTTACCTTAGCTGTTTTGTTATAATTCATCTGAGAGGAGACCTATGAGAAAAAGAATAGACTCTTCCTGGGTGGTCCAGTGTTATTTTCAGATGCAGGTACATGTTACATTTCAATTGCAAATAAAGGTCCCAAAGTCTGAAGAAAGGTTAGAGAGGCATATAACGCACATGTTCAATGTTAAATTTTTGATGGTTTAATAAGCCATGTCATTTGCTTGTGTTATTCAACTGTATTGTATTAAGCTTAAAATCAGTGCAGGGATCTACCAGGAAATTTTAGAGCACAACTTCCACCACAACGCTCTGAGATGGTGATTGTATTTTCCAGCACGACTTGGGACCTGCACCCACTGCCAAAACTACACAGGTTGTTCAATGACCAGGTGTCACTGTACTTCCCAGGGCAGATTTAAACCCTATAGAAAACTGTGGGATTCAACAATTCAGAAGAGTTAAATAGTGCTGTTAAAGCAGCTTGGACTTGGTCACCTCAGCAGGCCCACAGGCTTATCTTCTCTCTGCCACTCTGCTCTGATGCAGAGATGGTCATGCTTTTTAGTGGGTCAACAAATTTGTTAAAAATACATATTTTACTGATTATGTGTGATATTTGTCATCAGTTATAGACCATAATTATCCAAATTAACTGGAGCAAGCACTTAAAATAAACTGTTACTCCATAGACAATATATCATAGTATATATATTGTATTGTAATAAACTACATGCACCTGTAGTTCAGAACATTTAAAATGACTAAAAAAAAATTGGTCTCTGTCATTGGGGCTTAATCACATACACACTAGTGGTAAAACAAACCACTGTTAATGAAGAGTCTGCTGTAACAATGCACATATACACTATATAAGCTTTCTTCTAACCTACATGCATAATGTACCGTCTCTCTTGAGCCAGCAGATCATAATATTGCATTATTTCATGAGGCTGCAACCTCATCAGGAGTATTCCCGGGTGTTGTAGAATGGTCATAGCAGCACATGGAGGCCACACACAATACTGAACCTCATTATGTCTGCCAATGAAGTTATGGTTGCTGAAGAGTTTATGTACAGGATACAGTCATGGCCAAAAGTTTTGATAATGATTAAAATGTTAACATTTACAAAGTCTACTGCTTCAGTTTTTATAACGGCAATTTGCATATACTCCAGAATGTTAAAAAGATTGATCAGCGTAACAGCAATTAATTGCAAAGTCAATATTTGCCCAGAAAATAAACTTTATCCCCCAAAACACATTTCAACGTCATTGCAGCCCTGCCTTAAAAGGACCAGCTAACATCGTTTCAGTGATTGCTCCATTAACACAGGTGTGGGTGGTGATGAGGACAGGGCTGGAGATCAATCATGATTAAGTAAGAATGACATGACTGGACACTTTAAAAAGAGGCTGGTGCTTGGCATCATTGTTTCTCTTCTGTGAACCATGGTTATCTCTAAAAAAAAAAACATGTGCAGTCATTGCAGTGCAGAAAAATGGCCTAACAGGAAAGAGAATCACAGCTAGACAGATTGCACCTCAGTCAACAATCTATCGCATCATGAAGAACTTCAAGGAGAGAGGTTCCATTGTTGCCAAAAAGGCTCCAGGGCGCCAAAGAAAGACCAACAAGCACCAGGACTGTCTCTTAAAAGTGTTTCAGTTGCGGAATTGGGCTACCAGCAGTGCAGAGCTTGCTCAGGAATGGCAGCAGGCAGGTGTGAGTGCATCTGCATGCACTGTAAGGCGGAGACTCTTGGAGCAAGGCCTGGTCTCAAGAAGGGCAGCAAAGAAGCCACTTCACTCCAGGAAAAACATCAGGGACAGACAGATATTCTACAAAAGTACAGGGAGAGGACTGCTGAGGACTGGGGTAAAGTCATTTTCTCTGATGAATCCCCTTTCCGATTGTTTGGGACATCTGGAAAACCGCTTGTTTGGAGAGGATGAGGTGAGCGCTACCACCAGTCTTGTCTCATGCCAACTATAAAGCATCCTGAAACCATTCATGTGTGGGGTTGCTTCTCAGCCAAGGGAGTCGGCTCTCTCACATTCTTACCTAAAACACAGCCATGAATAAAGAATGGTACCAGAATGTCCTCCGAGAGCAACTTCTCCCAACAGTCCAAGAGCAGTTTGGTGATGAACAATGCCCTTTCCAGCATGATGGAGCACCTTGCCATAAGGCAAAGGTGATATCTAACTGGCTCAGGGAACAAAACATAGATATTTGGGGTCCATGGCCTGGAGACTCCCCTGATCTTAATCCCATTGAAAACTTGTGTTTAATCATCAAGAGACGGGTGGATAAACGAAAACCTAGGAATTCTGACAAAATGCAAGCATTGGTTGTGCAAGAATGGACTGCTATCAGTCAGGATTTGGTCCAGAAGTTGATTGAGAGCATGCCAGGGAGAATTGCAGAGGTCCTGAAGAAGAGGGGTTAACACTGCAAATATTGATTTGCTGCATTAACTCATTTTAACTGTCATTTAAAGCTTTTATTACTTATTACTCATTACTCACTTATTACTAATATGATTACAATTGTATTTCTGTATGTAATGACAACATCTGACATTCACACATGAAAACCAGAGGGCAGCAGATCATTTGAAAATATAATATTTAGGTCATTCTCAATACTTTTGGCCAAGACTGTATAGTAGCAGCCATTTAAAGTTGCCCCTCCCAGCTGAATGGCAGCAAAATGGCAGCCCACTTCCCTGCAACTCACAGCAGAATTCCCTCCAAATTCCAGCGATTGGGGTGACTCCCTCCTTCTCCTGAGTGAGCATATTTTTTTACTCTGACTCCACCCTTTCACTAAATTACAAGGTCTGATTAGATCTTAATATCCACAGATCATGACAGAAAAAATATTTTAGTACAGATATTGATGTTTAAAAAGGAATTGTAGGGGACCAGCCAAGGGCCCAACAAGGAAAGTAAGGACATTTTAAATGGCTAATACAGTATGTCCGTCTGTCTGTGTACAGGATAACTTGAAATGCTTTTGGATTGATTTCAATGACATTTTTATTAGATATGTCCCTCATGCCAAGGAATGTCCATCAGATGTAGACGATGATCCAGATCATGTGCAGGTTTTAGCTATAGGTGTAAATGACAATTTGGGACAAAATCTGCTGCTTGGCAGAGGTCTGCACTCTCCAAGTTAATAGTTTTGTTTGTTTTTGTTTTTTTCTCACTTTCTCATTGGAAGCCATCTTGATTACAATCACCCTCAGCCAAGTTTTCCTCAGGTGGCTCTTTTCAGCTAAAAGGTTATGTTCCATTATTGAAAAAATTATCAGTGATATTTTTAAGGTGATATATTTCTGATTTATTTATGAGATTGTTGTCCCAAAGTTATATTTTATTAAGCTTAATGGAGAAAAAAAACAACTGTTTCTTTTGAAAAGGGTGAATGGACCGAAGAGAAGTAAAAACAACTGAGGAAGTCTTGATCAAGACCACTTAAACAAAAACCTACCTTTAAGTATTGGTTAACCTTTACAAATGCTGTCTTTTAAGTAGTGATGTATATAAACCTGAATCTAATCTGAAAGCACTGAATAGAGAGAATTGAAATCTATTTAAACAACAGGCAACATCTGCAGTGATGTTATGTTTATAAATAACAATTATTTTATCAGGTACATGATAAAAAAAAATAAAAAAAAATTAGTCTCAGTTGTTTTTTACACTAAAATGTGAATAAAAAAAACTGATGTAAAGATTATTTTCCTTGTTAGGTTGGACAAAACAAAGAGCTTCTCCTACTCTTTGCCAAAGTTGTAATAACGAAAGGTTTATGACTTTTTGTTTAGCAATCCATATAAAAATATGCTTCATATGCCCTGGAAGATGAGAACAGGATTACCTAATATACTGATGACTTTGAGTCAGCAGGCTAGCTCACCCAGTGATGTCTGTCACTTTAGCTTACCTCATGTGGAGACAGCTGGCCTGTGCACAGTATCCATGTCTTTGTATATAATGTACTTTAGCAGGTGGCCTTGAGTTCACAGCTAACTGTGATTTGACCAGCCCAGACACAAACATTCATTAACAATACTTCTCGTTTCTTCAACCCTTTAAGCCTCCAAATAAATAATGTGATTAAATATTTATGAAAGTTTCCATTATTCCAGCGATGCAAAGTTGTTTAATAAGGCAAATCCTAATACATGCTGCTGATAAATTTTCAGAGTACACAATTCTGACTCCTGCTAAACAGTAAAAAGCAAGTCAAGAGACAGATTCAAATGTCAAAGGCTCTCTTTGCTGCTCTTTGCCCTGTTTTTTTATTTTTTTATTTATTTATTTATTAATCTTGCTGTATTTGAATAGCTTTGGTGGTAGCCCTGCCCCACGGGCTTATATAGTAAGCGGTAGGCTTGATGCACCTCTCTTTTTACTTTTATATGCTTTGTACTATAAATTAAGTCTAGACTTACCAGACCACATGGCATTCTTCCATTTTTTTACAGAGTCAATATCTATGCTCCCTAGTTTTTTCTATTTTCTTTTAAAAAAAAATTCTGATTACTCTTAAGGGAACAGAGATTTTCAAAAGGCTACACAAACTGTTTAGTCCCAGTCCCTTGAGTTTCCTCTGTATTGTACATTTTAAAATGCTCTTTTTAGTATTCAGCATTAAACTTTGCCACAATTTTTTCTTTTATTTGTCTGTTTTTCTTTTTTATTTCGTGTTGCCATGTGTTTAAATCTCCAATCTGACTGAAATGCAGTGGCGGCTGGTGGAGTTTTCTCCAGCATTACCTTAATGTTTTTGATTACCTGTTCTGCCTCTTAATCACTGAGCCTGGCTATTCCTGTCTGATCTGTATGAGTGCTCAAGAAAAGAAATAAAATGTTCTGTTTGTGGAAATGCACAGTTGAATGAGAGTCAATTGGTAGAAGTTTTGTTTTAATAATTCATATTACATGTAGCCACATGCTATGAAGTAAAACTGACAATGATAAAACTTTTAAAATCTATATATATTATTTATGACTTTTCCCCTGCACATCTAGGGAGGGCAGCGCCCGTGCGCCCCTATGGGCCAGCCGCCACTGCTGAAATGCCAGATATAAACATATTTTTTAAATCATTGACACTCCTTTCTTGGGATTCACTTTGGTGACATCCCATTCCTACTCCTTAGGCTTTAATATGATATGAGCTCACACTCTGCAGCTGGACAATCTTTGACCCCCTAGAAATGTTTTACACTAGGTTTAGGATTGTGTGTAGGAATATTTGATCATTGTTACAGAATCTAATTTGTCAGACGTTAGTTTCAGGCAAGAAGGCCAGGCTGAAAATTCATCCCAAAGATGTTTTTTCATGCTGTGTTCGGGGCTTTGGGAAGATCAGTCTTTTTTTTTTCCAAATTAAATTTATGTCTCTACTCAATTATATATATATGTCTATCGTGTTGGAAGAAAATCAAGCCTACCTCCTGAAAAAAAGGCCAACATAATAATTCTTATAACTCTGCACAAACTCAACTCAATACTTGAAAAAAGGCATACAGGCAAGTGTGGCTTCCTAGCGACTTCAAATCAAAGATCAATATTGCCAGGAAGAGGTGTTATTCAGAAGATTTCCAGCAGCCTATCCTCCAAAGCGTTTAAATTGTGATTGGTGATATTTGATTGGCCAAAAATAATTTTACAAAACTATTTGAGTGAATATGAAGTTCTCATGAGGTTAGAAGGTCTGTTGCTGTTAATGCAGCTTATATTTAGCCTTAGATTCCTTTGACGGCACTTTGGGATTTTATGTGGCCCACCACTTTGTGGCCAAGTTGCTCTAGACCAGGAGTCGGCAACCAGTAGCTCCAGAGCTGCATGCAGCTCTTTAATGGACCCCTTGCAGCTCCCTGAAGTTTATTCAAAAATGTATGAAAATGGAAAAAGATAGATTTTTTTGCTTGTTTTTATATGGTGTGCAGAAGGTCAAATAAACATTCAAAATTTTTCCAATTCTGTAAAAAATATGTATAATAAATCAATTTATATAATACATTTTAAGAATTCTGTGAACAATTTGCGTCATAGCCTGCAACACACATTTAGCGTGGCGTCGTGCCAGGCTGTTGTAAAGAAGCAGCGGGTATGTCTAAAGAAGATAGCTGATGAGAACGGAGGATTCAAAGAAGAATGGACAAAATCATTTGCTTTCATTACCGATGCAAGAGGATTGCCTGCAAGTTTGCTTTCCAGTGAGAAGTTCTCAAATGATAAAAAGAGTAACGTAAGACATTTCCAGGGAAAGCATGCTTAATTTGCAGTCAACCACCAAGTTAGGAGTGAGGGAAAAAGTGCAATTGCAGTACTTCTGGATAAAAAATAGGAGTGCAAAGATAGATTTAAGAAATGGATTGCATCTCTAAACTCCACTACGTCTGCTGGTTTTGTTGCAAGCTTAGAAAACAGTTCACATATCGACACTCTTATGCAGGTATGTCCATTCCCTGGATGTTCACCAGTGTCAGATCTACTTTTGTACTCTGAGTGGTCCCCACCTGTGATGACACTAACTATTGCAGAGTCATCAGAGAAATTCTGCAGGTTGGCAGCATTTTCCTTGAAGGAGCTACTACCTTTGGCGATCAATCCGGTCAGAGGAACTGAAGCCATAAGGGATGCAACAGAGTAAATCCCGTTCTCCATGTAAATATTGATGGCTTCCATTTGATCAGAGCCCCAAAGACAAGTGATAGAGAGCGGCATGGAGGTGTGGCTTTTGTTGTTATGAACGGCTGATATAGCTCAGATCACATTATTTTACAGAGATTTTTACAGACCTATTGTTCTGTGCCCAACGTCTCGTAACGTATTGCCATCAATAACAACACTGTTCTGTACCTCACTTTCAAACTGGAGATTCAAATAATTGCCTTGTGCTCAATATTCTGCAAGAATTTGTACATGCCATCATGTATGCTCAGACTAAAATCCCTATTCGAATGTAGATTTTGAAGATTTAAGGCAGTTCTAGTGCAAAAATGAGCTGGCAGGCCCAGAGGAGCATGTGCGGATTGATTAATAAAAGCCCGTCATTGTAATGATCTTGGTGCTGATGATTGGCTTCACTTCATTCACCTCTAATTCTGCCTAGTTTCTCATTACAGCTCATCTGATCCACCTGCTCCTGCCTCTATTTAAACTGCCTGCTACCAGCCTTCAGTACCATATTATTTCTCTCATGCCAGTAGGGAGATTGTGTCCTGCATTACCTTAGGGTTTCTGATTTGCTGTTCTGCCTCTCAACCACTTAGCCTTCTGGTTTCCGTCTGATCTCTTACCTGTCTACTTTCAGGTATCAGACAAGATTATTTTCTAGCCAGTGGTGAGAGTGATTCAGCGTTACCTTAGTGTTTTGGATTACCTGTTCTGCCTCTCAATCACTGAGCCTGGCTGTTCCTATCTGATCTGTTTGCCTAATCTGTTTTTGGACTTTTGCTGGATTCAGCTTTTTTAATGAACTTGGAGCTGTTTCCTATCACTGACCTGGATTTCCCTCTGGAATCTCTTTGGGCCTCTGGTCTCCTCATTCTGAATCCTGAGTCGTCTTCATCACCGGCTTTGGCTTTGCCCTCTGTAATGTCCTGCCCTCCTTCTTCTGTCCGGATCTGGTCCCCTGCTTGTTCTCCATCCTCAGAGGCTGCAGCATCTGAGACACTCTGAGTGGTGCCCGCCGCATCTTGCTGGCAGCCCATCGGCTGGATCCGGCCTTGTTTTCTTTGGTCGGACTGAACTATAACCAGGTTAGTGACTCACGAGTTTATAATCATTCTCCATCAGATTATTGTGGTCACTAACCTGTGTTTCTCTCCTGCAGAGGTTACTGCCTAAGATGCCTTAGCAGCTGTTACCACTGATCTGTTTTTAAATAAACGCCTTTGAGTAATCCCTCTTTCTGTCTTGCCTTAAATACTGGGTACTCAGTTCTAAGCTGTGACAGTTATAAATGCCAAAAACTAGACCAAAACAACACCTCTTGTCAATCAAAGCAGTTAAACCTGCTTCACTTTATCATTTTGGGCATCCAGTTTTGATTTATTTTTTTTGCTAGACATATTCTACAATGAATTAGTAGACTGAGTGCAGAGAATTTTGATTATTTGATTATAACGTGTAATTGTTATGTTTTAATATATACAGCCCAGTAATTGATCTACTGTCTCAAATTGCTAATAAACACACATAGAAATGCACAGTTATTTACAAAGGTATTTAAATAAATCTGGCCTTTTTAAAATAAAAATAAAAATATTCAGAATGCAGTGTTTGTTCATCTTGTAGTTGGTTAAATTTCTGTATATTTACTGCGCTTTAGATGCCGTATCCGGCATTTTGCTTGAATGCCGTTAGGAGGTGTAAATGCTAACATGCAGCTAATATGGTTCTACATCACAGCAGAGAAGAACTGAATGTATTGTAAATTGGTGATAACCCACTACTACACTTTTTAAATACAGTAACATTGCCAGTAAGGGAATGTATGAGGAGACCATCTAAAAGAAACACTGTGAAATAATGAATGAAACCTAACACAGTGGTCTGAAGGCAGGCAAGCATTTACAGGAATCTTGCATCAGCCCTGTATTTGAAGTCATTTCACATCCAGATGCTGTGGTGAGACGCTGGAGAGAAAGGCAACAGGATAGGGGAGATATAAAGAGTGACTGCATATCAGGTGGAAAAAGTGTTGCTCTGTAAAAAGTTGACAAATTTAGCTGTCACACATTGCACTTATGGCCAGCATTTGCCTGTTTATTGTGCTTACGTTATTTAATAGGTCGAGTATCAGTGTACAGAATGCTATGGTGGAATGTTGCAGAGGCCCTTGCAGAGAACCTTTATAAATAAGCCACAGAAACAGAGAGATAGAGAACATGCTTCAGCATGTATGGTCTGGTTGATCCAGCAGCAACCTGGGTTACTGCAGTGGGTGTTGATTCATCACTCACTATAACACAAGGCCCATCTTGCTGATAATTATCTTTGTCAAATTAATTATCAGTGTAAGTGTCAGCATGACAATGCCGATAAATTACACTCAGATGACCTTGATTAATCATTGGAATGAGGTTTTTGGCAAATGCTATATGCATATGGATGCTACTCTCTCAGTGTTGGTCTATTTTCTTTTTCTCATAATTCTCTTTGTCTCACTTCACCACTTTTTGTTGTAATCCTTTTGTATGACATGTAAGCAAAGCTGTGCCGGTTATATCAGCATGACAGCGTTACCTCTTTGGATTCAAAGGCCGTTTCTCAATATGTGTACTTGTGCATTCTCACCAGCCTCAGCCCTAGTACTTTTCCAATTCACAAGAACACAAGACCAACAAGGGACATAGTCCCCGGATGTTGTTCTCGTCCCTCCCTCTTCACTGAGTATGCATCAGAGCAGACTTGTCTCTTCTCGGGATTGACAGCTGTCCCAGCATGCACTGCAGCAGCAGCCACTTCCTGTGAAGTGCTCACAGAGCTCAGAGTATTAAATTAAAATATCTCTTTTCTGTTGCTGTTGACCTACAACAGTATGTTTTGAGATCATTTTTGGTGAGAAAATTAAACATTTAAGCATCACTATATGGACCATTTACTGATTTTGTGGGTTAAAAAAAAAAAAAAGTTCTGATATTTAGAGGACCATGGCCATGAGGTTAACTGCAGCAATGCTAAACTTTAGCCCTTCTGCAGAAGCCCTCTCTAGGCATAGCCGTGTGAAGTACCACCGTCTCTGATGGCGATTTTTTTGTTTAATTGGGCAAAATGTTCATTGGATTTATGTTTATCTGACTGTGTTAATTATTATTCCCCCACTAAATGAAAAAACAAAAAAAATATTATCTAGAGACTATTAATAACAGGAAGTGAAATGCAGCTCCAGACGAGCCGAGTGTGTGGTGACATCACGAGTACACTTCTGTTCCAAATGACCCTGGAAGTGCGAGTGGATTGGGAAGTTTGGGGCTCTTTGCTTAGACTGCTGCCTCCACGACCCGGCCCCGGATAAGCACAAGAAAACGGATGAATGGAGGGATACCTTTTTCAGAAATCACACTCTTTAAACATTATTTCTTTACAAAATGTGCTAGTAGCAACGTGATTCGTGATTATATAGATGGCTATATATATATATATATATATATATATATAGCTACAGTATTGCACTAGGTATTAAGTATAAAAAACAGGTTATTGCACAGGGTACTAAATAGCAATTGCACATCAGAGTCTGATGTGACAATATAATGACAAGAATAGCAGTTTTAAGACATACTGATAGCCAATGCTGACCACCTTGGTAACTCAGGGCAGCACATTGTCCCACCCAACACAGTCTTTAAGGAGGTGAACTCCTCTAGCATTCATGAAGGGAATTCAGTCTGTCTTAATAATTCATATACTGTCATGACCATACCTGTTATTCATTAATTTTTCATATAGCACCTGTTCGTGCATTCAGAGCTTAGAATGTGTGTTTCACCATTATCTTTTTAGTGTCTGTTACACTACACTTCAAAAACCTAAAATAATGTTTGAACATTTGATGTTTTGTTGACTTTTGATTCCTGCCAAGCGATACATTTTTTTATATACCACATGTTACCATCAATATGTCAAGTCATTGTACATGTTAAGCAGATCTAATCCAAAACAGTTATAAGCTGAATCATTTCAATTTCATAGCAAAATATATATATTTTTTTTCTTTACAATTATTATATTAATATTTTTTAATAAGGTTAACATTTTGAAATTCAACTAAACTTAGATTCAGCTCGGTTCAATTGTAAATATGGTATGATACAGTCTTTCCTTTAATGATCTTTTTTTTTATTTCTTCCTAATTATGACATGAGAAACTTCTTTTTGTGCTTCGGATCGTCGGACTTGATTAAACCTTGGTTTAAGCACATCTCATTTTTAAGTAATTTTCTTTTAGCTGGTGCAGTACATACTGTATATATATATATATATATATATATATATATATATATATATATATATATATATATATGTGTGACAATATGATGACAAGAATAGCAGTTTTAAGACATACTGATAGCCAATGCTGACCATATATAAATATATGTATATATATCACATATTTGTCTTAATTTAAGGGCACAATAAAAAAAAAAGAAAATATTTTTGTTTTTCTGTTCCTCAAAGTTTTTTGTCAAGCATTTAGAACTATGTTGTCAATTCAGGATTATATCTTGGTACGACAATGAAAAAAAACAGGAAAATAAATAGCCTCTCAGGCTAAATGACTTTTGATGGAAAACAAGATATTGAAAATATATAAAGAAAATATTGAAAGCAAAGTGCAGCCTTAGCATAAGTGCTGGCTCCATCCAGAAAAGTTAGATATCTAAACAGAGAAACAATGAACCTTGAGTACTTTTTTATGAAAAAGAAAAAAACTGCCTTGATTACATGCCAAATGGAAGACAAATTTCATCTAAGAAAATAGTAACACCACCAGAGCAAGGTCTGGTGAGGGGAACCATTTACTGTGATTGTCTTGTGGTTTAGTAGACAGGAAGAATTCACAGAAAATTACAGAGGCATTTGACCTGGAGTACTGCCTATGAGAAAGATAAACGAAGAAAATACACCAAGGGTAGTACTTACTCTGCCAATTGATTAAAAAAGCTAAACCCCTTGTTGATGCAGTGAACCAGTATTGCTTTCTACAAAATAGTGTTATCTCAAAGCCCTTTATAGGCAGGGTTCTAAGAAATCACACAGACTGATCGGTTAAAGTTTTCTATCTAAAGAAACTCAGCTGATTGCATTGAACCCTTGACTCTGCAGGATTTGCTTTTTCTTGATGAGCATGTTGCAACAGCAGACATTCACTTGCATTGTGTTGTATACTCTTCAACAATCCCTTACACTGAGCATGCATGCAGCGACAGTTGTCAGGAAAATCTGTGCAGCATTGTGGCGAGGCCAACTAGAAGTTGAAGAAGACAGAAGTAGACACATCAAAGCACTGATCCATAAATATTTTCTCGAAAAAAAAAAAAAGTTTATGTTCTTTCAAACATAAATGTCATATCTGAAATAGTTGTTAAAATAAATGTTTGTCTCTCGAAATATTTTGGATTTTACTACAAAACCTGAAAAATTTGCTCATTAGTCTGACAAATAGTCGTGCTTGCTTTTTACTGAGACATGGTTCTATTCTGTTTAGTATATATTACTATATATTTTCCTTTCAACAACCCTGTTCAGTATGTCATCATAGTACTTAACTCTACTGCTTGGTAATTACATTAGCATGGCTTTTGTTTATCAAATTAGCCACTAATATAAAATGATAGGGGGTGGTGTTAAGCTGCTGATGATCAAATATGAGTGTCATGTTCGCATTGTGCAATTTTTTTACGTTTGGCATTGGTCATAAACAGCAGGGGCCCCTTCACTGGTGAAATAAATTAAAATAAATAGTCAACTCCTGGTGAGTTGCTTAAGTGCTTTTGTTTACCATTCTTAACTGTATTTTGATGTTTTCTGAGCTTGCTGAAGTTTTATTTTCTTGTTGGCTCCTTACACCTCCTTGGCTGATGATCATGCATGTCTATTTCTTGTCTGGCTTGTTTCTGAGATCATTAGCTATGTTACATTTTCTCTAAATAACTGCTGTTGACATGACTTGTATGCTTGCCAGATACTGTTGCCTCAGGATATATTTTAAAGCAAATACACTTCAGTCTAGCACAGGAATTATCAGAGCACTTCGAACTGTAAATGTTGTCTGCTTTTCTGAGCTTCATAGTAAATATACTGGACTCATTACAAATGCTCTTTCTGAGCAGAGTTTAGTGATTTTCTGAAGGTGTTGCCATTGTTTCTGGAGAAACTAAGCCTTGCGTCAGTGCTAATCTTTCCTGAAAAACATCCTCTACATGACCCCTTATGCATTACTGTTTTAGAGCCACCGCTTGGATGGATTACTCATTTATTCAACATACTTATGAAACTATTGAATGATGATGTGAACTCTTCTATATTGGATCATATATTGCTTGTTGAATAACAAAATGGATAATATATGATTCGAACTTTGTTCAAAAAAGGAGATATGTAAATGCTGCGCCATTATTCTGACTAAATCTTAGCTTTATCAGGCAATACCGGACAATGCTATTAGCCTGGAGGGGCTAACACCTGGATGAATAATGAGGATCGGAAATCGCTAAAAGCACGGAACTCAGCTTTTAAGTCTGGTGATAAAGAGGCACTGATGACAGCGCGTGCCACCTAAAATATGCCATTAGATCAGCGAAGCAGAACCACAGCCAGAAAATCCAGGATCTTTTCTGTGACACCAGCAACACCAGGAGGTTGTGGAAAGGCACAAGGGTGATCAGACTATAACACTCCCTCCCCCCTGGTAAATGCAGCAAACACTGACTTCCTAAATGAACTGAAGGAAGGTTTGAGGCATTAAACAGCACACCAACTGTGAAGACCGTTCCACACCAGGGGGAGGAGGAACTCAAACTTGACATAGCTAAAGTGAGGAAAACTCACATTAGTGTCAACCCAAGAAAGGCCCCAGGCCCCGATAACATACCTGGGCTCTGTTTGAATTCATGAGCTGCATCCTCATGATTTCAAGACTCCTCGTTATGCAGCCTACAAATGCATCCTTCTTTTTGCCCGATTTGAAGGATGGGTCTCATGGATCCTATCCTTGGATATCCCAGGATTCATTGCGAGACCAAACAAGCCAGCTGCTCCGTATAAAGAGGAAATGGTACACTGGTGAATATTGGAAGTTCAGTTTAAAGTATGAGAATAGTTCTGTCTGAAATGAATGAAAATAGTTGTTTTAATGGTTATTAAGTCAGATAAACAGAGGTAATGTTTTATTTATCTAAAGGTTTTTATCTATTACTGTGTAAATGGGTTTGGCTGTAATTTAAGGACAGATTCTAATATATATCTGCAGTGTGGGGACTAAATATGATAGGATTTTTTATTTTTATTTACTTTTTTGCACAATTTGCTTAACTAAGTATGTTTTGTTGTTGAATATAAGAGATTTTGCAGATATATTTTTTATACATACATTGTTTAGGTTTATTTATATATTTCAATCCACTGGACAAAAGGATTGTTTTTTAAACTTTGACGGAATAGAGTCAGTGACTTGTACAAAGTTAGGGGCACCCAGAAGCAAGGGTGACATCACAGCATTTAGCAGTGCCATGCAGTGTCCTGTGTTATGCACCTACATGCACCTGATGGGGTGATTTAGAGCAAAAATAATAACTGCAAACATTCCAAGCTATGCCCTAAACTACCTCGGAAATAATTATCAAGATGGTAAAGTCACAAACATGGTGAAGCCAGCATGGTCTTGTGACTGAACCACCATTTAGGTGGTTCGGGTTCAAATGGACAGAACAAGTGCCACTAGTTTACAGTATGGGAATTCTCAAAAAAAATTTTGGAAGAAATTATTTGATTTCTATTATAGAAAGAATGGGACATGTGCGTTCAGCTGGTATATGTGCCAAAGTGGCCACTTTGATTAGTCAGAAATATAGAATACATATTGGCTCATGTTTAGATTCCATGATTCATTTTGTAATCCTGATTGCTTATTTATGATATGCTTTTTATTTCAAAGTGTAACGGAACAATAGATGTAACTATTTTCAATAAAAGACTGTAAAAAAAAAATGGTTGTTCTAAAACTTTTGACTGATGGTGTACCTGTAACATCTTAAAACTGCCCTTCATTATTTAGCTTTTCATTATTTATGGAGTAAATTATCAGAAAATCTGATGGTGCTTAACAATTAATCTTTTGATATTCAGTTCCTATTTATATTTAATATCAGCAGGAATTAACTTCCTTTTTGCAGAGACAATGTTGTATGTTTTGTCTGCATAGGAGGGACAAACAAGACATGGATTCTGTAGCATGTACTCTGTTTATTTTGTACAAACAAGACGAAGCAGACAGGATAAAACTTTCACCTATCATCGCTTGTAATGTAAAATGTATTCCTATGTCAGGATTGTTTAGCTTATTGAAACCATATATATTTGGGTATATTTTAATTTGACAATCCAGATCTTCTCGCCGTTATTTTTCCTGTTTGGTGCGATTGCAATTGCAGATCTTGACCTGGCTGGACCGAAGCGGAACCTGAAGCAGGATTCTCCACCATGAACATGATCAAAAATAAATATGGATCCAGGCTCAAAATGAGCACTTTGATATGTGCTTGAGAATGGCTTTGTCTCCATTCAAACCCAGGTTTAAAGCCTTGCAGGGTAGCCTTAAGCCCACTGCTCAAGTTAAGCCAGAAAAAGGAAAGAGGAGGAAAAAAAGGGTGAGTTCAAGTGTTTTATAAAACATGTGAATCGGGAAATTGTCTATATACTAAACTGAAAGATTGTTGTTCTCTACTTCAAAAAACACTTTAAATTTAACATTTTAAAATGGAATCTTTTTTTAAATATTTTTTTATTTAAAATTCAATGTATAACATGAATGCATATTTTATTTCAGTGTTAAATTCTGTTTAAAGTAACAGATCATTAAAAATGTATCCGGACCTTTACTGGTTGATCAGTTTCTTTATTCGGACCCCACAGATTTTTAATTGGTTACCCCTGGTCTAGAAGTTTACTTTGATCCCCTAGATGGTCCCCAAGCAAAATAAGGATATCTGGTAAGTGGATGTTTTTTTTTTAGTTTACAACTAAAGCAAGGAATAGCTCTCACACAAGAAAATACATTTTAAACTTTGTATTGAAAAGAATAAGCATAATACAAAGAAATACCCAGTCAAAAACAACTCAATATAAACCCAAGGTTTTCCTTTCAGGTTAGGTTTGTCAGGATTATTTTCGGCAATTGATACTCCACTTTACACAAAAGAGTGAACAAATAGCTAAAAAAAAGCCACAGCAGCAAACAAGTGTACTGTAGGAGTACTCCTTCCTACTTCGGCATAATGGCGGACTGCTTGCAAAAGTGTATGAGTTATGCTTTGAACCTAAATAAATAACATCATGGCACCAAGTACACAAAATGTTTGACTGACAAACAAACAGTCATTACACTTTCGAGAGTAGGAAAAGTGGATTTGCCATAATTTTGTAAGCACCACCGCTGCCAGAGTTTATGGATTTAAAATTTTTTTTGGGGGGGGGGACCAAAAGTGCAAGAATACCATCGGTCAATTCATTTTAGATGAATCTGGACACTTAATTTCTGAGAAAAATCCTCTTTAATACCTTTAAGCTTAAAGTAACCTGAAATCAAGAATTTTTATTTGTCTTGTTCTGATTGTTTAAAAAAAGTTCATCCGATACACTGTCCAATAATTCTAAGCCTGTTTTGATGTGAAAATATTTTAGTCCATACCCAAAAACAGGGAATAAAAGTTTGGACCTAACTGAAATGTTGAAATGCTATAAACACATTTGGCCTATCTTACCGTCTTGGTTTAGTGCCCCTGTGATGAACTGTAGGCTAAAGAGAAATGAGCTGCAGGTATTTGGTGTTCATCCGGCTTCTCTGTCAGCAGTTTAGCCGGATGCCCAGATGATACATCGGAGACAAGGCAATGACAGGGCAGGGCCATCTAGGGCCACTTAAAGCCAATAGTACAGGGCAGGATATAAGGCCTTCCATCAGCTACAATGATATTAGCGTAATTGTAATGGAATAATTGGATTCAAGAGCCAGCTGGGCCTCACCTCTGCAAACTACCAACATGAAAGCACAGAAATGGGCAGCATGGGATGGATCAGGTTGTGCTAGAATTGTAGGTTCAAGTACCGTACGATAAATAATTTTAAGGGAGAAATGTTATCTCTCTTTGGATTAAAAGAAAGTTAGGTCATGTTAGGATACATCTTACATACACATACACATTTTTTTCTGCATATTACTGCAATATATATATATATATATTTTTTTTTTTTTTTTCTTTTCTTTTCTTTTTTTTTTTTTTCTTTTACAAGATCTTTGTCATGGAGATGTTTTTTGACTTGAGTCACATGACAATGCTTTTTGTTATGATTCTGGCCTGACTGATCACCATCGTTTACATTGTGCTTTTCACTGCCAAGCCAAGTGTTCAATCTCTCCACCTATGCTGACCATGCTCCCTCCCAATCAGCAGCATGTACTGTAGCTCCCCTTGTTTCCTGGCTTAATGTGCCAGACTTATTGAAAGTGTCAGTAGATGTCCAAAGTTTCTTCCTTCCTTGCCTTGCCTGATCACGTCTTGTCCTGTTTCCTGATTTCTTAGCCTTACCTTGCACTTACTGGAGTCTGCTACCTGCTTTCTGATAATCTTGAAATTAACCCTGTTTCTGACTACTCATCTCAAGTGACAGTCCTTCAGATTTGTTTGCCATAATCTGGTCCATGGTGCTGACCTACTTCTGTTCTCTGACCACCAATTCAGGCCCCATCCCCAGATCTGTTTGCTTTTCCTTATGTCACACCCAAAGATCTGTCACTGGTTTTCAATGTGAAGAGAGCCACTCTTTCTCACCTCCTCTTCATTTTCAGTGATGTGATCACAGTGCCATCAGCTCCTGCTAACCAAAGCAAAGGATTAACTTTTCCATGAGACTCCAGAGAGGTAGTTCTGGTTCCTTTTTCTTATTGTATGCTGTTATCCAGGATTTATGTTTAATAAATCTTTTAAATATTCATGTTTTGCATCAGTTTGAATTCTCAAACCTCAGTCTGTCTGGTCTCAGATAAATATCTGTAAAGAATGTTTTAAACAAACACTTTTGACTCATCACTTATTGCTATTCCCTCTAAGTTAACATAGTGTAAACAAATGAAAATATTTTGCAGTGAAGAGTTCCCTGTGAGACTTACTTCTTTCTGAGAGTCCATGCCACAAAAGAAATAAACAGCAGCTTTCAGTTTTGTTTAATTTCAAGTAACCACCATGTAACCATCAACAGTAAGAACAAACTTGACCACTGAGATGGATGCCATTGGTTCATGTATCAAAATTTTCCCTTACTTCCTTTCTATGTTCAGAGTTTTCACTGTTTATAGCCCTTTACTTACTGCCACAAGAGATATGTATATGCTCAATCAACCCATAAGAAAGAGACAAAGGGGGACAAGAAGGATGCAATACTTTAGGGCAGGGGTGCTCAAGTCCAGTCCTCAAGAGCTACTATCCTGCAACTTTTTGATGCACCCCATTTTTAACACACCTGAATCAAATGAGTGGCTCATTACCACACCTCTGCTGGGCTAAATGAGGGGATTGAGCCTTTTGATTCAGGTGTGTTAGAGAAGAGATGCATCTAAAAGTTACAGGATGGTAGTTCTTGGGGACTGGACTTGAGCACCCCTGCTTTAGGGAAAACTAGGAAATGTTGACATGCTGCTTTTATCCCCATAAGCCTGTATATTTTACCACTTGCCACATTACCAGCAATATCTACCTTTTGTAAGTATCCTTACATGAACCTGTGAATGATTAGGTTGATATAATTCTTAAGACCGACAAATATGTGCACAAGCAGCTGTTGCAGTGTTTGTGTATAGAAATATACTACAGAGGCCCTCTACTATCTCCAACATTTCAAATTATCTGGATTGGACCTTTTTCATCATTTAAAAGTGAAGGGGAATCTTTAATCCTTATACAGCTCAGTTATGCGTTAGCCTGACAAGAGGGTATTCCAGGTCAAATGTATCAGTTCAACAGGACAGCTCAACAAAACTGCTCTTTTTCTTGTTTTAAAAGTAATTTCTTAAACATAAATATAACAGGGTATGAATAAATTACACTACTTAATATCATGTTAACTAATACATATTTCAATAGTCCTGGGCTTCCTATATGTGGGCTGTACCTGGAACACTTCCAGAGAAAGGCATTCAGGGAGCATATCAGCTTAATACTCTCAATGTGGAGCTCTCAATACTCTCAAAAACGTATCTTTACACACCCATTGCGCTCAGAACCGAGACCTGACCTGTTATTTGCAATTATCCTCATTTAAAACCCGGGACCGCAGGGACCCGTAAATAACAACAACAACAAAAAAAATGTTTTAGTGCTTAAACACATGCTTTATTTTTCTAGCTGCAGCAGATAACTGTCTTAATAACAGAGGCATACAAAACATTGCCTCACTCTGCACTCACAGACTAAGACTTAGATAGACTTTACTGTCATTTTGTACACAGTGTATACAAAAATATTTTTTTTTCAGTACAGATCTCAAGAAATTTCCATTTTCAAAGTGCAGCAGTGATAAAATGTAACCAGCAGTGATAGAATGTAATCATGGTGATAAAAATGTAAACATAAGACTGATATATGAATACAGTTTCCAACATTCAGCGCTTTTTTGTTTTCTTTTAAAACCCCATTTTATACAACATTCAGCAGTCTAATGGCAGTGGGGAAGAAACTGGGGGGGAAGAAACTGTTCCTCAAACAGTCCATGGTGGGGTTGTGAGGCATTGTTTATAATTTTACAGGCTCGGGACACGCAGCGCTGGGATTCAATGTCTTTTATGGATGGAAGAAGAGCACCAATGACTCTACTCTCCTCAGTCTCCTTCCAGTCTGAGGTGTGGCAGCCTCCACACCACACAGTGAGAGAGCTGGTCAGAACGCTCTTTATGGTGCTTCTGTAGGAGGTTGGGAGGATGGGGGGGCAGGTGGGCTCTCCTCATCCTCCTCAGGAAGTACATGGACTTTTGTGCTCTCTTTACCAGTGAGGTGCTGTTTACCGATTAGGTGAGGTTGTCCGTGATGTGCACCCCCAGGAATTTGGTGCTGCTGACCACCTCTGCAGTGGAGCATGGTTAGGACGTTTTTTCCTGAAGTCAACAATGATCTCCTTCATGTTCTCCATGTTCAGGATCAGCTTGTTGTCTCTGCACCAGCCCACCAGCTGCTCCACCTCCTCTCTGTAGTCCAGGCCATTGTCATCTCTGATGAGGCCCACCACCGTGGTGTCATCTGTGAATTTCACGATGTGACTGGTGGTGAACCTGGGGATGCAGTCATGTGTCATCATGGTGAACAGTAGGGGGCTCAGGACGCAGCCCTGAGGGGAGCCTCTGCTTAGACTGATGACATCAGAGGTGTTCTGTCTGACCCGGACTGACTGAGGTCTGTTTGTGAGGAAGTCTAGCAGCAAATATTGAAGGGTTGTATTGAAGCCGAGCTGTTCCAGTTTGCCCATCAGATGCTGTGGGATGGTGGTGTTGAAAGCTGAAATGAAATTCAGGAACAGTATTCGCACGGGTGTTCCTGTTTGTCGGTAGGCGAACTGGACCGGGTCAAATGTTGGCGGCAGACTGGAGATGATGTGTCCTTTATCCAGCCTTTTGAAGCGCTTCATCATGATGGGAATGAGTGTGATAGGCTGTTAGTCATTGAGTGAGTTGACCTTAGGCTTCTTTGGAACCAGAATAATGGTGGCAGACTTAAAGCATGCTGGCACTACGGTACTATAGGCAGAAGTAAGGTTTGAATTGCTGCTTAAACATACTTCTCTGGATATTCTTGGATCAATTTATTTACTTACATGAAGAGTTAATTAATAATAGAATATAAATAATGAGTTTCATTTATGCTGTAACTGTATGATACCTGCCCGCATTTTGTTTATTTTGTTTTCTACCCGTAGATGTATGTTTTATATGGGCACCCACCTGATACACGTGGGTACACTACCCGGCGCAGAAACTCTGGACCTGTGCATGTCCGTATTATAGCTGCAGCTGTACCGATCCGCATACAGATATTGTGGTCCCTTCCCTCCTCTCTCAAAAAAGGATCCCCAAGATACTTGTACTGCCCCACTTGAGACAGAAACTCTACTATGAGCTAAAGCAGGTAATCCACCTTTTGCTGTCGAGAACCATGGCCTCTGACTTTGAGGAGCTAATCATCATCCTGGCTGCGTCACTCTTGGCTGTCAACAGCAAGTGTAAGTCTTAGCAGCAGGGGGCCAGCAGAACCCTGTCAACTGCAAAAGACAAGGACAAAGCCAGCTGGTACTTAAACCAGAAACCATCTACCCCTTGGCTGCTCTGAAAATGCCTGTCCATAAATGTTATGAACAATCCGTTCAAAAAGACTTAGTCATAGACTACTAAATTAAGTCTTAGTCTTTTTAAACGGTCCTGTAATGTAAATACTTAAGTAACCGCTTGCATTATACTATGTTACTGTTTTAACAGTTTTTTTTTAAGTTTTTTAAGGGACTTCATTATCAAAGCAAGTTTTATTTTTTTGCTTTAGAAATCAGAAAATGTATTACAGTGTTAATATAAATGTTTTCTGTAAACATGACTACATGTTTATGTTTGTAGAAGATAAAATATGACGCCCAATAATGGTAAAGACAATTTTAAACATTTAATTAATTTACATTGTATATTTAATGTGCAGAAATAAAATTAATATGCTAAAACTACATATGTAAATTTTTTCTTAAGTAATTGAACCAATAAATTAGGAGCAATCGGAACTTAGGCAGACTAGAAAGCATGTATTAGATCCACATCTCCAAATAAAGTCTTGCACATAAATGAATTTTGAGTTGAATTAGATTAAGGAAAAAATATTCAGAATACATATAATTCATTCCAATCTATTAGGTTATAATATTAAATGAACATTACTTTCCTTTTAACAAATAATTAAAAAAAAAGAATTTTTTAAATTGGGACTTAATGAATCATAGTTTTGGTGTTGTTATTGCTGTTGCTTTTTTTCCCCTACCAATGGATGAAAGCTTATTTTTTCTTTCATAAACTCCTTGCTAACATAAGGCCTTTACATCAGACAATTTATTGTCACAGCCTAACATTTTCCTCTAATTTATATGCATTTTTATGAATGAGAGATTTGACTCAATTCTGCCCTGCATCACATTTACTTTGATTTTGATGCTGTTTGAAATGTGCATTGTCCGGGCTGCCTCTGGCTTTGCCTGTTGTATTAACACACTTCAAACAAGTAACAATAAACAACTCTTTCATAATCTTACAACATCATATGGGCAGTACAGATGAGCAAAAAGAAAATAATAATTTTAGTGCATTTATTTAAACGGGTAAACAAAAAATTATTGGCTACCAATAACCAAATGTAAATGTGAAGCAGAGTACACATTAATTCAATTCTAATATTTGTTTTGGGTTTAACTGAAATGTGACTGAATCCTGATCACACTAACCAACTGAACTACAATCGAGCAATTATACTGGTCTTAATTGAATCAGGGATTGATTTGGATGTGATTTTAGAGTGGTAATAAGATCCTCTGTAATTTCTTATACACTGCCAACAGGTCCAGCAACTTGTGGACAATATATATGGATATTTATCAATTTGTGTATATATACATGATTGCTAAAGGTGACGCAGCAGTGTTGTTCAAAAGGTGAGAAGTTAAAAAACTTAAATCCCAGCCAAGCCTTCTCAACGTACTGTAAACATGTAACAGCTTCAGTTTAATATAAAAAAAATGTATGTTGTAAATACCATTCAGTAGAACATCAGTTCTGACTTTATCTCATGTTACCATAATACCATAACAGCTTCTTCGTCACTGCCATCAGACAGCTGAACTGTTGATAAACCCTAAATTATGTCACAGACTCTGCATCACACTGATAACACCAAACCAAAATACTGCATATTTGCCCCATATATATTTAATGCTCTGAACTTCCATATCAGTGCGTTTTTGCACTATGTCTTTTCTCCCACACTGGTGTATTTGAATACAGCGGCACTTTATGGAATGGAAATATTTTGAAGGCTGTACAAAACAAAATTTCGTTTTGTTTGCACTCTGTGTATACAAAATAACAATAAAAGTTGCCTAAGACAAGTCCAAGTCTGGTTTTAATATACTTTGATATTAAGCTATTGATCATCTTTGTAAACTCGCCATTTAATGTGGTATGACAAGCTAACTGTGCAAAAGTTAGAGGTTTTATGGAATTAAATTGTTTGGAACAGTTAACAGAGGAATTATACTTACAGTGTCCATTTGACTAATTTTTTGGTATGGGCATCTTCTTTTTGAAGGTCCTGAAGGTGTGTAACTCATGCTGTGTTGGGCTGTGTTGCCTCAGAATGTGTTTCAGATCTACAAGCTAAACTTAATCTACATTTAAATATAATAAAATGTGATTGTAATTGTTTTCTGTCCTGTACTTACAGGGCCTGATGTTTAGATGATTTGTAGGTCATAAAACATATGCAAATGTGTTTGTACGCACAGAGGGGATCTTCAAAGAAGGTGCAAAGTGTTTAGAATTTCCAATGTAGCAGACAGCATGTGCAAAAAACGTTTTGTTTTTTTTCATGTGTGCTTTTGCACATGCAGGTCATATTCTAATGACAAAACTGCATAAATTCACGAGTGAGCATATTCACCATGTTGAACCATGTTCAAAGTGATTTTCCAAATCTCATCTCAACTCTTTCATCAGTTTATGCATCTTTCTGAGTACTTCTGAAAGTCAGGTGCAAACTCACTCCCAAAACTTCCTGCAGTCAATGTTGCCACAAAGGAGACATGGGGTTCAGGGGGACAACTGACTTGTGTTATGATGTTAAGTGTCTTCTTTTTCATTTCAGTTATTTTTGTTCTTGGCACTTAAAGATTTGTCTTTATATTTGGGCTGCAGTCTTTGTAAATGACCTGCAACACACTCAGTTATTTCCCATTTAAAAAATGCACTTATAATTTGTTGCCCCTTTTTCTGAATCTATGAAGATCAGGACCTCAGTCTCACAATAATAGTAAAATGTTTGTCAAGCTGGCAAATGATCTTGAATGATGATTCGAAGCAGATGCCAGCTCTCCTGACAGGCCTAAAAGTACTTGTCAAACATTATTGTTAATTGTTTAGTTTACAATACCACACAATGAGGGAACCACCCAATTTTTGAAAATAAGGCCTATAGCAAGCAGTTTTCCCTGCTAACTTATTTGCCAATTTGTCCCTTCAATACTTTTTAAAACATGTGGTAAACTCATATTTCCTTGTCATGAACACACACTCACTCGTCAATGATTACAGGGTATCATGATTACATGAGTACAATGCATTAACATATTAACACATAGCATCATACTCTTAATAGATCTGAAAATACTTCCAGATTATTACAGAGACTAATGTAAACTATTGGGATGGAAACTCCGTACAAATAAACAAGCCACATGGGAGCATCCCCATTGTTAGGGAAGGTCTCAGTGCAGCCTTTCAAGGTGGAGTAAGATTTCTAGAAGATTATCTGTGGACAACAGGCAGCCACTTGTTTCATTTAAATTCTTACAGGAGCAGATGCATGACCTGAATAATGCAGAGGTATATAGAATCTGGACATTGATGTGCCCTCCTGTCCTTGGACACAGGGATAGGAGTGCCCGCTTATAAAAAAAAAAAAAAAAAAAAAAAAAAACAGAAAGAGGGCATATTCTTTCCTCCTACTGATTCAGCTCGGACCATGCTCGAGCAATTCCATATATATGACCTTAGGTTGTAGCCTTGTTACTTCCCATCTGGAAAATGTAATTTCTCTGAGAAGACAAATCCTTTTGGGTCATTTATTTTTGCTGACATTATGGAAAGAGTCCTTGACCTTTATTCTGTAAAGGTCTTAAGCTACTCTCTTTACTTTTTTTTTTAGGGCTGTTCAATAGGTAAATGGTGCACACTTACCATCACTGACTTTCCCACTCAGGGGTCACAACTCTACACTAAGACAGCCCAAGAAGATGTTGAATTTTTATTTCAAGTTATGAGCCTGGCTACACTGCTACAGAACTGGTCATAAAAATCCCTAATACACAACTTATTGTAGTGCATTTAAGGAAAATATCCACAATGATTGTGGAATCAATCTGTAAAATCTCTTTCATAATAGCTAATTTCTTGAGTTGTTCTCCTGACACAATGTAAATCAGAGTACAAACTATATAACACCAGCCTATCTACTCTAGCTCAGTCTTGGGGATTTGATAGCATTCACGGATCATAGAAGGACATTCAATCCCTCCAGGGCAATTTTATTTTTCATTAAGCGCTCCTTTCAGTTGGACCTACCTTGAAAGGGCAACCATATCAGACCACCTCTTCTGCCTCTTCAGTGCAGGGAAGAGGGGCTATTCTTTGAGCTTCCCTGGATGTCAGAGCGCCTCACTGCATGTGTGAGGGTGAGAGGTCCTACTTTCTGAAGGAAGTTCATTTTGGTCATGATTAATATTTAATGCCCCCAGATGAATGTCAGGACTTCCATGGACCAGTGGATGGAGATTTCTATGATTTGGTTAAGTCTATTCTTTGCCTCAAAAATTTGAAGGAGCATCCGCATTACTGCAAACAAAGCCATAATCTCACCATTTCGAGTTCCATTCTATCATCAGCAGTGAACAAGACACAAAGGCACACACCAACCCAGATAAAGCACTCTGCATCTTGCCTATCCATAACCACGGCTTCAGACTCAGAGGAGCGGACTCTTGTCCAACCTGCTAGTTTCAGCGAATCTCTTTAGTTTAAGGTAATGGCTTGAAGGAGCCAACATAACCACATTATCTGCAAAAAGGGGATGGGATTTTAAGTTTATTACCCAAACACAACTGTGCCTAGAGATCTTTTCCTGGAGTTCTACAAAAACCAATATGGAAGTCCATTACACACTGCCATCAGGGTTGCTTGTGTGCCAAGAATGAGGCCAAAGCTCTTGTTTTGGATGTAAAATAGTCTGGATAGCTCTTAGAAGCCACCAACATACTTCACAAGCACCTTTTTCACAAAATAAATTAATGGCCAGAATCATAGGCTCCTTCCAAACCTACAAAACACATACAGAATGGCTGAAGAAATATACTATATATTTTTTCATAAATAATTCCCAAAGGTAGAAATCTGGATCATTGTTTAACGGCCAGGATAAAAATCACATTGCTCCTCCAGGATTTGAGGTCTGACCGTCAGTCACAGCCTGAGACTGAAACTGTTAAGTTTCCTCTATAATTTGAAAACATTATCTGGTTCCCCTTTGTTGTTATTGTTAATATAAAAATATATGTTTACTTGCTTATTTTTGAATCTTATGAAAAGTGTTTTTATATAGCTTTTTCCTCAGGATGAACATTGTGTCACCCCTAAAGATAAATGTTAACCTTTTGAAATCTGCTTTGTGCAGCTCAGTGATGCTGTGTTTCACAGAGGATGTTGGATAATACTTTATATTGACTGACAAACTGATGACTACCCAGCAACAAGCAAACTCATTAAACAGTGGATATTAGGATCAACAGGATAACTGCAGAGTCTTGTGTGAATCAATAGCTATAGAGGTCATGATGGTGTAAGATTGTGGTTTTAAAGATGTGTGCGTGTGTATGTGTGAATATCATCCAAAAAGGCATTTCCTAACTCATCAATATCTTCTCACCTCTCTGTTTTCCACCTAGATGGTTTATAAGTCCTGGCTGTGTTCTCAGTACTTCCAGACCACCCAGATACACTGCACCAATCGAATCCCCTGTGGCCAGTACTGCCTGGAGGTTCAACAGCGCTGCCCCTTTGTCCTCCCTGACAATGATGATCTCATTCATGGAGGCAGCCCAAGTTTTGTATGTACAGGTAAAATTCAGTAATCACTTCCCTTATTTCATTGTCCCCTACGACTTGCATTTTCTAAATTTAACTGGAACATACATCTACAGTCTTTACTCATGTCTTGGTCCTGCTTTTTTATGGAACACAGTCTGCTACACTACTAGCCCAATGTTAGCTGAAATTAAAAGACTTATCAAAAAACAAGTCTTGAACAGTTTCACTAAATTGTGTGTAGTTACATTTTATGAAAGAAAAATATTTTTTTCAGCCTATGCACTATCCTTTGTGAAAACAGTGAAATTAACATCCGAGGGAACATGTGACGATACAATCACACAGAAAGCAGCTAAACCTGCACTGTCAATATTACTGTAAGTTACATTGTTAGGAGAGAAAAGCTTAGATCCGAAGAAAAAAAGTCAAAGAATCAATCAACTACGAAGTTATCTGATAAAACTGTTTTTGCTGGACATCAGAAAATTGAAGTACTTTGTGAAAAAAAACAATCGCGCAAAACAAGGTTGTGTTTTATCAGGAACTTTGCCCATAGATTCTGAGTATTACAGTACCAACAACAGGTAATTAACCAAAGGGCCCTGTCACACCTTGCCATTTTAGACAGCATATGCTCGACGTCCAAGAATCTCCTAAAATGCTGGCACACCCTGAACTTTCTATGTATTTTTTTAAGTTTGGGAATATACATAGTGTATTTATAACGATTTCACAGCGTAGGTCCAAAGATCGCCTAAGTTATGCATAAAGCACGGTAGTGTAATGTCCATAAAATGATGCACAACTATAATTTTTTAGGGCATTACAAGGCATCAGTGAAAGCTGCTCCCCTCAGGCGCATCGGGAGCATCAGGAGCAGCAGGGATATATAAAATGAAAATAAAATAAAATGTCTTTGATCGCAGTATTAACCTGACTGCTCTTTTACGCCCTCAAAAAAAAAAAAAAAAAGAATAAAGAAAAAGAGACAAGGTTTGCAGTCGCAGCTGATTCAGCATCGTGTCTGCTAGGAAGTTTGTAGGCGATTGGCGTGAACGAAGGGAGGATCCATCACACTCACCTTCACGCTCATCCTATGATGGGGTTGAAGTCTGGAGGAGTACAGACGGTTTCCTCCTGTGAACCCCCTTTTATACCAAAATGCTGCCAATACGCCATTATATAGTAGCTGTTGGAGATAAGTTCTTTATAAGTTATGCATAAGTTTTGCACAAGTTACTCATAGGTTTTGGATAAGCTAGACACCCCGACTTATGAGTATCTTACACTTAAAGTATGTCAACGATCAGATAACTTACCTATAACTTATGCCCCACGCATATGCGGGAAATTTTGAGAATGCTCAAAATTACTGTATGTATTTCACGTATTTCAGCGTGCTCATAACTGATACAGAACGTACCCATAACTTATCCAACGCATGCTAGTGTTGGATAAGCCAGATCTTTCGTACGTCAGGCATACGCAGGCGCGCTGGAAGCTGTTTCAAGCGAGGGGGGCTGATGGCTGGGTTGGAAAACACATGACGTCATTATGTTGAGGGCTGTGGCTGACGTTTTTAACATAATATTGTAGGCCTACATTTGTTGCCAAAAACTGCCATTTAAAATGCATCGGAACAAAGCATGAACATTTTAAACTTTATTTCTTCTCTTTTGATCATTCAAAACATACAACAGCTCCCAATCAAAAGGATCAGGAATACTTGAATGAAACATGGCTTAAATATCGCCTAAACTGATCATTGATATGCAGCCTTATTCTTGCGTAGACTTCTTCAGCCACAGGACTACGACGAATAGGCACAGCATATAGAAATAAATAAGAAATAAATAACGCTAAATAAATGCTCGGCGGCAGTATAGGGGAATTAAAACCATTTCTTACCTCGAAATAGTCAGAAATACGTTTCTGCTGCCTATTGCTAGCCATGCCTAAACGAATGTGAGGTGGCGGAAGCTTCCGGGGGAGTAGCCTAGTTTTTTATGAAATATTAAAATAATGAATCATTAGTTTATATCTTATACACAGCCCATCGTTTTAATCCCATATCAAACACAGTCTTTTAAAAACTAAATACATAAATAATTTCATGTTTGTAAGTACAATATTATGTTACTCCACAGCCCCCCACCATGGGGGGCTGATGCTATGACGAGGGAGGCTGCAGCCCCCGCAGCACCCCCCTTCCCGTGCCACTGGGCATACGCTGTCTAAATCGGCAAGGTGTGACAGGGGCTAAAAAAAATTGTAAAGAATTCCGGCATCCAGACCCTGAGCAGATCACTGGTGTTAGAATTAAACACCCCTGCTTTAAGAAATGAACGATTGACAAGAATTGCCAGTTTTATCATTACACCACCAGTTAATGGGTAGTTGTCCCTAAAAATCCAGGAGCTTATGAATCACAGCCAACACACATAAACCCACCAAAGCTTGCTTTACTATCAATACTAAGACTTTACATTGAATTAAATTCATTTTACCTATTGGATTTGTGCCTAACTCTGACATTTACCCTAACCATTACCAGTATATTCCTAACCCTAATCTTACCCCAAAGTGAAGTCACAGATTGCCTCTAAATTTACTCCTTGTCTTAGAAACCTGAGGGTCCACCAAGTCCTCCAATAACCAGCCTTTTGTCCCCATAAGGTCCTCAGGAAGTCAATGAATGTATCAAAAACAGTATTGAATAGGTTACACAGACAGCTCACATGCCTTGCTCTAAGGGCCAATATAAGTTCAGGACTATGTAGCAACATTAGTGGGACACCCATTCCTTGATAAAGTTTGCAGTTACAGGATGTCATTCTATGGCTAATGCTTACAATATCCGATACAATGAAAACAATCAACTTTGTGTTCTCTAAAGCATTAAAGTACATAAAAAACAGTGATGCAGGTAAAAAAAAAAAAGAAATGCATAAAAAAACATATTAGTTTGGATTTATCACTTTAATTTCTATATGTACTTAACTTTTATCCAGATAACATGAATATGTTACATTTTATATGCTGCATATCATGTTGAAAACAAAATTCATATAAAAAAATAAATAATACCTGCTGTGTTGAAACAAGGGATCGAGAATATGGAATCTGCAACAGAAAGTGCAGTGAATGGAAGCAGGGTTTCTTGTGTAGTAACAATGGAGAAAAATTAATAAGAAAAGATTTCCATTTTAAACATCTCATACACAGAAATCCATTCTAAATGCAGTCCATACTACTGTATATCTATGGTCATGTAAATGTATGACCCTCTTTTAAACTGTATTGGCATTGTAAGCTCGTAATTCATAGTATATGCTTCCCCCTGGTGGTCAAATAGAACAGCATATTTTAAGGTGAAGTTTTTTTGATCTATTTCTTTATCCTAATTTTGCTAAAAGACATTATTTTAAGTATATATGTAGATGATTCTGGGATTTTGAGCTGGTGTGTATACTTTATGTTCTGTATAGACTTTAGAAAATGCACACAATTCTTTTTTTGAAAAAAAAAAAAAAATTATATATATATATATATATATATATATATATATATATATATATATATATATATATATATATATATATATATATATATATATATATATATATATATATATATATATGTATATATATGTATGTAGAAAATATATATTTTATTTGTATCTGTCCCAAAACAGAACACGTGTAGTTTATTAATTAGTTCTGGTTTAACATGCTTCCCTTTTACAAGCAAAAATTAAAAATCTTGGCATTAGTTGCTACATGAGGATGGATTTAAAAAAACACAACAGAAAGCATCTTAAGGGAATCGGCAAGACATTGACATGCAAATTAAAGTATAATCTTTTCCAGGACTGTGTGTATGCCAGATTGTATTGAAATGGAATTATGTACATAAAGGGCATTATATTTCAAAAATCCCTACAGGGAGTGCAAAATTGTGTGGTTAAAAAAAAATGGGTTTGCTACAGGTAATTATCAAAGAATGCGTTGGCAATTGATAAGATATGCAAAGTGGTAACAGTCCACCTTATTTTAATGAGAACCATCCATCCATCCATCCATCCATCCATCCATCCATCCATCCATCCATCGCTTATCGCCATTCATCTTATTAGTTATTAATAACAATCTTGTTTTTGATCCAAAAGTGGGAGTTTTGATATAGACACAAACAATGATGTTAGATGGGAATATGAAATCACAACCATCATTTATATACTTAAAATAAATAGTAAATTGAACTGAATCAGAATTGTAGTAGGAAAGACTTTGTGGTATCTAGAAAGATTATATTGTGATCCATGCAAATCAATACAATACTGTACCATGATAGAACTTTTACACCTGATTTACACCAACACTATACAGTAGTGTTTACCTTTGATAACTCCTGACAACATATATTAGAATAACACATTGCAACCTGAGGTAGGCCCAGAAATTATGCTTAACACAGAGCCCATAAATGAACAGTGAGAAAGAAAACAAAGTCCATCTTACCAACAGGGACTTTGCACAGGAAGATCAGCTTTGTATATGCAAAACAGTGAGATATTTAATTTGTAAAAAAAAAACTAAAAAACTAGTTAGAACCCAGAAAACCCTCCCAATGCTAAGCTTCTTTACATTATTCATATTAGGAAAGCATTTTTAGAATAGCCACAACAAACAAACAAAATTTGTCAATATCTTTATTTGCTGTGGTAAAGGTACTGATAGGAAGACCCTGTTGTATGACAATATACTTTTTTAAATTCTAATATATTTCCCATACCAACCCTTCATCTTTAAATATCTGCAGGATTGCTGGAGGACTACCCATCAGGTGTTGACCCAAATGCAGAGTGTTGCGACGTACGGTGGGATACAAAAGTGGACAACCGTTCCAGAGGGACCCTCAAAAGAACTCATCCGCCATGCCAGCATCGTACCTCCCTTAGCTCTTCAGCAGCCTGCAGACTGTGTAACAGCCGGCTTAAACTCTGCCTGCTGGTCCTTGTCCTCCTACACACTGTTGCCAGCCTCACTGCATCACACAATGCAACAGGAATGGGTCTCCCCACCTTCACGCCTCTGGAGGAGAGTCCCGCCAATGAGGAGTGATGAAGCAGCCGAGTGGATGTGAGGTTGGAAAGGTGGGGAGGAATTTCCTCACCATGGCAACCAGCTTGAAAAATACAGTGATGGTGGGTGCGTACGGCTGGAGCTGTGTGCCTGTAGACATACTGCAACACTTTATGACAAACAAAAACATATGGGAATGCTTTGAAATGAGTTACGCTTCAATCAATCAAAACAAAGAAGTGATGTAATAAACAGACTCCCATACACTAAGGGATTCAAGTGATCCCTTAGATAGGAAAAGGGACAATGCCACAACCTTTGTTCCTTGTGGCTGAGTTTCTCTAACAAAGCTTTTTTACACTGCGTTCTGATTATTGGTTTCTGTTGCTATGGCTGACTATAGAATAACACAATCATCTTATTTTCTTTATTTCTCCTTTACTGGTTCCCTCATTCAGGGACAAATATGTTCCTCTAAGACAGAAAATGGGATAAATACTTAGCAGCAGGTTTGTGTGTGTTTGTGTGTGTGTGACAGAGAGATGGAATGTGTGCATGTTGCTATGCCAAAAAGCTTATTTAAAATGCTGATTTCATGGAGAGCCCTGCAGAATTTCTCTGCACCACTGTGGGAGGTGGAGCATATTTCTGTTTGAAGATCATTGGGTTTGATGGGGTTCTGAGTTCCATTTAAAACGATTTGACAGCAGCTCATAGGTATTTTTAATTTGATTTGAGAGATAATCAAAAAATAACAGAATAGTATCGAAATACATTTCGTGATTTAATTAAAGTAAATACTTGGGCTCAGGAAATTTTTTAATATTTTCTACATTTTTTTCCTTAACCAACCATTTTTTTTCCTATTGCGATTTAATAAAATGCAACAGAATCAAGTTTGATTGGGAAAACCTTACTTAGACTATGCTATAATTCTTTTTTCTAAACCTAAATTTGAGAAAGAATAATTTGATTTTACTAGTAGTGAAATCCCAAAACCTTACTATGTGATTATTCCGTAAAAAAAAAGCTTTACAACAAAAAAAAAATTCATACAATTGTATTTTTTATTTTCAACATGTAGTAAAGGTGGAAAACAACACTTTGTTAAAAAGAAAATAGATAAACAAAAAAACCACCCAGTCCTCTAAACACTGGAGATCCAGCAACAACTAATTAAAGTAAGATCCGGCTTTGTTAGTCATTCAATCAATCCTAAAACCCAGAACCAGTGTGGGTACGTCTGGATGATTAAATACAACCTTTTTTGTCATTTTAGCCCAGGAACAAGTTTTCTACTGATATATGCATGTCCAGTAAACCGGGAGTTAGAAGCACTATGTGTTATGGAGATAATTTCTTCCATTTTTATTTGGTGTGGGTGGGGATGTTAACATTTGTGCTTTAAATAGCCTGGCACACAAAATACAGGAAATTAACACATTTCAGATTTGAACCCCTATATCTTATTTAAAGACAAAAATGACCCAATATAATCTTCACCATATTACAGATGACTCAAACTGTAACTTCTATTAATATTGGCTGAATTCTGCTTTCTGTCATGCTCTGTAGCCTTTTTAATCTCGCATACAAATAGACAATTTTAGTTTATCTCAGTGCAATTGCATGCAGAGGCTCTTCAAGGTGATGCTACCTTACTCTCAGAACCACATTTAATCCCAAAACATAACCTGTAGCATTCAATATGTTTGCATTTCATTACTTAAAGCATTACAAATTCCATTATGTAAAGGGCTTATTACTACTTAACATAACAAACATTTTCATCCATAGTGAGAACAGTTTCAAGACAGTTTTTTCTTTTCTTACAGAGAAATTCATTGAACTTAAAAGCAAAGGGCCTTTTTTTGTTACTGTAATTGGAAATGAAGCGCAGAAACAAACAGAAAAATTAGCATGTCACTGTTTGTGCACTCAAAGTCAACTGAGTTTACTTATATATTAATCAAGGGTTTTGTGATATAAGAAAGACATGATATGACTTTAAGGGCTGACTTGTTTCCCTAGTTTTGTTTATTTTATTTTTTACTTTGATTTGGATGGTTGCAAGGTATCAGGTATTTGCTAAAAGCAAGGATATGTGGTCGAATACATTTTTACATTCTAGTGTGTTAATTATCAACATGAGATGTTCCATACAGAATCTGATGTCGTCAGTTTATAGAACAGTTATATGGAGCTTTTAATTCCACCTATCGTGGTGTATTTATTGACTAAATCAACTTTGCATTTGCTGCTCAGACCTTGTGCCATAAAACTCATCACTATACTTGTTTGCACAGAAAGCTCCTCATGTATCCATTCTGGTTTAAGTTGTCTACATTCAGTGTCAAAAAGGCTGCTATACCGGAGTCCACCACTTGATGGAGAGATATTCATTCTTTCATGTTATCGCTGCTGCTGGAGGTCCATACTTGAGCATTAGAACTGTTAGATACAGCAATCAAATATAGTTTAGTTCTGAGAGAAAATTATTTTCTATTACCCATCAGTGTGTGGGCAGAAGGGTGCTTCTGGTGTTGCTGTGTGTGTACTTCCAAATACTTCTTTTATATTAATATTTTTTTTTACTTTTACATTTATACATTATGATTTTTTCATTCTGAGCTGATTACAAAACATCATGGCATGGGCATACGGGATGGTTACACTTACAGGTGCTGTCTTCAGACTCCAGAGATCTACAGTATTACTCTGTATTGCACCGCAGCCCTACACCTGCATTAGGTGATCCTATTTGACATTATTGTTTATTGTATTGTTACACAGAACACAAAAATATTCTTCCTTCACTTTCCTCTGCCAAGTCTGAAAAAAAATAGCAAATCTTTCCGAAATTAACTTGAAATGTAACATCTAAATGTTAAGTTGAAAAGTGGATTTAAAACAACATTAACATATCCGTACATCCAGATTGGTAACATAGTGGGTGGAAAAAATGGCTCAACCTGAACACCACTCATTCAAAAACCTCCATGTTTGCAAATGAGTTTACTTTGAAATTTAATGAGCATGCTTTTATTTCAACAAAGTTCAAAACATTGACATAGAAGACATGTTTTCATTGTGCATCTTCACTACGGTTGCATGGGGATGAATGTTGTGTACCAGTTGCCATTTAACCCAACTCATTCAGACATTTACAGGAAGGATTCACATGTTTACATGAATTAATTAGATCAATATTTGGTCATGTTTGCAGTGCATACAACAATTATACCTTAATCTTAATGCTTAATTATGTCAAAATAGTTCGGCATTACACAGTGTAGAAAACATTGTAGGCTCATATTGAATCAGTCTTCATTCCTTGAAATGGTCTGTAGCAGCTGTAGGTTAGACTCAGTCAACTTTTGTAACATGTTAATATTTGTGCTTTCTTCCTGCACAAATTGGCCATTAATGCCTGTTGCTCTCATTTAATCATTAGTTTTCTCTGTCTGTTCAAAAGTTATTTTCTCTACCCCTGGATCTATGCAGAAGCTCATTTTTTGTTGTTGTTGTAAATATGTTCCTTGGTATGCTGATCAATGTATGTTTCTCCTTTTCTTATTTAATGTCACACTGTTTCTTCCCTCTTTTATGTCTTTTATTTGATTTGAATGTCTGAAATCACTGATGTCTCAAGACAGTGTGGCACAGTTAGACCAACAGATTTTGCCCTTAGCATCACAGCCTTTTTGTAAAAGGCTGCAGATGTATGTGTGTATGTGAATGCAAAAGGTTTATTATACTACAAATGAAAAAGGTTTAAAGGAATATAGAAGTACCATTACGATTACTATTATTATTACTATTATACTACTAGTATATTGTAATATTATAGATGCTTTAGTTCAAGTAACTTATTTAATTTTTTTACAAAGAACTTTGAGATGAAATGATTTATAAAAGAGTATCACAGGTAATGTTTTTTGAAGAGTATGAAAACTACAGCTACAATTATTGAAAAATGTGTTCAAATAAAAATAAATACTAATATAATGATTCTGTGTACCTTTGTTGTACTTATGGATTAGGTGCTTTAATAGTAAAAGGAATAGAAGTGTTCATAGTGTTATAAAAAAAATGAGAATACATTTTTATAGACTCTTATAAAGTAAATAAAAAGACTGAGTTGAAGGGGTTTTTAATCCAGCTTTTGTTTCTGAAGTAATGATAAAATTTCAAACTTTCACTATTACCCAGTTTCGGTTATGACTTTAGTCTGATGATTATACATTCACCAAAAAAATGTATTTTGCATTTTCCAGTTTCATAAGACATCTAATAAAGCAACTTTTACATGTTAAACATTTTATGCATTGCTTAAAGCTACAGTGTGTAATAATTACAGGGATATACAGTCAGAAATGTAATATATTATACATAACTATGTTATTTATCATCATCTACGAGCTCAGCCTCTTAACCTTAATATTTGCGTTGCCTTAGAATTTGTTATTTATAATTACATAGGAGCGGGTCTCGCAGCCATGGAGGCAGACATCTTTGTGCTACGGCAGCGCAGAGCCAACAAACTAGCGATTGCGAGATCGCCCATTACAATAACATGCTGCGTGATGATGCTGTTACTCTCCAGTATACTTATTCAGCAACGTCCCTGACGTTTCACAGGTAATGATTCAGTAATTTTCTGTAAAATAATTTTCTGGATATATACCTCGGTTACTTCTCTCCGGCTCCTTTGGAGATCTTCAAGCCTTTCCTCCTCTGCTCTAGTCACCCCGCTGGCACCTCTCCCTCGCCTGGCCCTGGCTGCACGCCCACCCCGGCCTCTCTGCCCTCTTCCTCGCCCTCTTCCTCTCCCTCTTCCTCGCCTTGTAACCCCCGTGCCACAAACAAGACTTGGACTCTGTAAACGGGGAATATATATTCTTCCAGCGAACACAATCTCGCTGTTAAACTAATGACTACAATTACTTCGTCTGTTTATATCACCATGCAAAGCAGCTCACCAAAACGTCACAACGATGTAGAAAAAATAACGGGTATATTTATTATCTTAACTCTACATGAAATCTATACCCTACACAGACTAATGAAATACTATCTGTAAAATTATCTATGTAAACAAACCTCATCACTTGAGAAGGTAGGTGATGCGGACGTCGTGGAAGACATTTTGTCCCGTAACGCTCGCCGTACTGTTGAGGGGGAGAAGCGGTGGGGGTGGGGGTGGGTATGGGGGGTGGGGGTGATGGGGGGGGGTGGGGTGCTGCGTTCATGTTGCTGAGGTCTGCAGTCTGGACGTTAGATGTCGCTGAAAATTACACACTGTAGCTTTAAAGTATATTGAAACCAGTCCAATGTCTTTTACTCACTTTGTAATGGTAGAACCAACACTTCATATATTTTAATGTACGAATGTAAAGGAAAACTATTTGTGATAAAATATTCTGTGAGATGTCAATTTTCAGGAGAAAAGTGATACTAGGAAAATTGGCAGTCAAATCGTTGTTTTTGCAGGTTCTAAAAGTATTCTTGTTTGATTATGACTATTATTGATAATTATAATTAGAAATTCTAATGAACATTTTATCCTTTTATAGAATTAATCCTTAATTAATGACCACTAGCTTGTAATGATAATAAATAACAATTTAGTTGATTGATTTACCATTGTAATCAGCTTAAAAGTAAATGTGGATATTTAAACTAGTTAAAGAAATGGCTTTAACCAACCCCTGAATGTCGATAAATTTAGTTTAAAAATTGCATTCACAAGAAATATCTCTATTTAATCAAGCTGTTAATTCAAAACAGCATCCACTGTAGGTTTAGAGGAATGGGACAAGGGGGAAGTTGGGTCCTCACTGCGATTCTTCGTTCATCCATGGCAGACAGTGTGTTTCTCGGCTTAAGTTCCTGGACACAAAGTCTCAGCTTGATTGACGCTCAAAGAATGCAAGGCAGCAGTACAGTGTCTGCAACAGTAGAAAAAAGCAGGCAGTGTGGTCATATTTCTTAGCCAAAATAATCAGGCATTCCACAGCTCAGCTGACTTTCAGAAGGGAAGAATTTTTTCATTCTGAATTATCTCAGGACTTCTCTGCTTTGGACAAAGCTGAGGCAGGTTTGTTTCTATCGGTATGGCTTGATCAGGAGATAATCAGGAAACTGATGATGATTATTCCCTGCAAGCTCTAAGATTACCAAGCTACTTTTTCAAAGGAATCATGAGGAATTGATCGGAGGAGGCTTTGACCAGCAAAGAACAGGACAACAAGGTTCAATGCACAATTTGAAAAATGAGGCACTTAGCTATGGTCATCAAGTTTTAGTTTGATGGAGTCACTCCTTCTGAATGAGCACAATGTGATAGTAGACATCCGTTTGCATTGTTTCATTGACTCATACCCAGCTATCTCTTATACCAAGCTTGCATGCAGCAGTAGTGGAGAGGAACAACTCCCTTTTAAGTGGAAGAAACCTCCAGTAGAACCAAGTTAAGTGTGAGCAGGCCTTCTGCAAGACTGAATGGCAGTTCAATGAAACAGAAGCAGACCCACAAAAAGAACATTAAGCCATAAGCTTTAAATAATTTCTGTGATAAATCATCAGCAGAAAAATTGAATTAATGCCATTCTGTCTGAATATTCTATCTATAGAAGGTATATCGTGATGAAAGTTGTCTCTAGCAGTGTTCCCCGGGGCACTCCACTGGTAATTAACATGAAAAAACAACACTAACAAATAGGATTTAAACCTCTCTGGTGCTGTTCCCTTAATTCCTACAGCACAATGGATCAATTCTTAAGAATATATAGGGATCATTATCTGAGGCTATGAGAATATCAGTCGTGACTTTAACCAATGCTGTTTCAGTGCGATGATGGGCTCTCATCCAGAAATGAAACTATTCAAAATGCTAATTAAGGTGTAGGTGCTTACACACTTGATTTGCAACCAATACTGATATTATATGGGAACAAAAGATTACCGTAGGTGCAAGTCTTTAATTGATCACATAATTTGAATCGAGAGAAGGTTTTTAAGCTTTAATTTCAAACCTTCGTTACATATCCATGTACTAGGGATAGATTAATCATATCTTTATTGGGATGGAAATCAGAAGAGGTACTTCCTTAAATAATTTGGTTGGAACTGTATAAAACATACAAGGTGAAGACTGAGATACAGCTAACAAATTTCACTTAGAGAGCTTTTTTTAAATAAGCTGCCAGACAGGAACAGTGTGAGAGGTACAGGGAACACATATGGCAAAGGTCAATGTACTGAGACTTTAACCTGCAACAACCACATAAAGACTAAGGGGGTGGGTGACCTCAGGTTCCAGCTCTCAAAAACCCACAACGGAGTGATAGAGTTCATTCTTTCCCATTATCATCTCAATTCTTATCGCTATGAAATGGCACAAAACATATCGCCTGGTCACCCACGCCAACAATGCCCCTTACGACTCCCCTTTCAGAGGCATAGTCCAGTATCGGGTATTGGAGGCCAACAACAACATCAATAACTCCCCATTACTAAGGGGTGGACCCATTCTTTCAGTTCAATTTGTAGGTTTTCTAAGCGATAACAACGCTTTGTTGGGCTACTCTATAAAGCTTCAACTCAATACTAATCCAGAACATTTTGAACTTCCTGGATGGGAAGCAAAACGTCTTCAAACTTGGAAAACAAAGTCCAGTAGTTTGTTTTTTAACTTATTTAACTCTTTTGGAATGACCATGAACTGGATGACTGAGAATATTCACCAGCATAAAGACCAAGGTTATACACTTTACCGCTTCACCAATACTGCGCCCTAGTTCTGTTCAAATCTTCATCAGTATATCATGCATAAAGGAGAAGGAAAGAACCAATATAACATAAAACCTTAGGCTCCAAATTTGTATAGATTGCTAAGAAAACTCATACTTAATGTACCATTCTGTCATCTCAGCAAATACAGCTCTTCTTGAGAAAGCTTTAAGCTCGCTTTTTACTCAACCAATTTTCCTTTGCAAAAACTACTTGTTGACCTGAAGATACAGAGACTGCTCTTGTTTTACAAACAGCTATTTTATACAGTAGCAGACAGTTTTCCAGAATAAATAGGATTTCTTTAGGTGTGTAGAGCACCCTTTTTTCTCCACTTTCCCAGCATTATGATTCTTTAAGTACGCAGCTCTATACTGGGATACTAAGTTCAGACCAAAGGAGGAAAGGTCCAAAGTTAGCACACAGCCTCAGATAATACGGCTAGAAACCACTCCCCCCCCCCCTTTTTTTTTTCATTTGAAGGCAGTTACTACTGTAACTCAGCGTTTTGTCACCTGAAGAACATCTCCAGGATTAAAGGACTAATGTCCAAGGAGGATCTAGAGAAACTCATTCATGTATTTATCTTTAGTAGAATTGATTACTGCACAAGTGTCTTCTTAGGTTTGCCTAGCAAGTCAAATCAGACAACTGCAGCTGATCAGAAACACTACTGCCCGTGTTCTCACTAGCACAAAGAAAGAAGAACTCATCAGCCAGGTTCTGAAGACATTACAATGACTGTCTGTAGCTAAGAGGATAGACTTAAAAATCCTTCCGTTAGTCTATAAGTCACTGAATAGATCAGTACATAAATACATAACAGCTGTTTGTCAACACCTTCAACCTACCATACCACTCAGGTCTTCTAGTTAGCCTATTCTGTGCATCCAGAACTAGAACTAACGATAGAGCAGCATTTAGTTCCTATGCTCCACTTACCTGGTACAAACTTCCAGAAGAATGTAAAAGTGCTGAGAGCCTGAATTCTTTTAAGACAGACTAATTTGTATAAAAACTACCTTTAATTGTAAAAGTTTAACTGTTTATTGAGGTATTATTTGTTTACGTTTGTCGTCCAACAGTCCATCTTGCTTTTATCTTTATTTGCTTCTATTCTGCTTTCACTCCCCTTCTATTTAACTTTTTAATTTGTGCAAATCATTTTTAATTCCCTGTGCATTGAATTGAGCTAAACAAATAAACTTGCCTTGCCCAAATTAAATTAAGGTGTCAGCCCCTTATGAATAAATTCTTTTCTTTTTCAGGGGTCTTACACTGTCCTAATGCGCCACGCAGAGGATGTAAACAGGACTTGTCAAAAAGTAACCCAGTCAACCAAAATCATCAATCTGTGAAGGGGAAAATTTTGAATGGCTGCCCTATACAATGTCCTTTTTTGATACAGATGAGATGAAAAAAGGGGAACATATTCCTTTACATGTAATTATGCATAATCACGTAATGATGTAGGTGAAACGTTATTTTGGAGCTGAACTTTGAAGGCTATTAAAAAGTGGTCATATAGGACAGGGTCAAATGTCAGTGCAAGGTCCAAGGTATAAAGATTAGAATACTTGCGTCTGCCCATTTTAAGGAAACAAACTGAGTGTAAGATATCATTTAACACTGTCAGATAGTGGGGAGTGGCAGCCTAGTGGTCAGGGCATAGAGCTTGGAATCCTGAGGTTCTGAGTTTGAGCCCCCTACCACAGACTGCCACTCTGGGTACCTGAGCAAAAGAACTTTAACCCCACACTGCTACTCTGCGCTGCACATTGAAAGCTCACTGCTCCCCAAGGGGGTGGGTTAAATGTAGAGAGTTCATGTCGTTGCTCTATACTTGTAAAAGTGTAATGGCAAGAAAAGTTTGAAGAAAGAAGGAAGAAGATAGGAATATTAAAACTGTTTTAAAATGGAGAGTGAAGGCCTGGTGGATTATATCGAATTATAAACTGATGGGGTTTGGGTTGTTTACAATTTAGATGGGGAAAGAATAAAAGAATTGTAAATGTTAATTAGCTTTGGACTGATCAGCTCAGACTAGAAGTGTGCTGCAACTCTTCTTCCTTAACCAGGAAGAAAAAAAATAACCAAAAGTAGTTCAATCATTTATGTTAGCATAATCCTCTTGCTGCAGCTAGGTTTCTGTAAGACAACAAATATCAATTGGATTATAACAAATCAAATTATTAACCAATATTTGAGGAGAGAGACAGAGTTAAATGTTTTTCTTTTTTGCTCAGTATTTGTTTTTAATGGGATTATCATGATTTATTCTAACACTATCAAGCACTAAGATTGTGTTTGATCTTGACAGTAGGCAAGACAATGTCTAAGTAGGAAGGGTGGAGTTATCCAATAAGTCTATCTAAAGGTCACCCAAGCGGATATGATAAACATGTTAGTTAGGCGATTCACTTTTTCCTGTGAATGCATACCCAACTGGCTGCGTGTTAGGATGAAAAATTAAAGTATGAAACAAGCCCAAATTGTGGTCAAACTTTGCACACATATGGAATAAATTGACAGCAACTTCAATTCAAAATACAAAAATGTATTGATAAAAATAATTCAAACTATTTTCCCAAATTTGATGAGGCATCTACTAAGTCAAAGCTTATCTGTTTCTTCTCCCATATGGGGCACTCCCCTCTCTCCAGTCCATGGGCATGAATGTCTGAGGATGAATGTCTAAGGGCAGATGCCTTTTCCCCCCAAGCACGGTGAGGTGCAGGAACGCATGTCCCATGGGAGTGTCTTGTAGAGGGTTCTTGTGAAGCTTCCAGAGCTTTCAAGGAACCAGCATGCATATAGGTCCTAAACGTGCAAAAGTTAATATAAAATTTTATGGCATGACTGTGGATAACAGAGGAAAAGCTAAAGAGAGGTATGTTTAACTTCTGGTCTGGACCCTCCTTATTGTTGTTCTTGGTTAAGAGCATAACCACAATAATTATCTAACAAAATGTACAAGGACATGCTAATTATCATGTAGAAGATGAACTTACTAAATAAAACATCTCTATATTTAAAGCAAGAGCTAAACTGAATTTAGTGCCACAAGATGCTTCATACAAATACAGTAAAGGAGATATTACATCATCCTTCAAGAGCAACTTCTTTCAACATCTCGCTAGCAATTTGATTAGAACAGTGTCGACAGGGCAACTATAAATGTTCTTGTAAATAAAAACTCTCCACATACAGATAGTTGTCATTGGTATATGAAGGCAAATACTGTATGTTATGGCTTTAATATACACTATGCAGTTCTAAGTTCAACCACAAGATGGCAGGGATGACATGTGAAAATACAGTGGTTTCTAGGCACAAATCCAAAAGTCTAAAATAGGACATGAAAAAAAAAGCACTGGGTGTGTAACTTGGAGATTATGAATGAATGCTACACATAAATCTTTCTACCTAATTTACCTTAGCCCACCACTGACATGGATAATATTCTTGTACTGTTTTCATATAAACACTAAATGATTTCTAAATGCTGCTGGCATCTATTTAGAAAAATAGCACTTATGCACGAAGATGGTATATATTTTTAAACCATAAATTATAAAAAAAAAAAAAAAAAAGCACACTAAAGCCCATCAAAGATAGCTGGGTCAGTACAACAGTTCTCAGTAACATTTTCTTAAATCATAGCTCAAGATTTATTAAGCATGTTATCCAGTAATCATTTCTCCCTGAGTTTGCAGTAGTAAATATGGAGATGTTTCCATTTTCATTTTGTGCATTCATCCATCTATCAGTTACTTCACCATATGTGGATAAGAATTTTGTGTGCTACTGTCAGGGCTCTCTGCTTTTCATTGGTCATCACTCTTACCACCAAACCACGATAAAATGGCTATTTTCTGTTGTTTCAGATTAGAAAAAGGAAGAACAATAACATATTATATATTCTTATCTACCCTCCACCTCACACCAGTGGCTTTTTCGTCTCGGATTAAAGACCTCATTTCCATTTCAGTTTGTTAGGGGGATAAAGTGCTCAGCTGACTAATCCTCAACTAGCCCGCCAATAGTCAGCATCTATGTTCCACCTGTTATTAAAAGCACAGACTCTGGGTGGATGGGTGGTATTAAAAGGCCATGTGTTTTTAAAGGTGAAGCTGATGGCTGGATTTGAGACTGATTCTATGTAAAGATTAATGGAATACAAATGCATTTTTCTAAATCCCCATAAAATATAATTTTTTTGTTGTAGAAGAGGATAAATATCTTTTCTCCTAGTGTTATTGCAATTACATTGTACTTGATATATTGAAAATATCTGTCATAAAGAATGCAGCAGAGTTCAACAGCAGAACTATGCAGTTCAATAAATTAAATTCCACATTGAATGGCCAAAACAAATTTAAAAGCAATTCCTGTTTTTAAAAATATACAGAAGTTTTTAGATCCTGCCAGATGACAGCAACTATTTGCCATTGTGTTAATTCCATCATCACATCAGGGTTAAGCAAAAGCAAATTGAAACAAAAAGTAACCTACGGACTTCAAGGTGAGTTGAGATTAATGCCTATTTTTAGATCTAACTGTTTTTAAATGAAAACGTTTTATGCCTACCACAATATGTGGGAAAACTTAAATCCATGAACACCAAAACTCAAAGCTCACAAATCCAACATAAAAAACAATAAAAAATGAGAACCCCATCTGGTTAAACACTTGCAAGTTCATGGCCAGAACCTTTGAACACTACCCCAGCTGGACCAGAAGCGACATTTTTAAACTTTAAATTGTATATTGTGAATACTTTGTCAGGATAACAGCCTCTTTATTGTTTCTACCACAGCTCAGAAAGCTCAGAGTATAAAGAGACACCCTAACACCAAATGATCAGGGTTCACCTTTACCCTCTAAATAACAATAGGTTACTTGCGTAACCCTAGTTCTCAGGGTAGCATGATTGAGATGGCTCACTATGGGATACGCCCCCTGCCGTATTCACCTACCGAAGTCACTTTAGGTTTAGTAAAAATATGTCACAGTAATGTGATAAACCTTTCATACATAGTGGGATGTGTCATGGTTAAAAAAGGAAGAACGGTTCTAATTCAAAGCACTTGTTTCAATGTCTCACTATGTGATACGCCTTTGACTGTAACACTACCCCATGCACTAACTCTAAACACTACCCCATGCAGTAGTGTTTAGGGGGAGTGTTAGTCTAGTGGTTAGAGCAGTGCGTTTGTACACTATGAAGGTTGCACGTACCCGGTTCGATCCCCACAGCCTGCGCTCTGGGTCTCTGAGCAAGCCCATCAACCTCACACTGCTCCTCGGGCGCCCCACAATGGCAGCCCATGGCTCCCCAAGGAGATAGGTTAATAAAGAGGTAAATTTCTCCAGTGCAAGATCAATAAAGTTCACTCACCCTAAACACTATACCAATGCACTAACCCTAAAAACTACCCCTATGCAACCAATACTTCCCCACCATACGGTCACAAGACACATTATTTCCACCCTAATCTAACCTAACAATACCCCTTAATCAAACTTTTTCAGATACCTCCTACCCTGTCAATTTTAAATTACCCTAAGGTCACAGGACATTGTGGTCCAGGCATCAGACCTCAAAAGGAGCAGCCACACCCGACAAATTGCAATTTTCTTGGACATAATTCAACCAGCATGTCATGTTAAATATAACATTAGAGAAGTACGGCAGTGTGTTGCATTTACCAAAGAAAAAAAAGTCAGACAGCTTATCTCATAGTTACGAGATCAGTATCTCAGTATCAGTATTCATATGACAAACTAAAACCATTTGGAATCTGTATTAATCGAGCTGTTGACAGATTTTCACGTATGGTCATATGGCTGCATGCTTACTCTACAAGTAGGTATCCAAGGGTTATAGCTTGTTGCTGTATTGATGAAGTGGAAAACAGGAGCAGAACTCCAATACGTATTAGGTCAGACCTGGGTACACAGAACTGTTCAGTGGAACATGTGCAGGTATTTTAAAGAAGTAATCGTGAAGACCAGTTTTCTGACATATAATACCTTACTGGTTCAAGTAATCATGACCAAATATAGAGATATCTTGTAATAACAAGATCAGTGTCTCATAATTATGAGATCTTACTATGGCAAAAGATCTCATAATTAAGAGATACTGATCTCGTAATTTAGATAAGCTGTCTGATTTTTCAATCCTTTGGTGAATGCAGTACGCTTCCGTAGACAAGCATCTTTATAAATATAAAAAAAATAGGAGAGAAAAGTTTTTTTTTAGTAATGTTTTTTGAGTATTTCATTAAAAAATGTCATGTTAAAATGTTAGAGTTTTACTACAACCTTTACTGGCATTATAGCTGTCCAGCTAATCTGCCAATAGCACATCAGGACTTTACATATTTCCACAGGTATTCTGAAAAATTAACTTTATTAATGAGCTTCCAACTAGATTGAAAGGGCCTCCTTTCCATTGCAGTGGATGTATTAATAGATTGAAATTGACTCTAAATATGGCACTCAAAATGCTATTACCTTTACAAAAAAAAAAACTGCTGGTAATCTTCAAAATATTTATCTGACATACATTTGTCTGGGGCAGCTTCAATTTTAGGCTACACTGCTGGTAACTGCATACTAATGGAATTAAAAGTAAGAGTCTGGAAGGAAAGAAATTATAAAAAAAATTTCTTTTAAGAAAGAGTATTCTAACAAAAGATTTGAGATAGAATTACTTTTAATTGTGCTGATTATTTTGTAAATTAGTTGTTCATGTACCTACTTCTAATTGTATGTTTTCATTTGTCTTACTCCTTTTGTATTAAGGCTGCTTGGATAAGAAAAAAAAAAAATATCACAAGTAAAAGAAATAGAACTGCTTAGGTTGAATCACATTTTTTTGTCTTGTGTCAGTCATACCTTTTCCTTCAAGTTGGGTTCATTTAAATTCATGAATTGAGATAAAGGTTTAAAATTACGTCATAGATTTTCAAATGAAATGTTGGTTGTTGAGCATGATATCTTATTTATTCCCCCAATAAAAAAGGCATTAAGACAATAAGTAAAATTTAATGACAACAACATCTTTGTGATTTAGACAGAAAGGTACAGAATGATGAGTAGCTACGCTGAGTAGGGAAGAGATGATGTCAGTAGGCCGAGAAAGATTAAAGACGGTACTCGAAGGGTTAGACAGCAGTCATATAAGTGGAGACTTTCAACTGGTGAATCATCCTATATGTAATCCACCTAGGGGTAAATCAACAATCCATATTTAAAAAGACAAATGGTGTAGGATGAAAGGATATAAGAGCTTAAATGAATTCTGTACTCCTATCAGATTCTATCTGGATAAAGTATACACAACGTCTCAATGACCACAGTTGCAGTAAATCTGATGCATTGTGCATTTTCATTTAGTAATGATACATTGGGGTTTAGAAATTGATGATAAAAACAAAACTTAAAATAAATATGGACTTTAAACTCTTATAACAAATGTTTGATCATATTAAAGGATATCATAAGAAAGTTTAATGTCATCAGTTTCATATTCAGAAAAAACAGTGGACACCAAAGTTTCCTCATTCTTCTAAGTGGGACAGAAGTTGAAGTCAAGTATTATACAAGATGAATACAAAGGAAATGTTTATGATCCACATTAATTAAGCCTATATGTCCTCTCCACCACATAAATAGTTGTTAAAAAAATTAAAAATTAGTGTTCTGAGTTTTTTTCATTAACAAAACAGATAAGCTAATAACCTATCCCAATTACTGTTATACAAGGATTAGACATATGCAGTTATATACAAAGTTGCTAAAAATCTACTCAGTTACTATGTTGCACTGTTTTCGGCATGTAAGAAAGGACTTGTCGGAATCACTTCGATGATCCCACGGTTAAATTAATTTAATGAAGGACAGGGTTACTGGTATCGCTCTGTAAGTCTGATTGAATTTGAATTCACTCGAATCCGAAACCCTTTCCATATTTGTCGCGCCCCATTCAAAATGCTGATGTAGACCCCTAGTTTTCTGGATTAAAATGTAGATCACAGATACTAACTTAATAGATAGCTCATGGCATTTGTTCAAGAACAGGAAAACAAAAAAAAAAAAACACACATAATACTCTTAGGTACCCTATGTATATGGATGGTCTGCTTTTTCAGGATAAGCAGCGTTTTGGGTTTTTGTTTCTTTTTATCAGAATGCATTTCTACATAGAATCGTGTATTTAAGTTGCTGTTCCTGTTTCCTCATTGTTGGATCCTATTGTTGCTTGTTTACCACTCTCTGTGTTTTCTTGTGAACTATAGGCATGACTTGTTTTTAAATTAAACAACTACCTTTAATCATGGCATCCATATTGAAAGAAATTGCTTCAAATTTAAAGACATGGGCTTACTTTATGTTGACCTTCTGGGCGCCCATGAAAGCACCACAACAATTACTGATGCATTTTAGGCTCTTTTATTGATTCCTTTTATTACACAGTTCCCTAATGTTTCATTATCTTACTTCAACAGCACATAATTCTTAATGTAACAAAGTAAACAACTGATGTTATCTATAATGATTTTGTTCCTAGTGAAGAGAACAAGCACTTTAACAAGAGTTTAAAATATCACAAAATGCGTCCTTGTAAAATTTGAATTCATGTATTAATGGTCTTCAAAAAGAAAATTTCACAACGAGTACAGCAGCGGGTCAGTGGAGCACTGGTTGGAAAACCGGAGGTCACTATATGCATGTCTTATTAGGTCTTAATATGGTAAAGGTGTCAAGTTCTCCTGAAGAACCTTTAAAGTAAAACTTAGAAATATTGTAAAATGAAAAGACAAGTGAGTGATCTCCTGTTTAATAGGCTAATGTTTTGGCAGCCTATCCAGCCAGACAGTAGCCAATGCGGCTCTATAATTACTGCTTCCTTTAAATGGAAGCCGTGGGCTCATGATTGTGACATGACATGACAAGCCTCTACTCAGCTCATACACTTATGACTTTTTCAATAAGTGAACTGTCAATGCGACCAAGGAAGTATTTATAGGATCTCTTGTTGAGAACAAAGATAAAACATTAATGTACAAGTCATGACATTAAAACCTAGATTAAATAATTTATTTCTTACAATGGACAAATCTTGTTTATTTCACTAAACTGTTTTATTGCGTTAGAATAATTTAACCACTTTCACAAGTCTTTTAAGCTATCTTTACTGTTTACTTTTTTTCTAATAATGATGTGACAATTTCAATTTACTTTATAGTTACAATCATCTTGTAGCAGTATATAAGCAAGGTGCTGATACATCTTTGCATTGTTTTCTGTTTGTTTTTTTAATCTTTTGTCATGATTTTGGCGCTGATGACTGGCTTAATGATTCATTCTATTCACCTGCCTAGCTCAACCCAGTTTCTCATCACTGTTCATTTGTGTCAACTGCTCTAGACTCTATTTAAACTGCTTGCTCCCAGTCATCAGTGACAGATTATTCGAGCCTTCGGTAAGAGTTCTCTAGCATACCTGGGGTCTGTTCCATAAAGGAGTCCCCAAGTATGCTAGAGAACTCTCACCGAAAGTACCATTTTTGTAGCAGAAACTGAGTTTTAGAAAGTAAAAAAAAAAAACATCCTTTCTGACATTTATCAGCTTGAATGAAAATGTATTTATGATACCTGAAAAAAAAAATTTTCATAATTAAAATAGTACAAATGCTGACCAATAATATTAGGAATATGGAGATCTGAAATTAATTTCTAGACATCCAGAATGTTTTTTCTAGATTCGGAGAATGTCATTTTGTTTGAAACGGTCATTTAGACAAAGACATTGTTATTTTTATTTTATTTTTTGCAGATTTCATGAAAACATATTCAGTAAACTAGTACATATCAAAACAGCTGGCCATTGTTGTTGTTACCTTTATTGGTAGTAGATCAATGTATCTATTTAGGTGAAATCTTCTGGCAGCAGGGAAGATGAGGTCTAAAAAAGTTCCAATATATATAACCTGTGGATTGTCTCATGCATCCCTTCTCATGTTGATTCAGCCTTCTTTTACACAGTAAAGTGTCTGATTGCAGACAAACGGCTGTTATAAGCTGCTATCAGTCCCATAGAATGGCTTCAGTTTGTGCAAGCTCATTAGGTTGTCATCATCGAGTGAGTCCTAATCCTAACCCTGTAGTAATTCCCTTTCCCCGTGGAATGAATAAATCTATTTACGTGTAATCTGAAAATAATTTCAGTTCTTCATGTACTATAAATAAAACTAAATAAGAATAAAATGATCCGCATCTCGTTTATATTAAACAAACCAAAAACAAGAAATCTCATGCCCTGTCAACTGAATTGTAGAATCCTCTCCCTATAAATATTTAACTCTCAGTGAAAAAGTGCAGATCATTCTTGAATAAGATCCTTATAAAACTGACATGCAATGTTTGTTTTTCAAACCTAATGTGTCTAATTGAACTAGAGAATGATATACATAAATATATATATTTTTATGCACAAAACTAAGACAAAAATCTGACTATATCAGGAAATAAAACAAGGTGATTGGTTCTAATGAGGACAGAGGTTGATGAAACTCTCTTAGTTGTATAAACTCTTAGGTTTATACAACTAAGAGTTTTCATGAAACTGACCCCTGTTTGTGTTTTGATTGCCTGATCCTGACCCTTTTAATTTTCGGCCCTTGAGCCTGCATATTCCTGTCTTGAATCCATTTGCCTGACGTGTCTTTGGACTCCTGCTGGAGTCTGCTTCCATCTGCTCATCAGCCAGTTAAGCAGTTTTCAATGTTTCTTCGGCTGCTGGAACTCCCTGGCAGCGTTGCCTCAGGCTGTTAGCTGGATTCCTCTCCTTCTGCTAGGCATGGACTGAACTCTAAGCCCAGGTTAGTGATTCACCTGCTCGCTATCGTCCTCTGTCAGATTTATGTGGTTACAAACCTGAGTTTTCCCACTATAGAGATTCCGGCCTTTGACGCCCTAGCTACTAAATTACAGATCCGAAGTTTCCTATTAAGCATTGCGCCAGTCTGTTTCCTGCCAGAACGTCCACGCACACTTGCATTAATACTATCCTCTAGTGGCAATTCCTACCCACTTAAAACACCTCTGGATCTCTCTTAAAATTGAGCTTTTATTCAGAAGTTGGAGAGGAGTAAATTCCACAAATTTGTAGTACATTTACGAATAGCAGAGATGGCAAAAGTACTCACTTTCCGTACTTGAGTAAAAGTACAGATACTTGTGTTAAAAAATACTCTGGTAAAATTGGAAGTACTGATTAAATTTCTTTACTCAAGTAAAAGTAACAAAGTACAGGCTTGTAAATTTACTTAAAGTATAAAAGTAAAAGTAGAAACCACTTTCTTCATGCCGTTGCCTACATTTTAAATGGATGTCTGCCAACAGGACTAGATCTCCGTTGTGTTAATTTTCAATCATCTCGTCGTCCATGCTACTATGCTAACGCCACCGCCACCAAGCTGCAATGATTTGCCGCCAATGAATACCGCCGAATCTGTCGATTCATCTTGTAGTGGTGCGTCAAATGCAACGTAGATTCCCATCCAATTAGATTGAATTTGGTATTGATGACGTGAAAAATAATAACGGTAACTCCATTGAAATGATTCAAAACTAAAGTAAAGAGCCAAGTTTTTAAAATGTAAGGAGTAGAAAGTACAGATATTTGTGTAAAAATGTAAGGAGTAGAAGTAAAAAGTCGCCATAAAAATAAGTAGTAAAGTAAAGTAAAAATATCAGAAAAATCTACTTGAGTACAGTAACAAAGTATTTGTACTTCGTTACTTCCCATCTCTGACGAATAGGAAGTAAAAAACACTCTATGTTTGATAAATACAGCCCCTGGACCGCTTGATCTGCATAACAGTCAGAGATGGTTAACGGATATGCACCAGACCTGTGCAAGGCTGGGGTCATGACATCATGCAGATCTGAGCCTCATCCATTTTTGTACTGTTGTACAAAAAGACCCAAGCAGGTTTTACTGTTCCAGGCCAGATGCCCCTTTATATTTGGCTTGAAGCCAGCTCAATTACTTTTGTCTGTTAGAGGACACTGACAATGGAGGTTGTGTAAAGAAACCAGGGAATACAGAAGGGTGGAAAGAAAGGTGCAGATAGAGCAGTGGGTTAAGGGGGAATCAGGCTTCTTTCTGCTGCTAGCTATGAAAGAAGGAAGACTTATAGTGGAGAGTTTATAGAGACATCTCTTGCCAGGTAAAAGAATTCACTCAGGACTTAGAAACACAATGAGGTCAACCACACAGGCGCAGACCGTAGGTGCACTGCCCCATTCAAAATTAACAAAATGTCAATTTTTTACAGAAAAAAAAATAATTGCTTTAAGGAGAGAAGTAACAGTGTAAGAGAAAAGTAAAACAGTGAACAGAGAAAGTTAAGAGAAACACTGATGTGAGATTAAACGCATTGATTATAGTCTAAAGTTTTGGTTTTACATGATTTGCATATATCCAAATGGTATACAAGTTTATACAGCTTGGAGTTGGGAAATATGCATAGAAATCAAAATATGGTCAAAAATAAAACGTACCTAATAACTGCGTGATTTATGAATTTTCCCTTGTGGGCAGTTTCTAGCTTTTTGCCTCAGCCTCTTCTGACAGCCTAAAGAAGAATCTGATCTGCCAGCATCTTGTCCTCGCCTTTGACTTCTAGGAAATTTAGAAGCCACCGGGCTTTAGAAATTTGGTCTGCCTGTTGAAATGACCTTCTACTTGCGTGCCTGAACTTTTTTTTATTTGTTAGAGGCCCTCCTACCAAGGGGACAAATAATTATTTTAAATTAAGACTCCATATGAATGAAGGGTATTGCAGGTATATGAATCAAAATCTACTTTTTTACTTTGAATATAAGTAAAAATGTTATACAAACAAAAAGAATAAGTGACCCTCTTCTTAGGAATATTAAAAGATATTACTCCTGCTGGAATGTTGGTGATTAGGATAGCTGTTATGTTTAATCAAAATTAAAAGCTTTTTCAATATTCCTGAGTCAAAATTTAAAAGCAGTCTATGGCTTTGGCCCTAAGAAAGAGAAAGCGTTTCAGCCTCTAATAAGAAGAGGCCTTTTATTGTAGGCAGTCTAAGGCACACCTGTGCTCTAATCATTGTGTCTAATCAGCATCTTAATATGGCACACCTGTGAGGTGGGATGGTTAATCTCAGCAAAATAGAAGTGCACAATATCGGATTTAGACTTGTTGTGACCAATATTTCGGGGAAATGTTATATTTTGTATGTGGAAAAAGGTTTTGATCTTTGAGTTTATCTCATAAAAATGGGAGCAAAACCTAAAGTGTTGCATTTATATTTTTGATGGGTGTAGTTCAAAATGAAAATGAACAAGATTTTAAAAAAGGTACCAATACAGTGGATGATTTATGGTAAAGCTGTTAATTGTTGTTAATGGTGTTTTTATAGTCCACACCCCCAGTTACATAATAAATCTGTGGTATGGCTTAGGAATTAATCTACTGCTGTGGAACTTATCCAGCCTAAACTGTTCTAGGTCTTGAGGAATGGGCAAAACTCCCAGTAACAAGATGAGTTAGACTTATAGAGACATGCCGATCATACACAGACTTGTAATGTGGGATTTTCCGTGATTTCCTAGCATGCTGATTTGCACTTTAAAAACAGGACTAAATGTATGTTTCGGGAAAAAATTACAATATCTTATATGAAAAATGCTGTATAAAATTTAATTTGTTTGTGTTATTTGTTTTACAATTTTTTTGGCTATTATTCTGCTTTCATTTTTTTTTCTATTTTATCTTTTTATCTATTTATCTAATTCATGTGTCAAGATTGAGTTGAGGTTTGAGGACCGAAATGCAGAGGCAGAGAGACTGAGGAGATTTCTAGCAGTTTAATTGGTAAACACAAACCACTGAAGCAAAAATCCACCTAAAAATGTTAACAAACCCAAAACCATGGAGACATCAGTGGAAAACAAGCAGGGAGAGACGAGGTAAGATGACAACAGCAACGAGGAAGCAGCGACAACAGAGGAACCAACAAGGAGTGACAGCAGAGGGAGAGTCTGGCTCTGTTCGAAAACCTAGGACGCATCCTTACAGGTGCTGGTCATAAAATTAGAATATCATGAAAAAGTAGATTGATTTCAGTAATTCCATTTAAAAAGTGAAACTTGTATATTATATTCATACATTACATACAAACTCATATATTTCAGATGTTTATTTTGTTTAATTTTGATGATTACAAATGACAACAAATGAAAATCTCAAATTCATCATATCAGAAAATTAGAATATTGTGAAAAGGTTCAAAATTGATGGCCCCTGGTGCCACACTCTAATCAGCTAATTAACTCAAACCACCTGCAAAAGCCTTTAAATGGTCTTTCAGTCTAGTTCTATAGGCTACACAATCATGGGGAAGACTGCTGACTTGACAGTTGTCCAAAAGACGACCATCGACACCTTGCACAAGGAGGGCAAGACACAAAAGGTCATCGCTAAAGAGGCTGGCTGTTCACAGAGCTCAGTGTCCAAGCACATTAATAGAGAGGCGAAGGGAAGGAAAAGATGTGGTCGAAAAAAGTGTACAAGCAAGAGAGATAACCGCACCCTGGAGAGGATTGTGAAACAAAACCCATTCAAAAATGTGGGGGAGATTCACAAAGAGTGGACTGCAGCTGGAGTGAGTGCTTCAAGAACCACCACACACAGACGTATGAAAGACATGGGTTTCTGCTGTCGCATTCCTTGTGTCAAGCCACTCTTGAACCACAGACAGCGTCAGAAGCGTCTTGCCTGGGCTAAAGAGAAACAGGACTGGACTGCTGGTGAGTGGTCCAAAGTCATGTTCTCTGATGAAAGTAAATTTTGCATTTCCTTTGGAAATCAAGGTCCCAGAGTCTGGAGGAAAAGAAGAGAGGCACTTCATCCACGTTGCTTGAAGTCCAGTGTAAAGTTTCCACAGTCAGTGATGGTTTGGGGTGCCATGTCATCTGCTGGTGTTGGTCCATTGTGTTTTCTGAGGTCCAGGGTCAACGCAGCCACATACCAGGAAGTTTTAGAGCACTTCATGCTTCCTGCAGCTGACCAACTTTTTGGAGATGCAGATTTCATTTTCCAACAGGACTTGGCACCTGCACACAGTGCCAAAGCTACCAGTACCTGGTTGAAGGACCATGGTATCCCTGTTCTTAATTGGCCAGCAAACTCTCCTGACCTTAACCCCATAGAAAATCTATGGGGTATTGTGAAGAAGAAGATGCAATACACCAGACCCAACAATTCAGAAGAGCTAAAAGCCACTATTAGAGCAACCTGGGCTATCATAACACCTGAGCAGTGCCACAGACTGATCGACTCCATGCCACGCCGCATTGCTGCAGTAATACAGGCCAAAGGAGGCCCAACTAAATACTGAGTGCTGTACATGCTCATACTTTTCATGTTCATACTTTTCAGTTGGCCAACATTTCTATAAATCCTTTGTTTTTATTGGTCTTCAGTAATATTCTAATTTTCTGATATGATGAATTTGAGATTTTCATTTGTTGTCATTTGTAATCATCAAAATTAAACAAAATAAACATCTGAAATATATGAGTTTGTATGTAATGTATGAATATAATATACAAGTTTCACTTTTTAAATGGAATTACTGAAATCAATCTACTTTTTCATGATATTCTAATTTTATGACCAGCACCTGTAGAAGACCAGATTCGAAGGCTGATTACGTCATAGCGCGGCGCCGAGGTCTGGTCGGATTCCAAGAGTCCTCGTTATGCGGTCTTAAAATGCGTCCTTCTTTTTGCCCGATTTGAAGGACGGGTCCGATGTATCCTCGCTATCCTTGGTTTACCCAGGATTCATTGCGAGACCAAGCAAGCTGTGATCAGAGGAAAGATTACTTGGCGCCGAACAGTGGTGAAAATTGGAAGTTCAGTTTAATATAATACAACTCTGTGAATAGTTCCGTCTGAAATGAATGAAAATTGTTGTTTTAATGGTTATAGAGTCGGATATGTGGCGGTAATGTTTGGTTTATCTAAAGGTTTTAATCTGTTATTGTGTAAATGGATTTGGCTGTAATTTAAGGACAGATTCTAATATATTTGCAGGGTGGGGACTATAAATCTGATAGGATTTTTATCTTTTTATTGCTGTTTTGCACAATATGCTTAACTTCGTATTTTTTGTTGTTGAATATTAGAGATTTTGCAGATATATTTTTTATAAATATATTGTTTAGATTTACTTATATCTTTCTACCCCTTTTATAGAATAGACGAGAAAATCCCTTTATTGTCCCACAATGGGCAAATTTACAGCAGCAGAAATATTATTGAAAATGGTCACACAAATGTGGACCTTAGAAAAATCTATAAGAATAACATAATAGGGAAGAGTTAAAATATAAACAATAAAATCCTGTAAAGTGTTTTAACAATATAAAACTGGGGAATAAATAACCAATATGCAGCTATGGACATTTTTACAGTAATGGATATTTGAAAATAGCAGCAGCATCAGAGATGTGCAAAATGACAGCAGCATTTTATTTAACTGACTAAGGTTTCTATCATTACATTTGATTTAATTTGTTCCTGCTCCCGGTGGTTGGAACCTTTATTCCACTCTGGATTCTTGTGAGTGTAGTCTTTGTTCACTTCACAATAAAAAAGAAATAAATAAACAGTTTTGAAAACTTCTGTATTCATTCTTTTCCTGCTTTGTGTGTCAACATTCACGGTTGCTAAGCAACAGAGCATACGGCGGTAAAACCCGCGGAAGGGTAGACCTGGTCGAATTCACAGCCAGAACTCTTCCGGTCTCCTTATTTTCAAGGGCTTCGAAGGATCCAGTCTAGGTAGACCGCGTCCTTGGAGGACCCGTCCTAGGTTTTCGAACAGAGCCTCTATATAGCTGACTGAGACAAAGGCAGGGCTAACGAGCGGATAAGGAGCAGGTGTGAGTGGAGACAACGAGGGATCCAATGGGAAAGGAACAGAGGGCAACAGAGGACAACAACAGAAAAACCTGAGAACTTAAATAAATCTAGAAACACAAAGTAGGAAATAAACCAATAAAACACACGGATCAAAGTAAAACAGAAAGTAAGACCGTGACATCATGTAAAGCACTTTGAAATAAGGGAATAAAATTGCCTTGTCTTGCCTTTGTAATTATTGCCATGAGAGGTAATAATTTGTGTAATATAGCAGACTACAGATTCTAAGTTATTGCTAGTGAAATAATAATAGAAGTTAGATCAATAATTCAGGAATTTTAATACAAATGTGAAATTGTCATGTTATAAAAATAATAATCTTAAATTTTTCAATTTTATTGTTATACTTGGAATAAAATTCATGACTGAACAATGTTGTATAAAAGTTGTCATCTTAAGTAGACAGCATATTTTGTTGTTTTCCAAAGAGAGCATTTGTCACGAGCTCAGACAATAAAAAGGATGTCAGCATGGATGCATCTTTATTGTGAACTGGTGACTTATGCCCCACTGTTCATGTCAGTGATCCAAAGACTCACCAAGTCTAAAATCGATTGACAAGCACATGGGGATCAAGCCTCTTTAGATTGGTAATTTGGAAATTGAGGGCCTTCCTATGTTTTTATGTTGTTGTTGTTTGAAGTTGTTTTGTATGCTCCAGATCTGAGAGCCCTTTTCCATGTTTCCTTTGTTGATGGCAAATAACAATAAAGATTTCAAGAAGTTCCATCTATGAATTAATCTAAATATTTACTGACTCTGTAAATTCTACTAAAATTAGAAAAAGGTGTTTATGGCCATTGAGGATTTATTTTAGATAAATGCTGAGTGAGTATTGTTTAGACAATCTTTAACACATTTTTCTTTTATTTAGAGATGTACTAGAGGTGTATTTCCTGAGCATTTGGTTGAAATGCTTTCAAAATTATATGGTTGGAGCCTTTTTCGTAGCCCTCCAGTTTAATTACATCCTCATTAAAATGTAAAGTCCACCAGTCCCTTCCTTTTACATTTCATTTGCCCTGAAACAATTTTTACTTGCCCAGTGTAATGTCTGATAAATATAGTTCCTAATATTCATTCTTGTATATATATCATTTTGTATATATCATTTTGTATATATGTTTGTTTTTTAAATGTTTTTTGTAACTCAGTATTTTTTAAGTTTACAGGTTCCTGGTGTGTATATGCATGCGTCAGATAATGAACTCCAGCTTACATTACCGTGTTAACATGCTTTTCAACCCTTCCTGTAACATTCTTTTCAAACTAAACTTTGCTTTAAACTGTTGTGTGCTTGGTAAACTATAAATTGTAATGTTAGAAATCTAAAAAAAATTGACAAACTTAAGATAAATCACAAGACAGAAGTCAATGTCACAAATGAATAACTTTTATTTTAGAGTCACAGTATGTTTATACAAGATAATACTATTAATATAATGTGACTTTTCTAGAGAATCATTATACATAGTTATTTTATACAGGGTTTCTACATTCTTACATAATTTTAGAATTCCCTGACTTTTAACTGACTCAGGATTAGTTTTCCCTGACAAAATAAATGCAGCAACAAGACAATAATAATAACAAAACAGGTCACCAATTTAACGTGTTTAGCTCTATAACATTTAAATGCACCTCTCCATTGTCTAAGAGAAAAAAATTGAAAGAACATTTTTTAATGTATGACCTGCATCACTGTACAGAAGACTGCCATATGATAGCGCTTTTCAGCCTGTTTTTCGTTACCGCTAGGTGGACAAAAATCACACCATCTGGCAGAAAATCACCCGGCTTTTTCAAATCATTGCCCGCAAGTACAAAGAAATTTGCACTCTCCCAACAATAAAAACTACTTGCCCCGGGAGATCGGGCGATGGTTAACATCGAGCCCTGACTTGGATATAACGGAATATCTTCAGAACAGCTCCAAATGACACAAAACTTATATGGGTGAGTACTGTAGAACAAGATGTAATAATGTAAAATCAAGGGCCCAATGTAAAAAAAAAACGGCGTTAAACATCAGCGTCAGGTTTATACTAAAATATAAAGTCTGCTTTATTAAAAGAATTGCAGGAATAGTTACTCAAAATGAAGGCCAAGAGGCAATTTCACCTAAATGCATTTCTCGGGAAACACTTAATATCAGCTGAAATTCAAACTTCACAAGACAAAAACCTGGTGATGCAAGTAAATTACAAAAAGCAAGTAAATAAGTTCTGCTTAGATGATAATGCATTGAAATTATGTACAACTCTTTCCTACAGGAACTGCATTGATATAAAATTCAATGTAAAATTACAAGGTTGTTCTCTGACCATCTTATCACTATGGCAGCACTTCAAAGAGCCTAAAACTGTAATGTGCCATAAGAGCTTTTTAAGGGACTCTCCTTGAAAGGAGGTTCAGAGAAAAACCTCTACCATGTGAAAACACTATAGCAGATATTTGCATGCACTGGGACTAGTGTCAGTTACAAAATGAAGTACTACATCCTTATTAAATGAATGAAGGCTCCAAATCCTTTAAGATGTAATGTCTCAAGGCAGCTGTGGCAGTAAATGGGCCCATGTTTTTATTCTTTGAGAAGAAATGGTGTTGATAATAATGTTCACACTACTGAGTTTTATTCACCAATGTGGTAGACCAGATTGAAAATTTGTAGCACTTGGGTGTATTCTTATTAATCTGGGACTGCTCTCATCTAATTTGTTGGGATAATAGAGGGCCCCTTAGCAGAACTTTTTTAACTTATTGGCCAATGCAACATCCAGTGCTCACTAACCAAAGTTTGGTATTAGCCAATGAGAAAATACAAATGAAACAGCAGCAGAAGCCACAGGAAGTTGAAACAGCTTGTTTTTCCCATTTCCATTATGCTTACAAAAATAAATATAGCACTTTATGCCTAAACTCAATGGTTTCTAAAACTCAGTATTTATTAAATTAAAATCACTTGGCTATCTTTTAATTAGAAATTCAGACTTTTGTGGGGTTTAATTCAATAAAATATATTTTTAACTTCATGACCAAAGAAACGGATAAAGAACTTTTGTATGACAATTTTTGTTTGAATGTAGAGATTTTTGTTTTTTGAAGTGACACCCTTCGACATTGTCTTAAAATATGGAAGATTTTTGAAAATAAAATGCAATAAACAAAGCTAATTTCCATACCAGACCCCCTCTGCTAAAAACTCCATCCTTAGTGTCAAGGCTCAGAACAGGGGACCCAGTGTTCAAGGCAGACTGTTTATTCAAAAAGCTAGGGTTTCTATCGAGGAACCTCTGAAGAAAGGAAACATCAGTTAGTGACCACCAGTGATGTGCAAGTTACTTCCAAACTGTAATACATTATAGATTACTTGTTACTGTTATTTAGAAGTAATTATTTACATTACAATATTACTGTCTCAGAATTGTAATGCGTTATGTTACTCCTGTATTACTTTTGATTTACTTTCACCAAAATAACTACAAGGTAGACCTTTCCACTTCTAAAATGACAAAATGTAAAAATAGATTACATGTAAGTAACATAGTTAATGTTAACAGAACATTTTACATCCAGTAGAAGGCAATATGATGTTCCAAAATGACTGTGGGCTATCCAGGCTACTAACAATATAACATATAATTGGCAAAGTGAAGTCTCAAGACAAGAAAGGATGACAGATAAAATCACAAATTAGAAGTCCATAGAAATAAACATATAGGCTAAACATAGCATAAATGACTGGTAAAATAACACAGAACAAAAATAGAAACTCTTTGGCCTATGCCTCTAAAAAGACTAAAACAAAACAGGCTACCAAATAGAGGCAGGTTAAAACAAATCCACTTGCTACAATGACCAGACAGTTTACAATTGGCTCTATGAAACTATAGGACTAGACATTTTTCTAGAATACAAAAATGAAATTAAAGTGCTTGGGCCTACAGGCCTAGCAAAAAACATAGTCATACTCAAAAAAAGGAAGTTATACAAGAAAAAAAAAGGCCCACAAGAAAATTTCAGTAATGGACATTTCCAACAGGAAAATTTGTTTAATTCTTGGAAACTGATGCAGGCTTTCTATCACTGGATCAGAATTTAAATAAGATGTTACCTCTGTTTCCACTGACATAAGTGCATCGGCCATGGCATTGGGCTTTTCATCAAATGAAAAGAAGTCATCCTCATAGGAGATGACTGCAGCAGGTTGAGCAGCATCACTCATTGGGGTGGCAGGCTCTTCAACTGTTAGGATGCGGCACTCAGTGGTGAGAAGGTGCTTGATGTGATCTCTTCTGGTTTCCTCTTTTACCCAGCAAAGTTTAAATTTGGGCAGCGAGACGGCAGCTACACTGCAAAAAATAGAAATCTCAATAAGTTTTTTTGTTCTTAAAATAAGTGCGTTTTTCCTTCAATTGAGGAGGTAAGTAAGACACTTTGCCAATGGAACAAGACAATTTCTTTTTAAAATAAGAAAAAACAACTTTATCGTCGTATTTCAAGTAAATATTATCTATCTTATTTTAAGAGTAAAAATACTCATTCCATTGGCAGATCATCTTATTTACCTACTCAAATTAAGGGTAAATATACTTAATTTTAGAATTTTTTACTTATTTCTGGATTGTTTTTGCAGTGTAGAAGGGCATTTTTGGAGTCAATTGTTGTGGCAAAGCGAATCTTAATTGCTCCCACAATTATTTTAGGCAACCCAATGATCATCTGTGAAAGGCCATTTTGCATTGCTAAAGTTTTGGCCATTAGAACTTCAAGTGTTGGTTGCAGTGTCCCATAAAAACAAGTTTTCTCACCCTGTAGGATGTCCAGTGCAACACAGAAAGGCTTCATAATGGAGCAGCATTCCTTCAGAAACTGGTATTCCCTGTCTTTCATACATTTAATCTGAATCTGTGTGCATAAATTGTTAATGTCAGTGTTAGTGGCATTTCCATGATCCGAACATAGGCATCATAAAATGAGTTCCACCGGGTTACTGAGGCCACAATCAACTTTCTTTCACTGATCTCTTCTAGGCATTCAAATGTAACTGTGGACCGGCTAGCTTTGGTACATAGTGCTGAACACTTACCTGTGGAACTGCGGTAAACCGTCCTGGATTCTGGGTTTGATACCAACCATTTATGAACCACATTGCTGGCAATGAGGTTGAGCGTTTGAGCCGCACATCTATGATGTGCAGGCAGCACACACAGTCCTTGCTGTGCATCCTCATTGTCTCCTTCAGTGAGAATGCTGTGGAGGTCAGAGAAGGGCAGTTTCCCATCATCATCTTCCTCTACCTCCTCTTCTTCATCATCCTCAGTTTTGACTCGTTGGAATTCCTTAAAAGCTTTAACAAAGTTGCTGCCATTGTCTGTCACACATGCAGTCACTTTTTCAGTGGTTAATCCATACTGGGAAAAAATATCCTCAAGTTCAGATGCTATAGCGTCATAAGAGTGTCTACCTCTGAACCTATGACAAGCGATCGCAGCCTTCTTCCGTTGCAACGTCTCTGAATCGATCCAATGAACCGTCACCCCCAAAAAACTCCTGTTTTTGGCAGTCCATATGTCTGCAGTTGTTGACACGTACTGCTGCTCATCATTTGTTTTCTTTAGAACTTTTTCCATGGCAGTATAGGTTCTATCCAGGTCCTGTGAAAATTTTGTTCTGCATGGCAGTACATGCTGAAAAATAAGTAAAATACACATATATTATTAAAATATATATTAAAACTCCAGATCATGATCATGCTATTCTTAATCACAAGTTTGCAAATCGTATGTTTATACATTAATATAAACACAAGAACATACATTCATATTATGCTGCTGTATATACATTGAATATATCAATGATTCATAAACTGTTTTTTTTAAGGTAAGTGGTTGCAATCTATTTATTTTCTCTAAATTTAAATAAACACGTTTAAATAAGTTTCAACGTGGTTATATTTCAAATGGAGTTAAAATAAAATGATTGCAACCACTTTAAAACATTTTGTAAATTCAATCATGAATCTTTTTTTAAGTTTAGGTCTGTTGATTATGGAAGCTTCTTTCCTCCACTGCATAAAAAAAGAAGATAATAAATGTAAACTCGCAATTGTGAGGGGAAAGAAAGAATTGCGAGATAAAAAGTCGCAATACCTTTTTTATTTTTCGTTCTGTGGCGGAAACAACTCCTTAGTTGATGGCTATAATATTTTGACTATACATTTTTACCCAGTGACCTAGAATCTTAATGAACTAGATACAATTCTAGCAAGTCATCATGGAAACAATAGCTTACCTTGTCGTTGTTGATCACAGGGATCTTACTAACTAACTTCTTGAAAGCAGGATGGTAGGAACATGCAGGAGGTCTGACAGATATGGGGGGGCAAGGTGGTGAAGTGCCCTGAATGTCACCATGATAATTTTATATTACGAATGTACAGTTGTCTTCTGCCATGTTTGTTAGCTTTTGAACTACGCAGAAATCATGTCTTGCGCGGCGCGCCACTCCTGTAAAACCTGCTCTAATCTTCCTTCATAAATATCTCATGGTCTCGCAGTTTTACTTTTTTTTTTTTTATAAATGAGTGTTGTAACACAAGCTTTGCTGAACATGTACCGAGTAAAATATTACAGAAAATTTATTGGTAATGCCTTACACTACGGCGTTACATCAAGAAGTAATACATTACTGTCATGCATTACTTTTGTAACGTGTTACTCCCAACACTGGTGACCACATAAATTTGGCGGCAGAAGATTATGAATGCCAGTCACTAACCTGGTTTACTAGTTCAATCCAAGCCCAGAGAACGACCTAGAATCCAGCCGGTGGGCTTCCAACAAGATACGGCGGGTGCGGCCCAGAGTATTCAAATGCTGCAGTCCCGGAGGACATCGAACAAGCCGGAGACCAGATCCGGGTAGAAGTGCACTGCTTTTCTACAATTGCACTGCATAAAGTGGATGCATGTTGGAGTAGTTCTGCTAGCTTTACTCTCATATTTTTTAAGATAACTTGAGTTTCTCTGTTTGTAGATTTTCTTAATACTGATATTGTTTTTGTTATTTTCCTTTTTGGATTCTTGTTATGACCGTAACCACAGTAACAACAGCAAGTTGATTTCTTACACCTGGGAGCAGCAAATTAACATCTCTAATGCTAAAATAATTCATCAACACACTTCTGCAAGTGCCAGCTGTTAAGAATCCAGTTTGTGTGGGTTGTGCTTTTGTTTGCCTTCCCTCCACCAGCAGGCGGCGCCTGGTTCTCATTACCTCATTACCAGAGGACTCTTAAGCTGCTGACTGCAACTACCTGGACGCCAAAGTGTTTGCCAGTTTTGGGTACTCTAGCCAAGCTAAGTTTTGCTGAGTAAAACTGAGTTTTTGTCTACCTGAGTTTTGACCTTGCTTTTTGTCTTTGCCTCTCGGCAGTAAGTCATCCTGCAAACTGGATGTTTTGGACCTTCTCCCTCAAAGGATTCTCTAAGCATCAAACTGAGCTTAGGATTCAAGCTAGTGGATTGGATCTACTTTTCCCCCAAGGATTGTTTGGCAATCTCTCTGAGCAGGGGATTTATCTCCACAAGAAGTCGTTCAAGTACCTCAGGAAACCTAATTGGCAGTCAGCTCCTCCGTTCTTCAAGGAAAAACCACAAACTGGGTAAACCCTGTCCGCCTCCGACGAGCAAGTCATTTACTGGAACAACCCACACCGACAGGATTTAACAAGAGACACCTTTTTTCTGGAAACGTGAGTCCGTTGCCTTAATTCCCTTCTTCAAATCTAAGACAAACATTTCCCACTGAGCTTGAACTAACCGCGGAATCTTCCCCTTCACTTTATAGTCCTGGTTCGACAGTGTTCAGAGCAGCACTGGACTCCTCTTAACCAACTCTCAATAAAACCTGTTAACCTTTTCCCTGGCCTCTCTGTTTGGTCTTCTGCATGTGGGTCAGAGCTTTGGATAAAATCATGACAGCTGAGTTTAAAAGAAGGTGCTGGGGATGCAGAGCATGAGCAAGGATATGAGAGAGGAACAAATTTAGCCATCTCTTCCATCAATCATTATGGGAAATGTGAGATATTTAGAAAAAAAGTAAAAAAAAATCAAAGCCCTAGCAAGGTACCAGCCAGAATACCGGCAATGCAGCATAACGGTTTAACTGAAACATTACTGCAGGATAATATCTCAAACTCCATTGTCTCTTTGTCAGGCTTTCTGACCATACGAGCAAACAAACCTTTGAAGAAGACTGGAAAATCAAAAGGAGCTGGAGTTGCAGTGCTTGTGAACAACAGATGGTGTCACCCAGGACATATTTCTGTGAAACCAAGATATTGAACTTCTGGCAGTTGGTTTTTGGCCGTAATATTTGCTCAGCGAGTTAACCAGTGTTTTGTTTCTAATCGTTTACATTCCACCTTCTTCCGCTGCAGACACTGCATGTGACGTAATTATTTCTGTCATTGCTTAACTCCAGACACAACAGCCAAATGCATTTGTGTCATTAACTGATGATTTTAATCTTAACTTCACTCCTCTGTGGCACAGACTCCAAACTATCATAAACGGGACAGATGGACTGACTATTCCAGGTGAGTCAGACAATAAGAAGTTTCAAAACGTTTAATGACAGAAAACATTAAAACAGAACAGAACAGAAACCCGGGCTGCTAAGGACAAAGGGACCGCAGCAGCTGCAGGAGGGGGGCAGGGCACCATATTATCAATGACTTTCTGGAACACAGGTAAGTGATTACAATCATCTGAGGGGAGATGATTATCTGTGTGAGTCACCTACCTGATTTAAAAGTTCAGTCCATCCTCTCTGAGGAAGGCAGAATCAAGCCGAAAGACTGCCAAATGAGATGCAGCTCAGAGCGTCCAAAGTGTCCCTGATGCAACAACCTCAGTGAGCAGGCCGGAGACTGACTGAGGTGAGAGAAACAGTTCAGAACCAGACAGTTCCAAGATCCAGGAGTCCGTAGCCTGACCAGGGGTTCCGATCCGAATGGCAAGACAGATCCAGGGTTCCAGGAATCCACAGAGCGTGGAGTCAGCTTCAGAGTTCTATGAGTCCAGCAGCGAGCTCAGACAGACACGCTCAGATGGAGACAGGCAACCTCAGTGGTTGAGGGACAGAGAGAAGACATGGTACTGCAATTACCGCAGAACTTTAAACTGGTCTCCACCTTGGAGCCTGGCTTACAGGAATTAAAACTGACCTTCCCCGCATTCCGAGCCAAAACTTTGAAGGCTCCGCTGAGAAGGACTAGAACCTGTGCTCCTCCCACATGCCGAGCCAAAACCCTGAGGGCTCAGTGAAGAAGAGCCAGAACACAACCAGGAGACAAACCCTCTCAATCCACTGGCCTGCAAGAGTCAAGACCTGAACCAGGAACTTAACTCTAATGAAAAAAAAAAATGACGGCCATAAAATCATAACACGAATAAACAAAGAATAATTATCTGGCCCCGATAGCTGGGCTGAACCGTGTGTATATAAATATTTAGCAGAGGGAGCAGGTGAATAAGATCAATGATAAATAGGGAGCGGGGAGGGAACGACAGGTGAATGAAGTGAGTAATTAGATCAGCTACCGGGGCTGCGATTATGACACCAAACTGAATGGTAGTAAGTCACCAGGTCCTGATGGGGTCAGCCCTGAAGGCCTGTGCAGAGTAGGTCTGTGGGATTCTATAGCACCTATTCAACCTCAGTCTGACCCAAGAGACAGTTCCAGTGATGTGGAGACCTCCTGCTTTGTTCCAGTGCCAAAGAAGACTCAGCCAACAGTCCTCTGTGACTATAGACTATAGGTAAGTGCAGAGAGCTAGTTAACCACTTTATGGCATGGTGTGGAAACCTATCTTATCCGTGAATGTCATCAAAACAAGGGAGATGATTGCAGATTTCAGAAGAGACAGGAACAATTGGAATCCTCTTCACGTCATGGAAGAAGAAGTTGAGGTGGTGGAGTATAAACACCCCAGTGTTCACCTGGACAAGAAACTCAACTGGAGACACAACTGTGAAGCTCTCTACAAGAAGGGACAGAACAGATAATACTTCCGAAGGAAGCTTAGGTCCTGCGACCTTTGCAACAAGATGCTATATCTTCTGTGTCTGTTTGAGAGAGTATGGTCTTTTCCTCTACCATCTGCTGGGGTAGAGTCATTAGTCATTAGTCATTAGCAGTGTTGGGCACGTTACTTTGAAAAAGTAATTAGTTATAGTTACTAGTTACTTCTCCCAAAAAGTAACTGAGTTACTAACTGAGTTACTCCACAATAAAAGTAACTAGTTACTTGTAAAAGTAACTATTGCGTTACTTTTGCGTTTCTCGCCCCCGTAAACCTCACCACCCGGCCCCCACCTTCTCGCCATGTGTTTCCAAAGCCAGCTGAATAGAGCGGACGACAAAGACAAGAACCTGCAGACAGTTTAGCATTTATTGCAACTCAACGCAAATGACATCAGGGGGGAACGCGATGTAAAGTTTTATAACAGGACATTCAGATCCGGTGAGTATATGAAATTAATAACTGGGGATGTCTAATTCTGAAATCCTGTGTGTTTGGGTTGTTATAGATACTGCAACATCTATCTATCCATATCTATCTAGATGTATACTCTGTGTGTGACATAAAATATGGATCTCCATCCCTGCCACAAAGGCCATCAAATAATGTTTAAAATAAAAAATACAGTAGGTTGAGAAGGCAGAGTATCCATCCATCCATCCATCCATCCATCCATCCATCCATCCATCCATCCATCCATCCATCCATCCATCCATCCATCCATCCATCCATCCATCCATCCATCCATCCATCCATCCATCCATCCAGATTTCTCCCTTTCTCCATACAGGCTATCATTTCTGGCTGTTGTCAGGTTCATTTGATCGTTCACGCTCTCCATAGTTCTCCTGTGGCGCGAGCACAGGGCGACTGTTGCGCGCCTTTAGCGAGCATGCGCGTTTCCTGTCGCTTGCGCGGTGACTCTTGCCGCCTGCGCTGTGTGGAGATGCAGAGGAAACCGTTATGTGATGGGGAAACGCAGCTCTACGTAACACCGGTATTTCCATGTGGAAAACGCTGTTTTGCTGCTGGAGTCATCCTCACTCTCCATCTCTCTGTGTGTGCTGTACGTTAACACCCACCAGCAGAAACACCCACCTATTCAACTGACAGACGGAATCTCATCCTCCCCTCTCTCATGACAAGGCGCGCACCTCTGGATGACTTAAAAAATAATCTTTAATATCTCTTAAACAAAAGTAGCACAAACAATATTTTTTTCTGCACAAATCTGCACTAACGTTGCACTAACCATTCAGTCTATTTGCAGAGTTTTTTGACGTGGGTGGGGTGTCAGCTTCACGCAGCTGCGCACGAGTCCTATCATGAAAAAAGGTTCATTGTGCGACCTGAGTAACGCGCAGTAACGGGGTGCCTGCAATGGTAACTGCGTTATAGTTACAGTCAAAGTAATTAGTTAGATTACTCGTTACTAAAACAAGGTAACGGCGTTAGTAACGCCGTTAGTTTCAACGCCGTTAGTCCCATCACTGGTCATTAGAGAAAATTAATTACAAAAGCTTAATCATCTAATATAGGAGGACGCTCTGTTCTAGGAACTCCTGTAGAACCCCTGGAGACTATTTCAAAAAGAAGAATTCTATCAAAAGGAAGCCATATTATTGATAGCAGTGAGCATCTTCTTTTTAAACAACGACAAAGTATGTTTAGTCCGGGGCTTCCCCAGATCTGGTGCATGACAGATACAAAAGATAATTTTTTACCTATGGCTATATGGCAAAGAATTTTTGGATGGAATTGATTTGTTTGTGTGTGTTAAAAAGGTTGCTCAGCGGTGCGGTGCCAGCCTAAAGACTGCTGTTTGGGATCAGATAAAGCAGTCTGAAATTAAATGTCAAAAAGGAATTATGATTGAATCTGACCTAATTTCTTCACCTGAGTCACCATAAGGGTCTATCCATCCATCTAAGCTCTGACTTTAGAGTTAATAAAAGTTAGGTTTTACCTTTTACCTTTTATATATATATATATATATATATATATATATATATATATATATATATATATATATATATATATATATATATATATATATATATTTTTTTTTTTTTTTTTTTTTTTTTTTTTTTTTTTTACCATTTTCAGTGGAAGAAAAAAGTCAGAAATCCACTAATCAACTTATAAACACCCTCTCCATCTTTTACATACAAACAAATTTTCATCAGCTTTTTTTTTTTTAAGAAAAACATATCATGAACATATTAAAGGTGCTTTTTTTGCCCAAGATTAAATTCATTATGACATTAAAGCCTGACTACAGCTAACTACTACCATAATCAGATAAATATACTAAATTGATTAATGAGCTTAATCTAGTTTACATCTTCCGTCATTTGTATTTCTTCTAACAAATAATTATCTACTTGGGGACAAGCAAACACTGCTTGAAAACTGTGGAGAGACCTACATTTCTTTAAAATGATGACCCAAAAAAAAAAAAAAAAAAATGGGGTTATTGATCTGGCTAGATAAGTGCACAAATCTAAGTAAACCATAGCCTTCCAGTAAATTATTTAACATCTTAAGAGATATTATTACTGGGTGGTGACTGAAATGTCTCTGGGTGCTATTGGATAAAGCTTCAATCAATGAGAGTAATGAAACATGTGACATCTTAGTTTGCAACATCCCTCAACAATTAAATTCCCATTATAATGAATCAAAGATAAGAAGTCAATTTTCCCTGGGGGAATTCAGACAGTAATTTGTTTTAGGCAAGAATTGAATTATAGGATTAATGCATCTCCAAAGTTTTTTGAATGAATGAATGTATAAATAGGAATTTATTTCAGATTATTTCAGACAGACAATTTGAAAAACAACAATAAATGAATAAACCAAATACACACAGAAAACTAGTTAACATCAACCAAACTAAACACCAATTTCCAAACTAACTAAATTGACCTGAGCATAAATAGAAAGCCCTGCACCAAATAAATTTGTCGGTAAATACAGCCAGAAAAGTGACATTGATTAATGTAAATTGTCTGAAAAGGGGTATGAACAAGTAAAACTTATGATTTATATCCCCTCTCCCTCTAATTGCACTTAAATTAACTTAAAGTAGAGTAACTTTCCAGTTAAACCTGTATTGTTTTTTTTTCTCCAATTTTCACATACACAAAAAAACATACAGTATATACACAATATATACAGTATATATATATATATATATATATATATATATATATATATATATATATATATATATATATATATACACATATGTTTATAAATATATACATCTACATACATACATGTAAACGACGTATACATACACATCAGGCCAAAATCCACATTTACACCCCTGTACATCGGCACTAAGAGAACTGAGGGTAAAGGGCCCTGCTGCAGGCCAGACATGAACACTGGAGATTCTTCACCTTTCAAAAATGGAGATTGTTAGAGATTATAAGTCTGAAAAAGTCAGGGAAGGATATTCCAGCTAAACAATTTGGTTTGTTGATGATTTTTGATCATGTCATATGATTACTGTTTTGTAAAGTAAGCTAACAAGAATGGTGATTGGACAGTACTGTTTTGACATGTCTAATGTGTTTATAAAGCTAAAACAAACTTTATTGTGTGTATTTGTTTTTAAAAACATGATTAATAGTCATTTTAATCAAGTCTAGTACAGTAGCTACTAGTTCCATTGATTCATAAGCCAAGCTAAGGAAGCTACATAGGCCTCAACTTAAATGATTCAGTAGGAACAATAGAAGGCTAAGAATCAATTAACTAAATGGTTTGTTGGTTTTTGATTAAGAAAATAATTCAATAAAATATTTTTTTACTAAATGTTTTTTTGCCACCTTGGATTTTCATTGTGAATTGGTTGCAACACATTCCAAATGCTCTGAATGAGTTTAAAGCTAATTTGAACTAATTACCCACTCTTCAAGATACATTTTAGCTCACAAATAATAAAATGATGCTATTTGATAAATAGCATCATTTTATTGATAACAGTTTTTAACCAATTTAATTTATTTTTTCTTTGTATACATAGTAGCTTAGTTTACTTGAGTTTTACTAGTTTTTTTGTTTAAAAATCTTATATTTCAAAAGGATATTGTGAAGTTATTCCATAGGTGTGCAGAGCTAACAGTTTTATTATCTAATTAAATATAATATCTGCCAACCCCAATGGGGGTGAGCATTAAATATAAATACATATTTTTGTATATTATGGTGTTCCTGTGCAGGAACTGAATCAGTCTCTGTTTTGTTTGCTTTTTACTGTTTTGTGGTGTGTATTGTAACTACTGCAAGCTAACTAGGGTGTCAACAAAAGAAACTGCACAAATGGGAACAGGTTTTCTGTATAATTCCGTGTCAACGGTTGGGCCTTTTTTCCCGATGTATGAGCACGATAAGAATATCTGATCTTGATACAAATTAAGTCAACTACCATACATACCCTCCATGCTTTATCCAGGCATTTAATGACTAGTATATTTTGCACTGTTCAGAACAGTGTTCGAACTTCCTGTATTAACAATGTATGTACCTCCCCCAGACACTCGACCAATAAAGAGACAGAACAATCTTCAATGGTTTATATAACATCTTTTGGTTTTGTTGGGGTGCCAGGGGTCCGTTTCATGAAGCAGGTTTAGCAAAAACTCTAAGTTGATTAAACCTGAAAACAGGGAAACTTTTCCCATTCACAAAGAGAGTTTCCTCAACCTCTGTTTAAATCACCATGATAACATTGTTTCCAGAGCTAACCTGGTGGGGAGAAGCTTTTCTTCAGTAAACTCGGAGTCTCCTCTGACTACTTCATGTACATGAAGAACTACTGATATTATTTGCAGATTACACATATAAAGATTCATTAATTCCATCCAGGAAAAGGAATTACCTTAGTGTTAGGATTCATAATAACAACCTACTGAGCCTACTGGCACAATCTGAAGTCATTCTATGGGACTGATAACCGCTAATAACAACCTTTTATTGGGATGATAACATCCGAAGGTTGCTATCGAGGCTGCAAACAGACACTTATTTACTGTGTAAAAGAAGACTGAATCAACATGAGGGGGGACCCATGATGATGCACAAGTTCTATATATTAGAACAATGTTTTTTTGACTTCATTTTCACCTGCTACCAAAAGATTTCCCCTAAATAGATATATTGATCTACTGCCATTCAAGAAATAACCCTGTAATATTTTCATGGCAACACAAGCTATGGCAAGCTGTTTTGATATGTACTAGTTTTACTGAATATGTATTCCTAATATCGGGAAAAAAAAAATGTTTCTTTGTCTAAATGATAATTTCATATAAAATGACATTCTACACATCTAGAATAAACATTCTGGAAGTCTATAAATTAATTTCGGATCTCCATATTCCTGACATTACTGCTCAGCATTTGTATTATTTCAACTATGAAAATATGTTTTGCATTTGTCATAAAAACAGAATGGCCACTTAAAATGTGTAAACATTTCTAGATATATGAAACATAATTCTTACTTGTATAATTTTGTTTTTTACTTCTTAAAATTCTAATTTCTACTACAAAAATTTTATTTAGAAAATCTATCATTACAGCAGAGATGGCAAAAGTACTCACTTTCCGTACTTGAGTAAAAGTACAGATACTTGTGTTAAAAAATACTCTGGTAAAAGTGGAAGTACTGATTAAACTTCTTTACTCAAGTAAAAGTAACAAAGTACAGGCTTGTAAATTTACTTAAAGTATAAAAGTAAAAGTAGAAACCACTTTTTTCATGCCGTTGCCTACATTTTAAATGGATGTCTGCCAATAGGACTAGATCTCCGTTGTGTTCATTTTCAATCATCTCGTCGTCCATGCTACTATGCTAACGCCACCGCCACCAAGCTGCAATGATTTGCCGCCAATGAATACCGCCGAATCTGTCGATTCATCTTGTAGCGGTGCGTCAAATGCAACGTAGATTCCCATCCAATTAGATTGAATTTGGTATTGATGACGTGAAAAATAATAACGGTAACTCCATTGAAATGATTCAAAACTAAAGTAACGAGCCAATTTTTTAAAATGTAAGGAGTAGAAAGTACAGATATTTGTGTAAAAATGTAAGGAGTAGAAGTAAAAAGTCGCCATAAAAATAAGTAGTAAAGTAAAGTAAAAATATCAGAAAAATCTACTTGAGTACAGTAATGAAGTATTTGTACTCTGTTACTTCCCATCTCTGCATTACAGTGAAGACAAAGAGTGTGATTTTAATCAGGAAGAATCTTATTTTAGTGATCTAAAAATAGAACAAGAGAGAGGAGTGCTTAAATGTAAAAACAACCTGCCACCTCATATAAACCTACGCATTAACTCAAGCAACAATATTCTCCTTCACCATCTCCCTTTCCTCTGCAGCTGTAACACTGATTCTCTGTCTTTTAAACACATTCTCCTTTTTTTATTTTATTTTCATTTTTTCATAAAAATCTGTAGTTCCAGTGGTGGGAAACAGGCACTTCTTGTTGCCTGTTGTCATGGTGACTTGTTGAATCGGTGCTCCACTGATGATGGCTTTTCATACTTGTTGCCAACATGCTAAAATCTGAGTGGTTCTACTAATTCATAGCAGCCATTGTGAAACCGACTACTCAGTGTTCCTGTTTTTAGACTAGATCAATTTAGGGTTGAAGATTTGAATCCGAGTTTGTTAAACCTGCTTCATGAAAAGGACCCCTGCTGTCTGATAAGAAACTGAAACAATAAGTTTTTAAATTGAAATAAGGGCCTGTTTAACTCTACAGTTTGCATATCAGACAACGGGGGGATGCATTATACCCCTCTATCCCTTATTAATGTGTCTGCTTAAGCATCTTGCCCGTGTAAATGCTTTCCTAATGGCTAGGCTAAACCATATTATCCTCCGGAGAGATAACAATCTGAGCTGAACCTAAACTTGGCCTAAACTTGTTTAACATTAACTGTTGCCTGCTATTACGTAACCTGCTATTCAGTACCTTGGCCATCTGAAGAGGTAAAGCATGGCTTATACCACAGCTGCAGTCTCATCAAAGCCACATAAACTAGCAGGCCCCTCTTAATTTACTCTAATGCCCTTTGGTATCAAGGTGGGATGTGCTGTTTCACTCACCCTGTTTCACTACCTCTTTGGTTTCAAATATATTAATATGCATTAGACATGTGTTGAAAGATAACACCAATCAAAAAAGAACTGATAGACTAATCCCTGGAAGTTCTTAGAACAGTCAAATGCAGTTTACAGGATGTGAACAGAAGCCTTGATATGGTATTCAGCGGTGATTAGGAAGGAGGAAATGGCACAAACAATGCCTCATATAGTTTCTAATATTATCATCCAATACAGTAGTTGCAGCACTACCATTAAAAACCACTTCAGATTTCAGAGACTTGTTGTGATAAGCCTACAGAGGGAAACAACAAGCAGATTTAATAATATTTATGCCCTCCTTTCAGTTAATCAGCTTCACCTGCACCTTGTATTAGTAATCACTACTGCTTCAGGTTCATTTAGTCTTTGTCTTCCTGTTTCAACCAACCCTTATATACAATATAGGGGTAGGTAGACTATCTTACTTCTCATAATTTTCCTTAATACCTCCTGCTGTTTTTTGTAGCTCCTCTTTTATAATAGAAATTCAATTATAGAATCTATCTATCTGCTTTGTCCCTACATTTCAGTGCCTGGTGCATAGAAATCTTATCAAGAAAAAGATATAAGCTAGTGTTATTTGTACGTTTTCATGAGAAGATAAACTAATTTGTTGTATTTTATTAATTTGACTGTATTCATTTGACTAATTACCGTTATTGTTTAAACTTTTCCACAATCTACTCCATAACAGCTAGTGGGTATTACAGTCTTAATATAATAAAGGTTAGCCAAGTTACAGATAATCCTGATAAACATAAAATATTTTAATGATAAAAATTATAACTTTTATGTTAGAAATGATAACTTATATTGAATTAAAACTTATAATTAAAAGGCATATTTAACGTGTATGTTCTCAGCTTTTTTGGACATAGATTGTAAGACAGATGCAAGTACAGTCCTAGAGGTCCATGCATGTTAGAGTAGCTGTTTGTCCAACAAATCTAATGGCTTGAAAGAATCAGCATCAAAAAAATGGAAAAAAAAAAGAGTATGACAGCAATTCTAGTGAAGCTTTGGTACACTGTGGAGGTTTACAAAATCAAATTCAGGAGGGAGCACATCTTATGAATGTAAAAGTAAATTTTGGTGCTATTACTTAGATTACTCATACATCACTTTGATAGAAAGCATAAATGATGCTTGACAAATCTGTTTTGCTGTTCTTATATTGATGTTGTTATTTGAGGGAAGTAACACTGGAACGAATAAATTGTCCGATTTATTCTTTTAAAAGCATTTTGATTAGTTAATTCGACATTTTCCTGCCTTGGTTGTTCTGTGTGGATTGCTTTGTAGACAAAGTCAAAGAGTCCTCAACCTTCCTTATGTATTGCATGTAGCCTTGTACTGTACGTATGTTTACAAAAATTTAATTATTGAATGTAAATACCAGGGTTCTTTGAAATTAACAAGATTCAGGAATTATAAAAATAAACATCTAAGCTATAAAGCATAACATTAGAATAGATTTGTTTTCAGATATGTTTTCCCATTTTTCACAACCTTGAAAAACGTACATATTCGAGTAAAACTCTCACTCACAAATAAGTATAAACCTGTCAATGCTCAAGCAGTGGCTCATTACACAGATAAACATGCTATTGATTCTTTATTATGAGCTTTCTAAAATGTGTGAAAGAAGTCAATTAAAACTCAGTTGGCAGCAGTTTCTAAAAAGATCTGGAGAAGTTTTATAGTCCTTTATCAGCCTCACTGTCGAGAAGTCAAAGCACAAACTTTCCTTTTTATACAGCCTTGTTAAACTAATGTCACAACTGTAGTTATGTCCCATTTTCCCTCATTCTGACTAAGATCAACATAAACCAGCTTCACTTAAATGCCATTTATGTTGTTTTTTTACATTTCATGTGACAAAGAAAAATTATTTCATGTGACAAAGAAAAATTCATCTTATATAATTATTTATTTTTTATTTATTTTATTTTATTTTTTTCCTACTTGCTCTGATTCTGTTTTATCTTCCTGTATTTTAATCATGTAAAGCACTTTGCATTGTCTTTGTACTGAATTGCGCTATACAAATAAATTTGCCTTTCCTTGCCTATAATATTTATATTATGAGAAAAATACAAGTCATGGACTGATAAACATTTTCAAACACTCTCATTTAAAAAGTAAAAATGAAATAGAATGATTACTGCCTTTGTTTAAAAATGTACAGCTTTTGTTCAGAAAAGGTGGCCTTTTTTCTCACTAAATAGATGTTCAGGATTATTGTTAGACTAGGTACTGCAACGAAAGTTAAATTACTATATTTGTTTTGCATTGCCCTTCACATTTCTAAATACATGCGACTTGTATGTGATCGTCTGTGTAAACTGCAATCATACAATGCAAGTGTCCCGCATGCTCAGTAGAGGACGCAATGACGTCACAAGCATGTGTGCTATGTTTTGTAGTGCTGGAACGCATCTAGTGACCTTTTCCAACATTAAAAACTCAATCTTTTTAAGCTGATTTAAAAAAGACTGCTCCTGCATTATCACCCGCCATGGTTGCTGTTTTTCAACCCGTTTCTATGTATCAAGAAGCAGAATAGTGACCTTTGTTGAGTATTAATGACGTCATTATGTTGTAAGACTGTCTTGAAAAGCTCAGATACAGGTCGCATACAGTATGGGCAAAAAAAATCAGATTTGGGTCACTTCAGGCTGCAGTGTGAATGTATCCTCAGATCTTATTTTGAGGGCAACTTTTTTTCCAAGGAAGTACAGAAGTTCTGTTCAAGTACAACGTGTCCCCTCTGAACCATGCACCAGGGCACAGGTGTCAAACTGGTTCCAGGAAGGGCCATGTGGCTGCAGGTGTTCTTTCCAACAAAGCAATAGCACACCAGACTCCAGTCATCTAATCAAGGGAGTCCAATCTGAACAGTCTTACCCAATCCAATCTTACCCATTCAAACCAAAAATGTGTTTTTACTTATGAGCCTGAACACTGAAAATCCATTCAAAATTTGTCATAGTAGACTTAAGTGGTACCACTACCACATCTGTTGAAGTATAATTCTAACACTGGTTTTCTTTTCTTTTTTACATATTTTCCTCAGTTTGCTAATTCATATAAAGTATTTTCTTTCATTGGAGTGAAGAGACATTAGTTTCTTTACATATATGCATAGAAATTAATTCTATAAGAATGCTCTTATAGAAATCTAAAAATAATGGCAATAAATATTCATATAAGCCTATAGCATAGCTTTACTCTTTTTTTTCATACAAGAGCATTTATTTTTTTATGTTTACTTTTCCTTTTGGATCTTAGTTGGTAGGTGATATAATTTACATAAGACAAAGTACTTTTAGACTCAGCATGCAAACTGTGTAAGTTAAGGACAAGACATGTTGGTCGCACCTGGTTTTGATTTCTCTCCTTTTTCTACTGAGACCCTAGTTAATCCTTGTCAGATTAGTTTTTTTAACAGGGGATTCCATTAATTTAAGCCATGGTGGGCAGACGCCCACTTGTCTCAGTTAAGCGTTGTCTCTCACATACCCTTTTCCCTCTAGAAATGGAGACTCTGTCCTTTATCAAGTCCTAATCAAAGTCTGCTGTGTTGCAATCAGTGTTTTCCATCAGAAAGGCCAAAGACAGGCCCCAAGGCCACATTGTTGTTATGTTTGTGGAGGCAAACAAAAGCCTGAGATAATACAGCACGTTTTGTTTCATGGCAGGTTTCCAAAGCACCTAATGCAACCCCAGTCACCCAATCTGCCTGAACCTTCTGACCTAAACCAATTCACTGATGCAAAATGCTAATTATTTGACAATATGAATCACATTTTTAAGTCCTGTTCTTTCATCCTCTAATTCTTGTAACATTACAAACATGCATTATCAGTATGTCTTGGGAGGAGTCGTGTATAATCTTAAAATACTTTTCTTTATTTAAAATAACAGGACTTTGGATGTTTTAAAGTCTACCACTTGGTTTTCGTTTTTTTTTTGTGGTTATTATTATCGACTTAATAGAATTAGAAATGTAACTAAACTTAATATGCTCCTCCTGTTAAACCACTTTTACTGTAGTTTGTCCTTTGTATGACACCGGAATAGACAGGCCATTCTGTAAGATCTTACCTCACCAATTATGATGTCTGGATTATTTCCTAATGAAGCTGCAGAAAGAGTTCTTAAAATGTGAGACAAGAGGAGCTGCATGGAAATCCAAGGTAAAGACTTACCAGAGATATTTCGATATTTTCTTTACATTTAATGTATTTAGGACTTGCTTTGAATTTATATATTGTGTTCCCTTTACGGTTCCTCTTGTTCTTTTACAATTGCTTTGCTTCTTTTTCTGTAAACTAGTTTTACCTCCAAAAGTAATTTATAATTAGAGTTTGATGGCAGTAAATAAATAGGACTATGAGATGACATCTGTGTCAGATAACACAGAATTGAAGATATGTGGTAACATAACTTGTGGAAGCATTCTGTCTCCTTCTGTTTTAACTTGCCACTTCCTACAATCAATGAACTAATAAAAGTATGAAAACACAATAAAGAAAAAACATTGTTTGTAGCACATATTCCAACATTCCTTAATAAAGTCAGTTATTTATAAACCGGCAACAACCAAACTTGCTTGCAAACCTTCCACCACAACAATCCCGCCAACTTGATAAAAAACATTCACAAGTGTAAAGTCGGGCACCACTCGGGAGAATTCGGAAATGCAAAGGTTGGAAGTATGAAGGACCAACTCTGCCATATTTAAAAATAAATACAGAAATAAATAAATGCTCAATAAATGTATAAGCATACAATTAATTGCCAACAAAAAAGTGAGACATAAATGTATACAACTCTTAATTAGCTACTTTATTTTTTAATTACTTATATTTTTAAGTATTTATTTATGTGCATGTTATAATATTTTTGTCTGTTTTATTCTTCCTCTGTATTTTTTTACCTTAGTTATTTCTTCGCCGCTGTTTATTTCTGTCTGCCCTTTTTACATTTCTCTCTGCCCTTTTTACATTTCTCTCTGCCCTTTTTACATTTCTCTCTGCCATTTTTACATTTCTCTATGCATTTCTGTCTCATTATGCAAATGAGGAGGGGGTGTGTCCTAGAGAGTCAACTTCTGCTCATTGGTTGGCTTGGCGGTCCATCTTCTTAACTCACAGAGCTCCGAGTACTAAGTTAAATGTTCTCTTTTCTGTTGCTGTTGTTCAATAAAAGTAAGTTTTAAGATCATTTGAGGCGAGAACCTTATACTTTTAAGCATCACCATATGGCCCATTCACAGATTTAATGCGTAATTTAAAAGAAAATGTGACGAACTTGAGAGGACCGTGGCAACCAGCAAAGCTCCGAAGCTGACGGCAGCCAGGTCTAACCACAGCCCATCTGCAGCGGCCCTCTCTCGGCATAGCCGTGTGTGAACTGGTTGGTTAGCATTTTACTACATCGGTCGAATCTACAGGAGGAGAGTCTGATGTCGAGTCTGAAGTCATTAGAACTTGAGTAGGGACTTTGCCAAACTTTGCCAAATACAACAAAAAATCGCCATCATAGCCTGGCTATAGACCTGGCTGCCGTCAGCTTCGGAGCTCCGCTGGTTGCCACGGTCCTCTCAAGTTCGTCACATTTTCTTTTAAATTACGCATTAAATCTGTGAATGGGCCATATGGTGATGCTTAAAAGTATAAGGTTCTCGCCTCAAATGATCTTAAAACATACTTTAATTGAACAACAGCAACAGAAAAGAGAACATTTAACTTAGTACTCTGAGCTCTGTGAGTTAAGAAGATGGACCGCCAAGCCAACCAATGAGCAGAAGTTGACTCTCTAGGACACACCCCCTCCTCATTTGCATAATGAGGCATAAATGCATAGAGAAATGTAAAAAGGGCATAGAGAAATGTAAAAAGGGCATAGAGAAATAAACAGCGGCGAAGAAATAACTAAGGTAAAAAAATACAAAGGAAGAATAAAACAGACAAAAATATTATAACATGGACATAAATAAATACTTAAAAATATAAGTAATTAAAAAATAAAGTTGAAGATTATAAAGGACAGAAAAATAAATAAGGTTAATATTACAAAGGCAAATAAATAAAGAAGCTAATTAAGAGTTATATACATTTATGTCTCACTTTTTTGTTGGCAATTAATTGTATGCTTATACATTTATTGAGCATTTATTTATTTCTGTATTTATTTTTAAATATGGCAGAGTTGGTCCTTCATATGGAACAGCCGCTTCCCTACGACTTTAATAAAACAAGACACCTAAAAGCAGATCTTCACAGGTGCCACAGATTTTCAACGCTTATTTAATTACCACCTGCAGGGGCTCAGCTTCTGATCTTTCACCTTTTTTGATTAAAATTCTCTTACAGCTGAGTTCAAAATGAGAGTCAAGTGAAACACTACTTGGACGATATTAAAGGAATGACAACTCGGTAGTTGTCTGGCTTACCAGCTGGTGTGATCCTATCCTATGTAAAATTCATTCTGACTTTCCTGAGACCACTGCAGATTTTTTTTTGCCCTGTAAACCATCTAACTTGCAGTTACAGTAAATTGAGACTTTAGGATATTTATTTTCAAGTTTTTGACACTGGAAAGTCCAAGTAACCTTTTTAGTTTACTTTTGACAAGTAACTGTGAAACAGAACGCTGGTTTGTTGTCGTTATTTTTATTTTTTTTTTTAGGTTTTTTTTAGGTTTTTTTTTAGCAAGAACTATAATGGCATTATTTTAAATTGTGACTGGATAAATATGTTTGGTTTTTGGCTGGAGATGTTTGTCTAGCAAATGCATTTTGCCGAATGTGACACCGATTCATTTCTCATATGCAACTCTGTAAGGTAATTTCAAAATCCCATTCTTTCACATCAAGCAGCTGCAACAGGCATGAACCATATTTATTCCATAAACTGATGAATATAAGAAAAAGTTAGATCTCATGGCTTATTCATTCCTAGTTGCTTAGGACCCGTGGGTAAGTTTGTTGAGGTTGAATATGTTAAAGTGTGTGTGTATGTATATATATATATATATATATATATATATATATATATATATATATATATATATATATATATATATATATATATATATATATATATATATATATATATATATATATATATATATAATATGGCAACTTTTTGAAGGTTCAAAATAGAGAAAGCAAAACATATTAAAAATAGGTCTAAGCAGATGTTCTTTCTAGTCTGTGTCATGGCGTATTTGTTCACTACGGTTTTACTAATATTTGTACAACTGATTTTATGCATAATATATCTACAAGTAAGCTCAAATGTAGACTAGATACCTCACTTTAAAATAACTTAAAAAATATAAAACCTGTTTGTACATTCTTCAGCCCTTAGTACCAAACATACCTAAGTAGTTTTTCAACCTGGAGAGACTAACAAGGACACAATAGGGCAATAATAGAGTACATTGTCATGAATTAAAAAAATATATATATTTGGTGCTCAGACCCTGGCAGAACACATAAAGCAAAGCATTGCTTAGGATGATCAAATGGCCAGATTCATGGGAACGAGGATGTATTTCCCCCAGGGCCTGGAAACTGGTGGATGACTGGAAGATAAAGTGAATGGAATTAAGTAGGAGGTAGACCGGGTTGTTGAAGGAGGCGGTGGAGGATTGCACTTGGTTGAAAGGCAGACAGACTGTAATGATGCAGCTTTTAAAGGAGAGTCTGCAAAGCTACTGGGTGCTGAGGAGACCTGTAGAGATAAAGACAACTGGCAGTTAGATTAAGATGGAGTGGCAGTTTAGATATGTAGGTAAAGCTACGCAGGCTCTGTCTTGCAGATTGAATATACACATTGACTCCATTACTTTGGTATTTGGCTGTGTCAAATGATCAAATCTCAGCAAGAATCATTTTGTTACTGCCCATTTTCTACATGTTGTATTACAATGAAATAATTATTCTAAATAAAATAAAAAGTAAGTTGAGGGTATTATTACCATTTAGACAAATAGTTGTCATGATCTCTGCACAAAAACCCTCTTCTACATTTTGTCTAAGGTAGTGTAAGGAAATCCATGCAAACATTTGACTTCCTGTGTAAATGTGTAGCAGCCACTCAAGTTTTTTCAAAGAAATTAACAAACAAAGAAGTCCTAAACCTCTTTCAAATGCACTGAATATTTATTATAGCACGACCTGGCACCTGCTCACAGTGCCAAAACCACTGCTAAATGGTTTGGCCATGGTATCAGTTTGCTCAATTGGTCAGCCAGCTCTCCTGACCTGAACCCCATAGAGAATCTTTGGGATCTCTATTGTGAAGAGAAAGTTGAGAGACACAAGACACAACACTCTGGATGAGCTAAAGGCCGCTATCGAAGCATCCTGGGCCTCCATAACACCTCAGCAGTGCCACAGGCTGATTGCCTCCAAGCAGTCATTTCTGCAAAAGGATTCCCGACCAAGACCTAAAATATTTTAATTAGTGTGCAATGAATTTAAATATATGAATGTTCAATGGAAAATAATGAACTTTATCACAATATGCCAATATTTTGAAAAACACATGTATATAGAACCTGTGCATCATCTCATGCATCTCTCCTCATATTGATTCAGTCTTTTTTACACAGTAAATACTAAGTGGCTGTTTGCTGCTGCGCTTCAGATGTTAGCATTTTTTTAAGAACAAAATACGACAAAAATCTGACTAAATCAAGGAATAAAATAACATTATTTCCTGTAGGGACAGCAGAAAAAGCTGACACTCTGAGTTTATTGAAAAAAAACCTATTACCGACCAGATTAGTTCTGGGGAATGTGACCATGGTGAATGAAACAGAGGTTGAGTAAACCCTCTTTGTTTTCGGTAAACCTGCTTCGTGAAAAACGTACCACAGAAGACAGCCGTGTGGGATAACAGGAGTGAGGATGATGGTGGAAGAAGTGAGACTAGAAGCTAGTTAATAGAATAATCTCAGTGTCAGGTTGTGAGGAGGTTTGAAGAGGACCCAAATGCAGAGATGGAGGAAGAAGTGGTTTCTTGCAGGTTTAATAATCCAAAGGGGAACCAGAAGCAAAAGTCCACAAACAAAATACATAAACGCCAAAATCTAGGAGACGCCAAGGAAAACACAAGATTAGCAAAGAAATTATGAGGAACCAGCAAAGCGTAACTGAACAGGAGGTGTATATATGGGATAGAGAAACAATCGGAGGACTAAATAACAGACCAGGAGCAGGTGTGGACAGAAGAATTTAGAAGGGAGCTTGGAAAAGGAGACTGACACAAGAGGACAACGGAGGATAAACAAGAAAAATATAAGAACTCAAATACAACCAAAACCAACTAGAATAACACAAAATGGAAATAAAACCTACCAACCTACCAAAACCATAACACTCAGGGATATTATTAAAGGACAAAAAAGAAGAAAAAAAACATTAGAGACCCTATATTGAATTGACATAAATCTGAGTGCCAGTAATGTTTTCATTTACTATGGATTTATCTCTTGGCCTGTCAGCCTAACTGGCACAGGGTGCAAGTCAATTTAGTAAGGCTCAATGCTCTCCAGTCTATTTTAGACTGGACAAGCCACAGAGCAAGAGGCAGGCCCATAATGCAACAGTTTTGCTCTAACCATAACAATCAAGACAGCACAATGTTAAATTGATGCTCTTTATTATGAACCAAAAAGGGGTTTATATTAAGAGTTTTTATTTTCAAATAAAAATGAGTTTGTATCCCAATCATAGTTAGTGGATTGTTTCTCCCAACTTTCAAATGCAGTTTGACCTGCATTTGAAAGCCGGCTCTTCCCACTCCTTCCCAGTCTAATATGCCATGTATCCTGCCTAAATTAGTCTGGCTGGCCAGGCTAATTAATTTGAACTCTTTGATTTTAAATTGGTTCAATTTGGGCTTCTTAAACTGCAGTTGGTCTATAAACAACCCTGTTAAATCAATTATGTTTTTGGCAAAGAAAGCACCAGGTTAACTTGCGATATTTAGGGAAAGGATTCTAGCAATCAAAAAGTATTTTTATTTTTAAGTGGTTTAAATTAAATTTAAAATCTTAAATTACACACCTTAGAAGGCTCAATGTCTAATTTAAATTTTAATGAGATACAGCAGATTGTTTGTCAAACTCCTATGTTATATTTCTAAAAATGAACTGATGTCAATGAGATGCATCTGTATTCCTCCCAGGAAATGTAGCAGCTGCATAATGGATTTTAAAGTAAGGGTTCAGGAAAATAAGATACGCCATGTCTTCTGTTGGACGGTTTTAACTGTAATAGCGTCTGCTGGGCCCCATCTGCAGTGTGAAATTACTGTACTGTGCATTAAAACGCACTCTTATCTCCAACTCTGTGGCTTTCAATGTTCTATTCAGTTTACCATTCAGCCTCTTTATATTGGAGGAAGGTAAAGAAGATGGGGGACTCACTGACCACTTACCTACATTTTCCTTTTAAGTTTACTACTTTTCTCTATACTGTTTGTAATGTATAGTGCCTTTTAGAAATAAACACAAACCCTTTAACTTTGTTTTACATTTTGTCTTGTTACAATCACAGACATCATTGTCTTTCATTTGGAGTTTTATGAAAGAGACTCTTGCAAAATATTATGTAATTATGTAATTAAAGAAGTTTATCACATCAGAAAAAGGTAGATTTCTCAGGCATCACAAAATATTGTCTAAAAAGAGATATGTCCATACAGTAGTTGTGGGGTCAGGCTGTGGGGTAATTACACACTATTAATTATATAACCATTTAGCCCATATTCCATCCATCCATCCATCCATCCATCCATCCATCCATCCATCCATCCATCCATCCATCCATCCATCCATCCATCCATCCATCCATCCATCCATTTTCCGTCACGCTTATCCCAATTGGGGTCGCGAGCATCTTTTTGCACAAGCCAAATCAATTTGGACCTTCTTAGAAGATCTGCTTTGTGCATACAAACACATTTTCACCTATTTTAAGACATGTAAACCTCCTGAAGATGAGGTGCTTAGAGTGCTAAAGCTAGTAAGTATATGTAAAAAAATAATGATAAATCTGAGCACTTTTTGAGCCAACCTTAGAATACAAAGTTAAAACTTTAATAATTCCCTTTTCTCATTGTAACAAAAGATGCCAAAATATGAAAGATGTAAAAAAAAAAAAAAAAAAAAAGAAATGTGACAGCAGCATAAAGGTTCACTGAACCCTTTTAAATAAATTTAAATATAAAATATGGCATCAAGTTTATAGTTTAAGGAGCAAAATATTAGTAAGTGCTGGCTAACTGGAAAGATTTGTGTTAAAAACATGCTTAAATATAGTGCAAGGCATTTGCAACAGAGCAACATAGAATGTTAGAAAAATCCCCTTGAACAGGGTCCTGCATGGGTTCAATTTTTAAATCCCCAGAGCCATAGAGCTTAGAACCGAGACCCAACATTTCCAACAGGGGCACTTCTTCCCTAATCAACCTGCTTGATGTTTGAGTAAATTAGACAGACAAGGCCACCACTCAATCACCTAGGGGAGCAACAAGCAGGAACACCACAGGAAAACAAATCCCCCCAAATCCCTTCACCTATTGCACTGACCGAGACAAAACATGTTCTATTCAGATGTGCAAAGCACTTACTCATTTAGCATCACCTGTCACCGATAGAATGCAACATCACACAGTTACACATTGTTACGGTAGTCATCATTTTTGCATTTTCAGAGCTTCTTCAGTTCATCAGTTCATTTTCCAGCTTCTTGTTCAATGCCATTTCTGTGAATGAACAACCAGGGCAAGTTGTAGCTCTCATACGTAAATATACCCTTACATGGCATTATTCGGGCAGTGATTTTGCAATTCTCGGGAATTATGCTGATTTACAATAGCTAAACTTACTGTAATTTATACTCTTAGTTTTAAAATTGTATAGTGTGGTATGGTTGACATAATAAGAATTTGCCTCATCATTTACCCTTTATGTTCAAGCACAAACACAATAAAACTTTTTTTTTTACTTAAGATTTAGCCAAATCATGTCAGAAAACACACAATTGGCTATGGGGTGTATCAGCTCCTGAGGTTAAATGACAACTACTATGACAGATACAAATTTTTGTCATTGTATATATTTTTTTAAAAGAACGCACACAAATATGAACCAGAATGAAATAAATAAAAATCCCCACATAATACATATGTGCCAGCGCACCAGAGGAAGCAACATCCTACTGTGAGTTATTTACGCCAGCATAATGTTTCCAGGCAGCCATGCACAGCCATTGGCTCTGAAGTTCCTGTAATGACATCAGAGACCAACAGTTCACCAAGGCAGACAAACAGTATTTATTGTTTGGCAATATTTTCTCCTGTTTTCTTTTTTTCCTTTAGTAGGCAATGCTTCCTGGGGTTTCAAACTGTCTCAAGAAATCAACAACATTTCCAACCTGTCAGAGCAAACGTTACTTTCCAAGAGGTTTTATAATGTTATGATTTTTTTTTAAATAACCATTCTTAAGAAATGTGCCTTTATGTGTAAGACACAATCTTTTATTTCAACCTGGAGAAACTGACAAAGAGACAAGGAGGCAATTACATAGTTTATTGACATGAATTAATATAAGCATTTTTGGTGCTCAGACTGCAGCAGAAGACACAGAGCTGAGCATTGCTGCTGACGAAAGTTGGGGCAGATTTATTAGAATGGAGATGTCTTCCCTGCAGGCTTGGACACTGGCGGTGGACTGAAAGAGGAAGGAGGAAGGGAGCTGAATTGAGTCGGAGGTAGACCAGGGTGGTAAGGGGGTTGCACCTGATTGGAGGCAGGCACTTCACCCTGATTAAGCAGATTCAGCAAGCAGAAGACATGGATAATACAGTCATGGTAAAAGGAGATGAAACCCCATATATCTGAGGTCTTTGTAAGTGAAAAATAATATTTGCTTATTTAGCTTTTTATCAGGCATATTAAAGTGCTTAATTATTGATATTTTGTAGGACAGTAATGAACCAAGAATACAGGAGAACAAAAAAAATACCATTACATCCATAGTTCTCAGAAAGAATAGCTAACTAGGTGTGGCTAATAATAGGAAATTAACAATGACTTATAATGAGTAAATCGGGCCACCTTTTTAAAAATAAGTAGTTTGACAAGTGTAAACACAATACAAAGAAAAAAATCTACAGAAGTAACAACAATGGGAAAGATTGTTCAGAAATTGGAAAACGTTTAAATGGTTGCCAATCTTTCCTGAAAAAAAGATGTCCCAGCAATCACCTCCATAAGGTTAACCTAGAAGAACCTGTAAAAATATCAACAAAAGAAAACATCTGCCAATCTCAGGCTCTAAACACCCAGATTTACAGTTTACTGTATAGCATTAGAGTTACAGCTAGACATCAAACAAATTTGGCATGCTTAATTTCACCACACATAAACATTTGCTTTTAAAAAAAAATATGTCTGAACATCAAATGTAGTTGGTTATAAAGCATCTGAAGATGATTGACAAAATTTTAAACACATCATATAAGGAATAAGCAACTTTTGCTAACTGTATACTAACTGTGGCATTGTAATGAAGGAACACATATTCGGGTTTGGTTTTTAGTCAGCCCTGTTTCTTTTTTCCTTTCTGAAGTCTTCCTACATCCTAATCCCTTATCTAGTCAATTATGATGGTCTTTGATTATAACCTGCAGACTCTTTGTTTAACTATTCTTTTAGATTTCCTTTATCCATGAAAAGCACATGTTAAAAGTCATGTGCAGTGACAAGAACATAGACCCACCATTGTGAGTGGCCTTAAAGGGGTGGTGGTTCCAGCTGTCCTTGACCTTCTTGACGTTGACAACAGAAAGGCAATGATTGGAAAATACACAGCAGGAGGTTATGACAACTACTGATAGCTACTGCTTTCAATTCACTGCCTGATTTTGACATAATTTATCTCAAAAACAGGGACAGCAAATACATTTAACTGTTCCTCTTATATTTTTCTCATTTTTTTATTTTTTTTTTTTGCTAAAGTAGTTACAGTACACATGGGAGTTGTAAACAATAACTATAAAAGCCCTACAGTATTTTCAATGTGCTGGAGAGTAAAAGTATATGTATTTTAGCAATTATAGTATTTTAAAAGTTCCAGGAAAACATTCTATTTAGATTAACATCTGTGTTCTGTATGCAGACAAATGATATGTTGCTAGATTGAGGATAAAGTATTGTCCGAACGCAGTCAGGGGTGTGATCACTTAAAGAAAAAGCTATTTGACAGTGATCAAACACTTCATTATTATTCCGCAATCGATAGAGCTTTATTTCTGTGGTTGTTCCAGCTTGTGAATTTTTTGCTGTTGTTTGTGTTTCACAAAAGTCAGTATTTTTCTTTGAAAGCAGCAAAATAGTTTTGCATTTTTAAGCTAGTGATGCAGTTCCAGTTGATGTGAGAACAGCAAAGAATAAATGTTTCTTCTGCACTGAAAAACGTGTAACATGTAGCTGTTAAGTTATTGATTTGATTGTGTAACTCATTCTTTTTTGGATTTTGAGACATCAAGTTTGACTTAACCTGAACTAAATACATGTACAAAGGACCCTAAACTAAGTTTTTGATTTCTATTAATATGTTTATATTTATTTAAGACCTGCAGGTAATTTTTTTTGTTTGAGTCAAATGTGAATTTCGCTTTGCATGCAGTCAGAGCACAAGTCCCAGACCATTAGAGAGCGCTATTTTCGTCATCTCTACATCCTGGGTGGATTTCACCGATAATCACAGCAAGTAAGAAAGCAGTTGCAAATAATCAATGTTTTAGCTGGCTGGTTAATTAGTTTATATTAGCTAGCTGACGTCGGAGAGGGTTTACACATTTACCAATAACGTTATGACAATGAATCGCTAACATTGGCTAGAAGAAAGCCCTCGGTCGTTCAACCGGGCTACATCCAGTGTCACGATTTGGTTCGAGGTTATTGTAAGGACCCAAATGAGTCTCAGAGGCTGAGAGGCAGGGGTGAGTTCTTTGAAGATTTAATTGGATAACATAGGTAGCAAAAACAGGAATCAAAAAATCCGACTTCAAAATATTAAACAAAAACAGGTATCCAAAAATCCAACATAAAAATGTAACACAAACCAGAACCATGTAGACATCAGGGGAAAACAATCACAAAGAGCCAGGGTGAGACAAAGTAAGACGAGGAACCAGCACTCAGGGACTGCAGAGGGAGTGTATTTATGGCTGACTGAACAAAGGCAGGACAAACGAGCTGCTAAGGAGCAGATGTGATTAGAGCTGACGAGGAGGCCAAGGGAAAAGAAAACACAAAGGGGCAACAGAGGACAAGGAAAGAAAAACCTAAGAAAATTAAATAAATCCAGAACTCACCAATAAAGCTAGAAAACAAAGAAAATATGGATAAACGTGAAACTGAAAACTTAGAGAAAAAGATTGTTAAATCCAGAGCTAAACAAACATTCCTTGAAGGTACAGTGTGGAGTTTTGTTGGAGTTAAAGGCTGGATACCTGGCCGTCACTGGCAGCGGGAACCTCCAGTGTTATGTTATAAAGAGCAGGAGGGCTGTTGTGGTGTTGGTCAGGCGTTTCTTAATAGAGTTTGTAATATGGCAATAGAAATCATTTTTGAAATGTGAAAAGTATAATTTGGTTATAAAATAACGAACTGGTGTCAATTTACTGTATGCATGCATTCATCGATTTTCTGTCTCCCTTATCCCTACTAGGGTCGCGAGGGGTGCTGGTGCCTATCTCCAGCTGTCTATGGGCGAGAGGTGGGGTACAACCCTGGACAGGTCAGCAGTGCATCGCAGGGCAGCACAGAGACAAACAGCACAAATGACCATTCACACACACTCACACCTAAGGAGAATTTAAAGAAACCAATGAACCTAACAGTCATTGTGGGAGGAAGCCGGAGTACCTGGAGTGATCCCATGCATGCTCAGGGAGAACATGCAAACTCCATGCAGAAAGAGCCATGAATGGAACCCAGATTTTCTTGCTGCAAGGTAGCAGTGCTATCCACTGCGCCACTGAGCAGCTCATTGATGTCAATACAAACATTAATTAATGTAAACTTAGTAAAAAAGTAAGTACATTAGGTGGGTTCAATTTCAGTATATTAGTTTGGTTCATCAACTGAAATGTCCAGAAAATTATTTGAACAGGGTAAAGATTTTAAGTTGGTGAAGAGCAGTATTAGTGTTTACATCAACATAAAATAATTAGGTCATAACAAGTGATTAAATTCAGATTCTGTGAAGTCAAATATTTTAGATGTAAAATGTGGACATCATTTTTTTTTTTTTCAGCAAGGTTTTACTTTTTCAAGAGTGTAAACATTATAATGGAATATGCCATCAAACATTGGGTGCTATATCTTACGCCTATACTTGATGAAGTGTAAAACATGTGGCTCGGGTAAGATCAGATAGACAGGGTCTAAAGTGTCAAAAAAAAAAAGGGAAAAGACTACAAATCTGGATAACCAGTATCCTGTGTAATCTATCGTTTGTAATATAGGCCAAAAATTTATCCATGTCAGCTACATCAGCTTATTTTATATTTCCTAATATTTTTTGGAGATGCATGAATAACCTCTGGCAGAAATCTCTCCAATACTGGATACGCATCAGCACATACATCCAAGAGCAATGCTCTATGGAGCATTAGACTTCCTATAGATCTTGGTGTTAACAGAAATGCATTCCCCCTAATTCTCCCATTTAGAATGCCTTGCAGTAATGCCAATGCATCCATCCTGCAGCACTGTGCATGAGTTCCACAATATGTCAACAGCAATCAGTATGATTGCCTCAAACTTTGTCACAATTCATGTGTTAATCTTTGGTTCACATCATTGGGGGGACAGGACTTGTGATATTGTGCAGCATTTGATTTAAGTTTGCTTTTAGGTCTTTTTAAATTTATGTGACAGGGTCTTAATGTTTATCTAAATGTTACCAGTGTAAGCATATGTATATTGCACCATGCTTTTTTAAAAACGTTTTATAATGAAGTTGCACATTTTAAGTAAGGACAAAAATACAGACAAAACATTTGAAATTAAAACTATGTTTTAGATAATGATCATCACACACTCGGATACGTCATTTGTGTAATCTTCTATTAAGGTATAACAATAAAAAATGAAGAGTTGTTATTAAAATGTTGCAATACAGTAAAAATGTAAACAGGATCTTAACTTTACTCAAAAAACACATACAAAAACCTTTAATCAAACTATCAAACAAAAAGGTTTAATAGGAGATTTACATGTCTTATGTTGTGTTATGGGAAAGCAGTTACTGTGATATTTTATCTAAGGCTTTATTTGTGTTAGAGGAGCCTTATGCAGCAAATGTAAAGGGTAGCTTAGCAACTAATAAGTCTTTTAGTCCATTAAGTTCATTCAAGTAGGCAAGAGGATGACTCATGCCTCTATATTTTACTATCTAAAGTTTTAGCAGAGATTTGTACTTTAAACTTGAAGGTACATTTTCAAAGAGAAAGGGATGGCTCATATAATGTATGACTCAAATCAATTTGTCAGTTTTATGCAGCAAGATGGTGTCTCTTGTACAGTAGTGGCTGGTGGAGTTTTCTCCAGTGGGTCTATAAAGTGAAAATGGACGTATACCAAAAAAAAAATTAAACACATATGTTATCACACCAGTATATTTATATGAATGTCAACAACAAAAAACATTATCAAAACAAAAATTATTTCACTTACAGGTTTATTTTATTTATCTTTTTTTTATTTATTAAAATCTCAAAAAGTCATTTTTTTCTTAAAATAACTGCATTTTTTTCTTGAAATAAGGAGGGAAGTGAGACACTTTGCCAATGGAACAAGACAATTTACATTTAAAATTTGTATAAACAATTATATTGTCTTATTTGAAGTGCATATTATCTAATTATCTTATTTTAAGAGTAAAGATACTAATTCCATTGCCAAATCATCTTATTAAGTGCTTATTAAGTTCACTCATTTTAAGGTCTTTTTTGGTTTTGGCTTTGTGAAGGCAAAACTGTGTATTGCATTGTCCAATATGATGTCATAAACCTAAAACAATTATGTACCAGTTTTAAAATGTAGAAGCTATTAGTCAGCTTTATATTTCTTGTTTTCCTAGAGAAAATAAATAATTATTAATTTACTAATTATTTAAGAGAAACTATGCAAATTAACAAACATCTAGAAAAAGATCCTTACATTTGAAAAAGGAGGCAGGCATCCAAGGAAGCAGAATAAAGCGTTAGCCTCGCTGTTTGCAGTTAGCCAAGCCTTGTAGCTAAACCAGGTCCTGGAAAAAGACAGAGTGTAGCGCCTCTTCGGACTGCTGATCCAACCGGTTTTACCCCCAGCTTCTCTTGGTAAGTTTGCTTCTTTCCCGCGACTCAGCCTGTCAATCACCCACACAACAACTGTGACAACAGTTCCTGTCACCTCAGTGTGTAGCTTTGGAGCACACAGAGCTCTCCTATACTTCTGTATTTCAGAGGAGCTACAGCGCATGAACAAATTGTAACAAGAGTCAATGGGCAACCATCAATTATAAAAAGTAAATTTTGTAATTTCCTTTTAATTAGTTTTATGTCTTAATCAAGGTGATTGAGCTGGTTGGACAGCCGCCACTGCTTGAGTATTTTTAAAACTCAAAAGAGCTAACAATTATAGTTCTTTTTGTTATTAAAAAATGCTCAATTAAATGAACACACAAAATAACAGAGGTTTTTTTTAATAGCCATGCTTTATTACTCTACATTACATAGCACAAACAAGATATTACACAAAACTGTAGGTGCCCTGCTGAATATTTTGGTACAGTATGCATACATGTAAACATTTATTCAGAGAAAGAACTATTGAGGACTAAACGGGAACTGTAAACACTTATGTATATAGCAGAAGTCTGACTGGCAGATAAACCTTTTATGTCTCTGAAACAGTAGTGTATAAATATAAGCTAGAAGGGCCTCCTACTGCAAGCTAGTTCTTCCAAAGTCATACTACTAATGACAGAAGCCCCCTGTCCAACCTGTGCCATCTGGAGCCAGTCTTAGAGAAAAGAAAATGGCAAGATATTACCCAAAGCTATGCAAAGTTAGCAGCAGAGACATTTTATTTAAACAATTTTTGAACATTCCCAAAAACATACAATTATTTTTAAACCACTAGGTTTAATTATTTTAAAACAATGCTTAGTACTTTCTACTGGGGGTGTAACAGCAGATTTTTAAATAAAGATCTTTGATTTGGTATACACAAATATCTGGAGGGCAATCATATGACAGAATATGAAGCAGATCAATTATTCTGACATGTCCTTTCTGTCAGACATATACACAGTTGATTATATAAAGACGTTTTATGCAAACATTTACTCAGACATAATAAGACTGTACACTCATTACACCTTAAGGCAATGGTGACCTGGCAACAGTGATCCTCCGGGTAAACCTAAACAGGACCTGAAATAATTCCCTAACCGTTCACATTCAATTCATGACCTGACAGAGCAGACTTCATGGAGATGTGGCACTCACAAAAACACAAAATCAATTCATTTTTTCCCCACAAAATATAACTACCTAAGCCCATATACAATATATCAGTCTGTATTAAACATAAACATTTAGTACAAATCATTATAAATGCTATTAATGTACCGTATAGATGAATGGGTAGGCAGGGACTTATAAAAACAATTTATAATTTGGCGACGTTTGACAGCAAGATGGCTGCACTAATTCTAGATCTTTTTTTTTTCTTCTTCTTCTGCCTTGGAGACCACAAACTGTAAAAATGACAAAGACTTAAATCTTCAAAATGGTTTCTTCACACCATGACATTTCAATTGATGAGATTGATGTACTAACAATTATAACACTCAACTGCTTCAATTAATCCACTGGACATAACTAAACACAACACCTAATCTTAACTCTATGAATTTTATGCTTTGTTTGTGGCTAATTGAAACACTGCATACAGTGGTTGTGTGTTTTTATTTTTTTTACAATAACCACATGGAGCACCAAAAGCCAAATTTACACAGGAACTCTTTCAATTTTAATTACAAGCAAATGTGCATTAGGGTGCAATGAGTACCCTAGTGCACAACAAAAATAATTTTTGCTGAAAATATTCATCCTGACTCAAGACAAATAGATTTTTTTTTTACTCCAACCCCTTGATTTTATCAAAGAAGTTGTTGCCTGAGCATACATTGCATTATACAGCCAAAACACCCCATACTTTGATTTTTCATTTGACTTAAGCTTTCATGTAGTACAAAGAATTGCTTCTCAACATGATCCAAGCTCTTAATTCTACAATCAATACAAAATAATAATAAAAAAAAAACATGTCACAAAATAAAAAGTAATATCCTAGTTGACTTAAATGATACTTGTTTAAGCTTGACATTTACATGAGCAGCACCTTTGAGTGCTTGGCAAATGAGTTGACTGCCTGCTCTTAGCTCTCAGTTCTGCCTATCCAAGCTTGACAAATAGATTCACAGTAGGCAATATTCCTATTCATATAGTCTCGGCAGAACTACTTGTGCACACATGCATACTACTACAACTATCAACAAATACTGTTGTAACAGAATTAAATTAAACAGAATAGGGAGAAAGCATTAAAAAGGATGCCAGCACCAACAAAAAGTTTGGTTAAACAAATACTCTTTGGGCAATTTCTCTGATATGTTAGGAAAATATCTTAATGGTCTTTACAAGTCTTTTTGATTCATACATATAATTATTGTAATGTGTTGTAAAAGTTTAAATTCTACAATTATTTTAGCTGAAACTGAGAAGCATAAAGTATTCAAACTCAAAAGCTAGTCATGAGTGACAGATTGTTTCATTTAGCTTAACTATACACAGAGAAGATACATCAATCAAAGATGAAAATTCATTTTTTTTTTCCATTTGAGATGTTCTGTCTGCTGTCAGTACTGAGTTCCCAGCAATTCAGTCACAATACATAGGTTCTGTCCAAGTAATTTTTCAAAATCCAAAAGGAAAAAGTAAAACTTTTTTGTAAAGAAACAGAGCTTTATCTTTGGTAAAATTGAGAAAATCTCTTTCTTTTAGTGCACAGCTTTAATGATTCCAGTATTAAGCAGTACATTCATAAAAACAGACAAACAAACTTCTTGTTTCTCTTCCTATGGTTGACTCCTCAACTTCATGTGTTGTTTCAATCTGCCAATACAATACAAATAGGTCATCATATTTCCTGCTCTATCCACCGTACAATTACTAGATTTAGAAAAAGGAAAAAAAAACAACAACAAAAAAAACTAAAATAACTACAGCAATACCACAACTAACTGGTAATCAAAAACTTATTTAAAACAACTAAGCCGTTGGTTGTTGAAACAGAAATAATACTGTACCTCCTCCTGTGGATACTAACTCATAACACACACCCCTGATAATCTAATATGTCCTTATCTAGGATACCAATCTATTTTATTGATTATAAACAAATAGCCTAATATAAATGGATGCCATATAAAGACAGTTGGACTTCTAAGTTCACTTCAATTTCAAAGTACATTTCTAATTAAGATACTAGTGATTATATCTGTTTTTCACTTACACTGGCAACAAATTCAAAATGTAATAAATATAAATTTGCTTGGACTGCTACTCCAACATTTACAGGTCTTAGAAATATTTGATCGCTAATAAAATATGAGAATTATCAACCCCAGAGCTGCAAAGACCCTTTTTGCTACACATGGTGAAAGTGTCCCTATCTCTCATCTGCAGCATTGCCCCCGAGTACCTTTATTTTGACAAAAAGGGACCAATTTTTGTACACTTAAAGCTACAGTGTGTAACTTTTAGCGACATCTAGCGGTCAGACTGCAGACTGCAGCAACATGAAGTTCACTGCCGGAAGATGTCAGGAGTGAGTTGTTACTATATTTGGGCAAAAATGGCTGGTCCCAGTGATTGCAACGAAAATATTTTTTTTTATGTTTTTATTGATCAAAGCTAAATTTATTGAATCACCACTAACGTATTAGTTTTAGGTATAGATTATTATCCATTGATCATTCCTTGCTGACTGGACATTTCCTTTAAAGCTACATAGATCTATCAGTCATTAATTAACTTTATTCTGTATTGATGGTATTATAGTAGAGATCAGTTTTTAAAGATGAAACTGACTACCTGAATGAATAAATAAAATCACTCATCTTTCACTTTGAAAAAAATAACCCCCAAAAATAAACATGACTTGTGGATCAGAATTGGAGTGAAGTCAACAAAGAAACGAAGGCTATGTTCACACTGCAGGCCTTGATGCTCAATTCCAATTTTTTGTGAAATCCAATTATTTTGTGTTGCCGTTCACATTTCCAGATATATGCGACTTGTATGAGATCTCCTGAGTGAACTGTAATCAAACAACGCAATTCTCCCACATGCGCAGTGGAGGACGCAATGACGTCACAAGCAAATGTGCCTTGTCTTTACAGTAGTAAACATGGATGGTAGAGCTGGAGCACATCTAGCAATCTTTCCTAACCTTAAAAACTCAATCTTTTCAAGATGGCTAATAAAAAGAATGCTCTTCCCATTATCCGTCATGGTTGTTGTTTTTCTTCCCACTTCAGCGTAGCAAGGCACAGAGTAGTTGGATGAATGCGACAGGTTGGATGAATGGGACCTGGCTGTTCAGACACAGGTCGCATTTGAAAAGAACAGATTCGTGTCAGATTCAGGACCACATAGCCAAGTGGCCTGGGACACATTTGAAAAAACTGGATCTGTGTTGTTCAGACTGCCATGAAGAGCTCAGATACAGGTCACATACTGTATGGGCCAGAAAAATCGGATTTGGGTCACCTCAGTCTGCTGTGTGAACGTAGACACATTTTTCTGGGGATACTTACCGTGGCACATCACTTGTCTTCCTCTGTTGCCTTTTTCCCTGGTTCAACACTCAGCCTAGCACCATGCTGTAATCAGAATTAGGTTAGTAAGACCATAAAATACATCCTTATAAAAATAAAATATATTAGCTCAAAGAGTTTGTAGGTTTTATATTCCTACAGTGGTTAAAGAAGAGCCCTGTGAGATATTAACACAATTAACACAATTCATGAAAGTAAAAATGTTATAGCTTTAAAATGCAGTGTAGTTCAGAATATTTTGTTAAGAAAAAGCTAAGAAGCTACCTCATTTAAAATGTAAAGGTTTTCAAATCTTTCACTTAGTAATCTTAATCGAGAGAAATTGAAATTAATAATTAGAATCACTGAAATTAAAGCAACATTAGGGTTAGGGTAATTTTCTGAACATATACATGAAAATTGGGTGAGAAAAACACCCAAGCTGCATCAAGCCCAAGCTGCATCAGTTAAAGCATGACTCAAAGTTCTTTTTTACAATCTCGAAAATAATAAATCTTTTTTCAACAGCAGTAATAAAGGCATGCTTGCTTGTTGTGGCTGCTTTGTCATGCTACATTTTGACATTCTGCTATAATTGTGTTTAGTTTAGAGTTAGGTATATGTTGGAAATTATTAGGGTTAGGGTAAGGCTCTGTGTTAGGCCATTTAAAATGAATTCAAGTCAATGAAATGTCCCCATATATCATGAAAACAAAGCTGTGTGTGTTTGTGTTTATGTGTGTATCAAGAAATAACAGCCAATGTGACACCCCAGGGAAATCACTTGCTTACTGCTCTCCAGGAAATAAATACACTTTTCAAGCGCGACCCGTAAAAAACAGGCCACACAGCTGTAATACAGTATGCCTTCAATGAGGGAATGCTGATGGTGAATGCATTATTATGTCCAGAGTGCAGTTCACTGTGTTTAAAAACTGTGATTAATGAAAAAATGTCTGTTTATTTAACATTTAATGATTTATATGGCTTCTCTGTGTTAAGCACTGATTATTGTTTTTTCTAAGATTTAATTGGAAAATTTAAGACCGGATTAATATTTCTTAATCCCTGACGTTAGACTAAAGTAAAGCAATCCCTTCCTGCCTATACAGTGCAGTAAAGTTTTTCTTTTTTCAGTTTATATCGACCAAGAACGTTTTTTTTTAATATATTTTAGTTATAAATGTACCATGTTTCTATGGTATTTATCAGAGTCACATTTTAAATAAACTGTATACTCTGTTGTCAATTGGGTAAGTTATCCTTGTTTGATCTAGATTGTATTTACATCTCACCACAAAGCTAAGAAGCCGGTTTAGGTACCACATCTGCTTGGTTTGTCAGATCTGTTCAGGGCCTGTGTCTGCCGATGACGTTACAGTGTATTATTTGCTGAAAATTGCCACAATGACGTAAAGCATTGTGGTTGGTCTGGACAACTATAATAATATTTAGCATCTGGAGGGTAAGTGTGTCTAATGATTAATGTAGTTTTACTTGATGGATTTCAAAACTGAAAACGTATGTTTTTGGCAAACTAAATAAATGCAAAAATATTGTATAAAGGTTCATAATCTGGGTACAGATTTTTTAAAGGATTTCTTAAACATTGTTAAATTGGGGTATTTTGCAGAAAAAGCATTCCACCCCAAAAACCAGCAGTGACTACTGACAGATTCAGTATTATACTGAAGAAAAAAACACAAAAACTCAAAAGAAGGGAGACATGCCTCACATTAAGTCTGTTCTATCCTTCTCTATCTAAATGTAGACTTTTAGAACCCCAGTGTTATTGAATAACTAATGCATTTCATACCTATATATTTTCTTGTATTAAAAACGTAAAGGAAGGATAATTCATGCCATGAGTAACCCTGTGCTGGCTGGCTTTTGGTTTGTCAGTTAGCAGGATCAATTGAAAATCTAAAAAAAAAAAATCAATTTAAGGCTTAACAGAGATGTGCATCATGCCGAAGAACAATTCTTTAAAATTTGGTAATGATCCAGATCATGTGAGAGTTTTAGCTATTAGTTTAAGTCACAATATGTGACCAAGCTTTCTGCTTGGCAGAAGTTAGCAATCTCTAAATGCTGTTCTAGTTTGTAATATAATCCATTTGTCCTCATCTGGCCTCAGATCTTTATAAAAACAATCAATGAAACTTGCTGTCACCCAGTTAGATGAAGCAAGTCAGTCTGCTGTATTCTGATATCATCAGTAGGGGCAGGGCTTTGAGCATGCAAATTGACGCAGAAGAATGCGTCCGCCCCTTAGGAATGGGGAGTCGCTTTGGGTTCTTTGTTAAACTCGATACTAGGCTATGCCTCTGAAAATGGGGTCGTTAGGGGAAATTGTTGGCTTGGCTGCCCACGCAAGATGTTTTGTCCCCTCCATGGGGGTGGGGGGTTGAAACGATAGCAGGGAACAATTTGCATGTTTTTTAAGCCAAAACAAGTTTATGGGCTAAAATATAAAGCTTCAAACTCAATATTAATTCTGACATTCTGAGTTTAAAATGCTTCCTGGATGGGAAGCGAAATGTCTTCAAACTTTGAAACCAAGTCCATTGGATTGTTTTTTTTTTTTTTTTTTTTTTTTTTTTTTTTTTTTTTTACTTTTTTGGAAACTGATGTGATTACTGATTACTGATTACTGATGTGCATCACCGCCAACCACTGTAAGCTGACTGTAAAGATGACGCAGTCTGCTCATGCTGTTAGGTTTCTGTTTCTGTTATGTTTTTCTTTTGATGTTCATTTTTGCTTTGCTCTTTGTTTCATAGTTTTTTATGGTTTAATTCTTATTTTGTTGTGTTCTTTGGGCTTTTCTCAGTTACTGTCTCAGTCTTGGTTCTTTTATATTTTCTTTTGAGTGTTCAGTTTTTGCTTTACTCCTTGTTTTCTAATTTTAATGGTTTTACTTTTATTTTTGCTGTGTTCTCTAGTCATTCTTAGTTACTTTTCTTTAGAGTTTTCAGTTTTGCTTTGCTCCATGTTTTATATTCTTTGTAGTTTAATGGTTATTTTGTTGTGTTTTCTAGTTATCTTCAGTCTTCTAGGTTTTTTATTTGTTCCCCTCTGCTGCCCTCTTGTGTTCTCCTTTTTCCCTAGCTCTTTTCCTCTCCTGCCCTGTGCTCACCTGTTCCCAATCTGCTCATTAGTCTTCTCTTTGTTTCAGTCTCCTTTAAATGCTCTCCCTCTTCAGTTCTTGTTTGCTGGGTCCTCGTCTAACCTCGTCTGTCTTCCTTCAACTTGTCACTCTGAGCCTTCCTCCTGGTTACAGTTTTTCCCCTGATGACTCTATTTTTTTTGGGTAACGTTTGACTTGTGTTTTCTTGGTTTTTTAGATCTTTGAATTTTGGACTCTCTGAATTTTCTTGTTTTGTTTGGACTTTGTTTTCTTTTTGGATTTTTGGATAACCTGCCTCTGTTTTCAGTTCTTTAAATTCAACATTAAATTTTTCTTACAGTTCACCTCTGTCTTCCTGCCTCTGCTTTTGGGTCCTCAACCTATAACCAAATCCTGACACATGCACTCTTTGTTATCTGAGAACCGAGCCAGAACTGAATCGCGCCCTACTGATAAACTAGTACCAGTTTAACGTGGTTCAGTTGAGTCTGGCATGGTCAGATTCAGTTTTGCGTGCCATTTACACTCAACAGTTTTCTGGGTTACCGTGCTTCGACCGATCTCACCACAGTTTCAAAAAGGTAGTGTAAATGGGGCTATACTGTCAGCTGTCAGCTACTAGTGGATAGAGGGAGGGAAAACGAAGCAGAGGAAAAATAAACTTTTTTACTTCATTTTGAGGTGTGATTTTGTCAAACAATACAAAAGTAGACAAAGTGCTCCATGATAACAAACATCCTTGTGGAAACACATGTTAAAGAGAGCAGACAAGTTTTATATGCGCTAGTTTTGGGGACAGTTAAGATTTTATCTGGGTAAGCTACCTCTTTGAGAAATAAGATATTAGATTTTAGAAGGAAAATAAGATTATTTTATTCTGTCCCAAATCACTTTATGCCCATATACAGTTTTTACTGTGGCTCATAATTTCAGATGTTAATATTTTCATTAAAGTAATTTTTAAAAGGACCAAAATTTGTTTTAATCCTGTTTGGATTTTTTAAAAGCTGTAGCATTGCTCCTTAGATCTACTGTAGTTTAATCCCATGTGTTCAGTCAAGGAGGGAACTTTTCAGTGGACTGTAAACATGACACATTTATATTTCTGAGGTGTTTTTGTGATTGAATCTTAAAAATAAATCTGATACATAACATCTCCCATTAACAAGTGTGTTTTCACTTTAAGCTGTATGCAGCCACTTGTTTTCATCTTTAAATGCTAATCTGTAGATGTGAAATCTAATTAGCAATATACACTAAAAATAGCAGAGGGGAAAAGTCAGATGTGGAGCCACTTCACAAAAGATTTAACTGGTGTTGGATGCAACATGTGTGGTGCTAAAGTCAGCCAGGGAGTAAGGGAATAAAAGCCACAAATTTTAGGCAACATTAAATACAGCACCACAAAAAAGAATGCAATGATGCACAGGCTAAAATAGCACAGGTGAAAGTTGTTTATAATCTTATAGTGTGCTGTTTCTTTGTCTGAATCATAATTTTGTATGAGAATTTGAGTTAGGCTACAGTTGAACAGAGCATATGCTGTGCTCGTCCAGGTTGTTTTTAATATATTTTTGACAAAATATATCTATAGGCCAATATATCATACATCGTTTTTTTTTTTTCAAATCCCCAATATCGATATCGTATTTAGAAATTCCATAATGGTTGTACTCTGATGTTTACCCTCAGATCAGTACTAAGTATACTATTTGCATAACCCATTGGCACAGAAAGTTTCCTCACCAAAACTACTTCCCTTATCATCACAATTGACACCAACAGCCTGAGAAATCAGGTACCTAGCTGTACAACTAGAGAAGCAAAGTTTCACTGAGTACATTAATCTGCCTTCACTCATTTGTAGTCTCTATCTATAAAATCAGCCTTTATTTTATTTCCTATAATGTTGAAACATTCATACCTTACACGAGTACACTTTGAATGCTTAAAACTTAGTTCAATTTCCTTATTATTGCACACAATTTCGGCTAGTTAATTCTGAAAAAATTGACCACTCTGTTAAAACAGCACTAAGTAACGTTTCTATCTTATATCATCTTCTACATTCTATTCTTCCTATGACTGTAATCTAGGTGCTTGTGAAACGATCGAGAGGTCTGTCATCACCCCCTTAAGGGCTTTGGTTGGAAAACTACACTTACAGCCTTCTCTGCCACAGACTCTGTGCGAGTCTTGCAGCTCTGTTGTTTCCACAGTATGCCAAACAGCTTTTAAGTATCCCAATATAAAACCGGTGGCATTAGTAGTCACACATGCCACTTTTTTTTTTTTTTACTCTGTAGGTTTATGATATGGCAGAGCCAGCAAAATAGGACATCAAAATCCTTTCTCAGAAGAGGAGAGGAAGAGAAAGCAAAAATTAGATGGGGATAGATAAAGTTCGAACACGTATGAAATCAGGAAACGTTTTTACTGTTTTCATATACCAACCTTATGTTTATGTTCACATTTAATCACCATGTTTACATTTTATCACTGCTGCACTTTAGAAATGGAAATGTGTTAAGAGCTGTACTGAACAAAATTTTGTTTTTCTATACACTCTGTTTGTGTAAAATGACAATAAAGTCTGTCTAAGTTTACTCTGTGATGGAGCGCTAAATGAAAAAAAAAATGCAAAATGTTGTAGACCTCGCAGGAATGTTCTTGGACTTATAAGTACTATATGGGTTAACCATTGTTAGTTTCACTATTGTGACTTTAAAGATTTTTATCTTGCCAATAAAAAAACATTGAACTAGCTTATGAGAATGACAAGAAAACCATTTACTCAAGGGGCAGACTTGCACTTCACTAACTTGCATAAAAGTAACAATTTGCAACAAAAGGCAGTTTATATTAGATAACGTAAAATACTACTGACCTCTTCAGACAACTGTTCTATTTTCTCAATGTCCTAAAGGGAAGCAATACTAGAAAACATTGTTAGTGCAGCTTTAATCTCCAATTCTGGTGGGGCTATGCAAATAAGAGCTTTAACATAGGTTTATGGAAATAGTATTGCCACAAATTTGTTACCATCTGATTGTCAAAGACCATATTTGTATTACCAAGCAAATGACAGGTGTACCCAAGGGCGTAGGAATATGTTTACAATTGGGGGGGACACATGTCGGAAATCTGAGATTCGTAAATATTCAACAGAAACATATCTTAAGTACGCTACTTAAAAAAAAAGGCTATTTAATCTTTTACTTTATTCCTTTATAAATGTGTTTGTAAAAATAATGCATTTAAAATTAACATAATGCATTTGTTCATAAGATGTGAGCATATCACCAAACAAAATAACTGGAGTCTTTTATTAAGCAAAGGGAGATGTCTTTCAAGGGCTTCAGCCCTTGGCATATTTAGTGTCCGCATACGCACTAGAAAATCAAAACAATTCAGTAGGCCACACAAGTGCAAAGTTTGATATGTTTTATTTTGTCAAACTTGCAATAATGGTCAAAAATGAATTTATATAGGTTGACTGACAGAGGGAGCTGACAATGTGTTGAAGAATTATGGACAGGGCGCTTTGAAGCATCTGGTTCAAAAACGCATTATCAACCTTTGGTAGAAATCCATCCATCCTTCCATTTTCTGTACACCCTGTCCCTTAGTGGGGTCGGGAGGTGCTGGTGCGGGGTCCACCCTAGACAGGTGGCCAGTCTGTCCAGACCTTTGGTAGAAATGGCGCCTTTAATTCCAATTTGCAGTACAGAACAGAGAAAACTACAGAGTTGTCAATGTTGTGTTAATCTGTTTATAGTGTAAAAAGAGGAGCCAGCAGTTTATTTGAGGAAATAAAGATGCAGAAGGTAATTAGTTGGTTAATTAGTGGTTGTGCAGCAGTCCGCTGCACGACCAATGCGGCCGCCGCTGCTAAGAATTAGAATTAATTCTCCCTGTGGTTAACTAACGATCAGGAGCGCGGCAGGTATAACATCTGTCCATTTCGGCGAATCAAAACCATGCAAAAAATAAAAAATCCTCGTAAACGCACGCCCAGACCGGGCTAATTTCAACACAAGTTGTGTTAGGTGACTGTTACTCACACTGACGTTTCTCTTTTAAAAAAATCTGAGTAAGTCCAACTGCTGTTTCAGCCTTTTAGTTGGTGGTGGCATTGTACTGAAATGAGATATAAAAAAATATATATAAAAAAAACATTTTGGCTAGCGTGGCAAACGTCTAGAGAAAGTTAGCAGTTAAATATTGGATGAGTGATCAGCCCAAGACTACGGAAGAGGATTAGGGCCACTGGAAAAAAAAAAAAAGTTAAGTGATTTTTACATTTTGTTTCAGTTTAATACGGGAAAAAAGTCAGAATCCTGACTTTTATTTTCAGAATTAAGACTTTTTTTTCTCAGAATTCTGACTTTTTTTCTCAGAATTTTGGATCTTAATGTAGATGGGCACCATGAAGGCAGAGATGTGGAGCACTCAGCTTCACTGAGCAGAAGGTCATTAAACAAGAGAGCTAGGCTCTAAAACAGACATGACTATGGCTTGATGCTAACATGTTTGTTGTTAAACATACTTTTGTTATATTACATTTGTGTTGTGTTTTCCAAATAGTGTAGAAAATTAATGGTGGGTTTATAATGTTTACCTTTTATGAGCAGGACAGGAAGCAGAGAAGTGTAGCATTACCTCCAACTAGTTAAACTCATAATTATGAAGTTATTCAAAAAATTCCTCAAGTAAAAAAGTGCAACTTTTATTTTTTATTTATTTATTTTTTTTAACCAGATTTGTTGATTAATTTCAGAATTATGTATTCCTTCCAAATTTCCAAATCTGAAGAATTTTTTAAACCAATATCTACATTATTTAACATTTAGTTTGTTTTAGCAGTACTTCCTGTTATATTTCTTTATACGTATATTTTACATTTTCTTGCACAGCAAGCTCAGCAGATTTGAAATTGTGTGCTTGTGTAAACACTAGTCAATCCTTACTCTAAACATATATTCTGGTTATTTTTTAGTGAGACCTTCTTGTTTTTTATATATCTGTATAGTACCCCCGCCCCCCCCCCCCCCCCCCCCCCCCCGCCCCCACCACCACCACCACCACCAAAAAAAAACTGTAAATTGATTAGAAACATTAATCATCTCTCAGATTTCTGAGAAAAAAGTCAGAATTCTGAGATTAAAGTCAGAAATCTGAGAAAAAAGTCAGAATTCTGACTTTTCTCAGAATTCTGACTTTAATCTCAGAATTCTGAGAAAAGTCAGAATTCTGACTTTTTCCCCCATGTGAAACTAAAAAAAATTAAAAATCAGTTAACTTTTTTCAGTGGCCCTAATCCTCTTCCTACAAGACTAAGATGCCTAAACCAAAAAGATTCAGTTTCTATATATGAAAGTGAACTGACAACAAGACGTTATAAATAAGCAATATTCATAGCAGCATCCCCACAGACCATTTTACCTCATTCACAAGTTTCTGACTTTCTGTATCGCTGTTTCCCTCTGAGTGCTCAAACACTCAACAGTTCACAGAGGGGAGGGGGAGTACAGTGACGTAACGCTATGCTGCGCCTTCAAAATAAAAGCACGACAGTTAAAAAATTGTCAAAATCTAATATTTTGCGGTACAATTTTTTGGGGGGACATATCCACCTGGCTTTTATATTGGGGGGGACATGCCCCCCCCCGTTTCCTACGCCGCTGGGTGTACCTAATACATTTGTTGGTGAATGTATAGTATTTTCTTCTATTATAATAAAACACTTCACCTGGTACCATACAGTGAGATAAAGCCAACAATTCAGATGCTGAACACAATGAATGCCATACTAAACCTCTAGTGCTGCAGAACACAGGCCCACACTCTGGGCAGGTCATTAGTCTTTGGTTTCCAAGACTGACAGCACTGTGCCTCTGTGCATTCAGTAAAATATGTTCACCTGTTTGGCCTGGCAGCGCCAATGCTGAAACAGATTTAGTGTTAAGAGACTGGGGGCACCAGTGTCACTTACAAACAACAAAGATGTGACAAAGGGAAAAAAAAAACTAAAATCTGGCATCCACTCTGTAGCCCCCAGATAAGCTCAGCAATGGTAGCGAGTCATGAGCTCATTCATAATGCTGCAAAGAATAAATACATTCATCAAAGGGAAAGACTGACATTTAACATTTTCTTCAATCTGTATACTTCTGATAATAATTTTTCACACATATAAGGCCTGTTCACAAAAATAACAGGAAGTCATTGAATGAAATTCCATAAATATAATAATATACAGCTCCTGTCTGTAAGTTTTAGGAGGGAAGGTACCCCAGCCAGTTTAACAATCCCTAAACACAAAGTCCATGTTGTATGGCAGGTATTTTTATCTTGGATAAGTTGGCTTGTTTAGACCTTCATTTCTGACTCATTCAAATAAAGTATAAAGATTTCAAATTATTAGGGAAGTTACGTTTCCTCTAAAGTTGGTCAATAATGATTTAAGGGTAAAATTTAATATTGTGCTTCAAGCCCATTAGAAATGGGGATCTGTGACTCAAAGAAGTCATATCACATAAGAGTTTTCAGTTTCAAAAAATGCGTCTAATGCCTCAACTTGGATACTTGTGCACTTTGAGGTTAGACGTGCCGGATGCTCCACGCTTGACGTTTCAGTTTTTAAGGTGCTCTGTTCTGTCATAACAATCTAGAAATTGGAGAGAGGCTTCGCTTTAGTTGCTTTGATGAGTTGGGGAAAAAATGTCAGATGCTAAAACCTACTAAAATAAGAGCTCTAACTACCTGTTAGCCTTTTACAACCCAAGAGTTCCTATACTGTACTTTACTGAGATCTTATTATATGCTACCAGTGAGACAAGTATAACTAATTCGAGCTAAACAGACCCTCACCTCAAAGAAATCAAAAGTATCACATTTAAAGCTTATTTAGATTTTTTATCTTAAGTAGTATTTTGGTCATAAGTTTTTGACTTGTGTTCAAGTTTCAGGATAATAACCGATGTTGTGTCTAATATCGGAAATCAAAATACATGATGCATAAAACCTAAAAAAGGTTTAGGTATACTATTGTCTTTTATTGTATATGTTCATTGAAATGTGGCACAAATTGGGTTACGTGGGTTTTCTTTTTTTTCTCATAGTAGCAATAACAATAATATAATAACTTTAGAAAATCCTATGTTTACCATATTTTAACACAAGAAATTTACAATATAACATTTACATAATATATCATCGAAGCAGCAAAGTTGCACTGTATTCTGTTTTCCACCAGTGGAATATTGAGCCTACTTAATCATTTCCCATAAAAACACTTGATACAGTTTCCTAAGTCAACAGGTAAAACCCTTACAATACATTGCCAGTAATAAATGAGGCAGCTCAATACTAGACAAAAGCAGCATTGTCGTTTTTAGAAGCAGGCACTTACGCCACAAGTTAATTAAAATAACATCAACACAGAAATTTGCACAAATGACTATTAAACAGCTTTAATTGATCTCCTTTTTTAGCTATATAAATATGTATAAGCAATGGAGTGCCCGCTCTTATATATTATAACTTATTACTCCTGTCTGAGTCTAAAAAATATGAACTCACAACCGGCACAAAAATTAGAAAATCTGCCTTCGTTCACTCTTAAAAAAACTACATAAATACTTCTTTTGTGCTACTTTCATAGACCATGGAGGTGTTTACACTGGTTGACTAAATTTCACTTTGTAATTTTTACTTACAGTCAGGTGAAGCTTCCAGACTGGTTCATTACAGTATATGGGCTGTTTCTACTAATGATTTTCCCTAAGCGCATAGCACTGGCATGGAAACAAAGGATGTGGATATTATGTTGCTGTAGTAACTGTCTTCAGCAGGTTCCCATGGTACTGACTATGGTGTAACTGAACCTGGACATGGATGCCCCCGTTGCCATAACATCCTCCTCGTTCTCACGTGGTTCCCGCCGGCGGCAATGATGGCAGCAAGGAGCAAAGCAGCAGGAGAAAGTGCCGAACAGGGCCTTGCGGAAGCGTGTATTCATGAAGCAGTAGATTATTGGGTTGACACAAGCAGAGGTGTAACTCAGCAAATGGATGAATGCAATGGGTGTCCCTGAGAGGGTACTTTCAGCGGTGGCGTTATCAAAAGCCCGCCACGTGTTTACACAGTATAGAGGCATCCAGCAGAGAAAGAACAAAAAAACGATGACCACCAGCATTCGAATGACTCGCTTCTTGGCCTCCAGCTTGGCTCCAGATGCATTGCTGCGGGGTCTGTCAATCTTCATGGACTGGGTAGATGTAGACATGGTGGACATCTCCATTGAGCGTTGCCGTTTGACCTCATTAACATAGCAACCGTCTCCATCATCAGGATTACTAGACAAAGAGGAAGTCAGCCCATTCTTTACATCTACAGGGAAACAGCAGTGTAAAAGCTTTTAGTATTTTTATAACTGGTAATTGCAACAAAAGTAAATATTCAACATTTTTCAAAATGATTAGATTTATATGCAAAATAGGCTCTAATTTTATACGCATTAGAATGTTTCTACATAAAGAAAAAGTTACTCAAAATAGCTGCATTACTTTGAACTGGAATCAAGTAAAATCTTATCCATGCCCTTTACTGGTACTGGAAACCAGTAAAAGGTTTAGGGGCTGTACGCAGTACCAGAAAGACATGCTGCCTGTTATTTTGTGCCACCAACTTCAGTGCACAGTTGCTAATCTAATTATGCAATTTGACTGGTCTGCAGTGTTTTAATTTGCAAAAATCATGCACAAATCTGTCCTTCTGCATGCTTATCTCCATGTATTACTTTCAGAATTTTATTTCTTCCACCTCACAAGAGGTGATCCAAAACTTTCTTTAATTTCTACCAAACTAATCTCTATATTACATCCAGAATTAATATTATATTATCCTATTGTTTAATTTGGGATTTCCCAAATGAAAAAACCTTTGAATATTTCTCTAGTTCCTGTATTTATATCATTTCATTCATATTCATATAGGAGTTAAATATTTCCTTGTATTGTCACAAAATTGTCTTCTCTTAGCATTTTTTAAGCATTTTTAATAACATATTTTTTCAAATTAAGTTCTTGATTTTTATTGCTAAACCCATATGAGGTGATAAAAAAGAGCATATCATGGGTGAAACCATTATCACCTAGAACTATTTTTATCCTCAGGTTTTTAATCTGAATACCTGACTGAATATGTGAAAGTTTCTCCTAAATAGCCCTAAAATACACAAGGATTTTAAATTGTATAATGTGCAATATTATCTGTACTAAATACCGAAATTAACTATGTTTCACAGAAGATAGAATACCAGTAAAAACCCATTAATGTACAGGGAGAGCATAGAAATTCCATGCAGAAAGCCTCCAGGCCAGGATTTTCTTCAATAAAGTAATTACATATTTTAAATTGTAAGACACAGGTTGCATGTATTATTACAATTAAACTTTTTGATAAGTTTTCGGTCTTTGAGTTTGGATGTCCCCTCTCTTATAATCTCAATCTCAATTTTCTATCAGATGCAAGTTGGGTCTTGGCAATGTATTTTTCATACATTTGTGTAACTTAGGTTCTCTATTATTCCCAAGGGAAACAATTTAGTTTCCAGTCCAGTTCCCAACTGAGGAGCCCACTGTGGAGACCAACCCTTCAGTTTAGCTGAAGTTATTGAGCCATTGAGTTACTGAGCTCAATGTCTATGAGTTATAGTATGGGTTGGAGTGAAGCAACCTTTTTTTAATATATATGAATTTATGTAATCTCTCATTTTCATGGTTTTGGATCTGTTTTCATTTTCTTTTCGAATTTTCATTGGTTTATTTTCCATTTTGTGTATTTTTTTAGTTCTTACTTATTTCTTGTTTACCCTCTGTTGCCCCCTTGTGTCAGTCTCCTTCCCCTAGCTCCCTTCTAGATGCTTCCATCCACATCTGCTCCTTGTCAGCTCATTAGCCCAGTCTTTGTTCAGTCTCCCACTTATACTCTCCCTGTGCAGTTCCCCAGTGCCGATTTGTCATTGTTTCTTGATCCTCTTGTGTGTTTTCCCTGACATCTTCTATTTTTTGGTGTTAGATATTTTGTTGTTTTTGGATTTTGCCTCAGTTGCCACCTTTTTGAATTGTTAAATCTGCAAGAAACCACTTAAGTTTACATCTCTTCATCTGGGTCCTCCAAAACCTCCACTCAACCTGACACTTATCTGTGTTTTTAATAAAAAAAAATGTCTTAACCTTGAACAGCTTTTGAACGTTAAATCTCTAAATCTGTATTTCTACTGCAATCTTAAAGCTCTTTATCATCCACAAAGACCTTATTTTACTGATCATTTGAGTTTGATAAAGCTTATCAAAACTGATCATCTTGGAAATATAGGGAAAATCAATTACACAAGTGTTGCCTTGCAGGGACTGGGTTTCAATTTCAGCTGGGATTCTTTCTTCATTGATTTTGCATGTCCTCCCCATGCATGTGTGAATTCCAACTGGGTATTAAGGTTCCTCTCACAGTCAAAAAACATGTCTGTTAAGTTGACTGGTCTCTATCTTTCTGGTCGACTGGTCTCTCTCTACATCATCTAAGCAGTGTGTGTGTCTGTGTGTGTGTGATTGTTTTTTACTTTTTTGTCATCTGTTCCACTGTGTTCTTCTGTAATAAATTGGCGACCTATTCCCCAATGACCAATAGAGACAGACAACAGGTACACCCTGACGACTAATGGATGCACAGATGGATAGACAGATGAAGAAAAACAATCTCAAAATTTTACACTATTTTGTATTCAAAACAGGGATTTTCTCTAGCAGTTTGATCCTGATTGCCAAATTGCTCATTATGTTAAAATATACTTTAAGAAAAAGGTAGTCAAAATTTCAGCAATACTCCTTTTTTAGTGGCAGTACAGAATGTTTATTGTTGAACAAATGTTTTTTTCTACATTTTTTTTTAAATGCCCTTAAATGGTTATCATTATTTGTCCCCTTTTTCCTGTAGCCAGTAGATTGATCCCTGTGATGACACAGGCACCTATTTGTAGGTTTATTCTGAATGACTCATCGTTCTTTAAAAAGCAGTTTCTCAGCTTGATGGAGTAAAAATTGACTCACATTTCCTGCAAAAACACAGTAATCATCTTCAGGGGGATATTGAAACTTATCAGAAATATTTGATCATCCTATTATTCTTCCATAAAGGAAAAAGTCGAACAAAACATTTGTAGAGGCCCAGGGTTACATTTAACAAACATAAGATGGTTTCCTCTATAGGGTAGATGAATTGTCTTTCAAATACAATGAAAACACACATACTATTACACTATATTGTTCCTGTGTTCTTGTTTTATGTTTGATAAACTGTATTTTGTAAAGAAATTGAAAATTCAAAAATAATTGCAATGCCCAGGCCCACAGTTTAGAGAAAACTGAATTCTATAACTCAGTGCTTGTCTTGACTCTTGTCAAGTAAAACTGATTATATGCAGTTCATTCTGGCCTAATTGTTGGGAGCTGGAGAAATTCCACCTTTCTCCAGCAGAGTCCGCCGTGGATCCTCTGAGGGAGCCTCCTGCTCAGCTGCAGCTCATCAAGATCATCAGAGGATCCACTACTTAAGCTGTCTTCAGACCTTGCCTCAACGCCGCAGTGTTGTTCCAGTTGGTCAGCGCTTAAGCCTAGATCCTCAGTGTTACTCTATGACTTTTGAATCCAGCTTGGATTCTAACCCTTGTCTCTGTCTTCCAGGAAACCTGTGCCTCCTCTGTGAAAGCTCAGGAAGAGCTAACCTGCCGAGCCGACCCTCAGAGCCAAACCTGAAGAATCACAGAGAACTTCCAAGCAGCTCTGGACTAGAGCTGGGAAACCCTAAACCAAGGTCTGTTCATATTAGACGTGAGACGCTGAAGCAGCAAACGGACTCGGCTGATGAACTCTTCTCCAGATCCAACAGAGACCCTCCCAAAGCTAACCTCAAGAACCCTCAAGGTACAATCAGTAAACTTCAGGAAATCAAACCTCTGTTGGCAACGCTAACTGAACTGTCTCTCACGCAGACTCCGGTGAACCAGTATCCAGGCCCCGAACCTGAACCAGTACATTCTGTGTGCTTATGCATCAATAAACTTGTTAAACTTTCATCCCTGTGTCCGTCAGTGGTGTTCAGCATCATTGGGTCGCTTTTAGTGAACCCATCATGACAGAACACTGCGGCCAAACTCAAGACCCAGCAGATCACTACATCCGTCGACTAGAGGAACAGGCTGCCCAGATCCATGGACACGGCCTGGCTCTACGTGAGTTAAACACCCACATAGAAAGACAAAATCAAGCTTTTCAAAGCTATGCTAACTACGTGAACAGCGCTAATGCTGCATCGGTACAACAACCATTTCCGGGTCCAGTCCCTCCTCCTAGGTCACCAGCAGTGACGTCATCTGAGTTCCGTCCTAGTCTCCCAGAAAGATTTTCTGGTAACATGAAAGATTGCAAAGGATTTTTATTTCAATGTCGATTGATTTTTCAGAACTCCCCTGGCAGCTTTTCCACGGATTACAAGAAGATAACTTTCATTCTCTCACAGTTAACGGGAAGAGCCTTGGAATGGGCTCAGGCAAGATTCGCCGCTGACGATAGCTTAAACTGCTATTACTCTGATTTCATCTCTGAATTTACCCAGGTATTCAACCAGGAAACTGACCAAACTATAGACTCCAGAGCTCTTTTCAACCTAAAACAGGGAAACTCTTCGGTGGCTGAATTTTCCATTAACTTCCGGGTTAAAGCGGCAGCTTCCGGATGGAACCAAAGTGCTTTAAAGGGAGCCTTTTTCATGGCATTAAATGAGCACATTAAGGATGAGCTCGCAACCCTCGACGAACCAGCTACCCTCGAAGATCTAATTCGCCTCTCCATTAGATTGGATAATAGAATTCGTGCCAGAAACAGTTCAAAGAAGCAGGGTACACTTTCTTCTGCCTCACATAACGTGACTGTTTGTTCTTCCTCTACAGAGCAGCTGCCCATTCAGAGGCCTAAGTCCCAGTCTCTACCGTTGCCTATTCAGGCCTCTCATTTGAGCGAAAGGGATGTCGAACCCATGCAGGTGGGACACACTAGGCTCACTCCAGAGGAGAGGCAAAGGCGTTTTCTAAGCAAACTATGTATTTACTGTGGCGAGAGTGGACACTTCATCGCTTCCTGCCCGGCTAAATCAAAAGCCTGGGCCCGCCAGAAGATCTGATGAGTCTGGCGGGCCAGATAAACACTAAGAAATCTCCTCGACTGTTACTTCCTGCCACGTTGTTCTGTGCTAATCAAAACCTCTCTTTTTCTGCATTCATCGACTTGGGCTGTGAACGTAACCTAATCGATTCTAACCTCGTCCAGCAACTCCAAATTGAAACCATTCCTCTGATTCAGCCTCTCAGTGTATCCGCTATTGACGGATAAGATAAGACTCCATCAAGTTACCCATCAAACTCAGCCCCTCGAGCTACTTCTGTCAGGTAACCACCGAGAGACTATAACATTTTTTGTTTTTCCCTCCGCATGTTCCCCGCTGGTGCTCGGTTTCGAATGGTTGGAGAAGCATAATCCTCACATTAACTGGACTGAACGTCACCTGGAATCATGGTCCATCTCATGCCATGAAACATGCCTTCGTTCTGCTGCCCCCTTGGTGGGGTCTCCTAGAGGTGGGGGGGAGATGGACTCTCCTGACCTTTCTTCAGTTCCTTCTGAGTACCATGACCTAGCCCCTGTCTTCAGTAAGGTCAGTGCGACGTCCCTACCTCCACACAGACCATACGATTGCGCCATTGAACTTTTACCTGGTGCTCCTCTACCCAGCAGCAGATTGTATAATATTTCCAAGCCCGAAAGAGAAACCATGGAAAAATACATCAACGAATCATTAGCTGCTGGAATAATCCGTCCATCTTCCTCTCCATTGGGCGCCGGGTTTTTCTTCGTGGGGAAGAAGGATGGTTCCCTGAGACCTTGTATTGATTATCGAGGTTTGAATCAGATTACAGTTAAGAACAAATACCCACTTCCTCTCCTTGCCTCTGCGTTTGAACCTGTACAGGGAGCTACGGTGTTTTCTAAACTGGATTTAAGAAACGCTTATCATCTCCTTAGGATCCGTGAAGGCGACGAATGGAAAACAGCCTTCAAAACACCCTTGGGCCAATTCGAATATCTAGTAATGCCCTTTGGTCTAACTAACGCTCCAGCCTGCTTCCAGGCCCTCGTAAATGATGTTCTCAGAGACTTTCTCAATGTATTTGTTTTCGTGTACATTGACGACATTCTCATTTACTCCAAGAACCTCGATGAACACAAGAAACATGTCCGCCTTGTTTTGCAGAGACTGCTGGAGAACAAGCTGTTCGTGAAAGCCGAGAAGTGCGAATTTCATCGACCTTCAGTCACCTTTTTGGGGTTTGTGCTCGAGGGCGGCCAGCTAAAACCATCTGAGGACAAGATTAAGGCTGTATTAGACTGGCCAGTTCCAGAGAACCGCAAACAGCTACAAAGGTTTTTAGGTTTTGCTAACTTCTATCGTCGGTTTATCAGAAACTACAGCCAGACCGCCCTTCCATTAACTTCTCTGACCTCTGTCAAACGCATTTTTCAGTGGACTCCTGAGGCTCAAGCAGCGTTTGATAAATTAAAATCCTTGTTTTCCAGAGCACCTGTGCTTATGCAACCTGACCCAGCGAAGCAGTTTATTCTTGAGGTGGATGCTTCAGATTCTGGTGTTGGAGCAGTCCTATCCCAGAGACTAGATTCAGATCAAAAGATACACCCTTGTGCTTTCTTCTCCCATAGACTTTCTTCTGCAGAGCAAAATTACGATGTGGGTGACCGAGAGCTTCTGGCCATTAAACTGGCGTTGGAAAAATGGAGACATTGGCTGGAAGGAGCTGAGCATCCGGTTCTTGTATGGACTGACCACAAGAACCTGGCTTACATCCAGTCAACCAAACAGGCTAATCCTCGCCAATCCAGGTGGTCAATTTTCTTCTCTCGGTTCAATCTCATCATCTCCTACAGACCCGGATCCAAAAATGTCAAGCCCGATTCTCTCTCTCGTCTCTACTCCGTCGATCATCCCGAGACACCTGAACCTGTTCTTCCGGCTTCCTGCACAGTGGGGGTGGTCAACTGGGAAATAACTGACCTCATTAACTCAGCCCTGGCCACTGAACCCGATCCAGGTAACGGTCCCACTAACCGAACCTCTGTTCCATCTTCCGTCAGGTCCCGTCTCATCCATTGGATGCACGCCGCCAAGTTCTCTGCTCATCCAGGAGTCAGCAGAACTGTAGCCCTCATCTCAAGACGCTTCTGGTGGCCCACTCTCCATAGGGACGTCAAGGAGTATGTGTTGGCTTGCCCCACATGTGCCCGTAACAAAGCCTCACACCAACCTCCTTCTGGCCTGCGTCAGCCGCTTCCTGTTCCCTCGCGTCCTTGGTCCCATATAGCCATTGATTTTGTCACCGGTCTCCCTGTCTCTCGAGGTATGTCCACCATATTCACCATTGTTGACCGTTTCTCGAAGTCCTGCCATCTTATTCCCCTTAGAAAACTTCCCACGGCCTTCCAGACAGCCCAGCTCCTTATCAAGCATGTTTTCCGGCTACACGGCATTCCCCAAGAGATCCTCTCGGACAGAGGCCCTCAGTTCATTTCCCAGCTCTGGAAGGCTTTCTGTTCTGCCCTCGGCTGCAAACCCTCTCTCACCTCTGGTTACCACCCCCAATCTAATGGTCAGACTGAGAGAATGAACCAGCAGTTGGAGTCAACCCTTCGCTGCCTCACTTCAAACAATCCCGTGGACTGGAGCCAATTTCTCCCTTGGGTAGAATACGCACACAACTCCCTCAGATCTGCATCCACCGGACAATCCCCGTTCCAGGTTAGTCTCGGCTATCAACCACCTCTTTTCCCCAAAGACGAGAGAGAGATTTCGGTCCAGTCCGTAAACCAACACATCCGCCGTTGCCAAAGAATCTGGAGAGAAACCATCGCCACCCTCAACCGGTCAACAGAGTCCAGTAAACGTTTCGCCGACGCCAGGAGACGCCCCGCCCCCGAGTACACTGAGGGCCAGGAGGTATGGCTGTCCACTCGAGACATTCCCCTCAAGGGGATGTCTCGAAAGCTCTCTCCTAGGTTCATCGGGCCCTACAAGATCACTCGAGTCATCAACCCCTCAGCCGTTCGTCTCCAACTACCTCAGTCCCTCCGAATCCACCCTACCTTTCAAGTGTCCCAAGTCAAGCCTGTCTCTTCGAGCCCTCTGTGCCCACCGTCCGACTCCCCACCACCCGCCCTGGAGGTCGATGGTCATCCGGCCTTCACTGTCCGTCGCATTGTGGACTCCCGTCGACGAGGTCGCAGATGGCAGTACCTCGTCGACTGGGAGGGCTACGGACCGGAGGATCGCCAGTGGGTTCCGGGCTCGTACATCCTCGATCCTGCCCTTATCGAGGAGTACGAGTGTTCCTGCCCATCAACCTCTTCCGGACCGCCAAGGGGCGGTCGTTGAGGGGGGGGGTACTGTTGGGAGCTGGAGAAATTCCACCTTTCTCCAGCAGAGTCCGCCGTGGATCCTCTGAGGGAGCCTCCTGCTCAGCTGCAGCTCATCAAGATCATCAGAGGATCCACTACTTAAGCTGTCTTCAGACCTTGCCTCAACGCCGCAGTGTTGTTCCAGTTGGTCAGCGCTTAAGCCTAGATCCTCAGTGTTACTCTATGACTTTTGAATCCAGCTTGGATTCTAACCCTTGTCTCTGTCCACAGAGAACTTCCAAGCAGCTCTGGACTAGAGCTGGGAAACCCTAAACCAAGGTCTGTTCATATTAGACGTGAGACGCTGAAGCAGCAAACGGACTCGGCTGATGAACTCTTCTCCAGATCCAACAGAGACCCTCCCAAAGCTAACCTCAAGAACCCTCAAGGTACAATCAGTAAACTTCAGGAAATCAAACCTCTGTTGGCAACGCAAACCGAACTGTCTCTCACGCAGACTCCGGTGAACAAGTATCCAGGCCCCGAACCTGAACCAGTACATTCTGTGTGCTTATGCATCAATAAACTTGTTAAACTTTCATCCCTGTGTCCGTCAGTGGTGTTCTGCATTCTTGGGTCGCTTTTAGTGAACCCATCATGATACTAATTTTGTTGCCCCACAAATAAATATTGAAGTAGTATTCAAGAAAGGGGATGGCATCCCCCTTCTTAAAAAAATCTTAAAAATAATCCCCCTTCTTAAATGACCATCCCCCCACACCAACCCCTGTGACATTGTATTACTGAATGTGTAAAATTTCTAGTATATATCATTAGTAATGGCAGTAACATCGCCCTTTCAACATTTAGCGGGCTGTGGGCCTATGAGTAGCCTGAGCAAAATAAATAAAATCAAATAAGTGTCCTACCATGACTATGAAGCTGATCCCAGGGGGAAATTAGTCCCTAACTATGTAGGCGCAGTGATAGCCATGCCAGTCCAGGGACTGACTGTAGTTCTACTTTAAGGTGCCATGGTCAAGGTCAATGACCGGCGTACCTGACATGTAACAAACATACCATACATACTGCTTTAGGTTAATAGAATATATTAATGTGTCATCCCCTTTAAAGCAAGGCTTCCTGTGTAGCAAAAATCAGGAGTCTGAAACGTGCTTGAGAGGAAAGGCAGTGTATACAAGGTGCTGTGATGTGGATAAATTGTGATTTTTAAAATTTTTAGTTACTTTAAGTTACTTTCAAAGAGGAAGTCTCAGATAAAGGTAAAGGCCTTCTCTATGACCTTAGTTAAAAAAAATCTGTGATTCTGATTTTACATTGTTCTGACAATACTGCATATACTTATGATAAAACTAAATTGATTCTCTTTTACCAATTTTGTAAAATGTCTCTTATTGTGAGCACTGTTGTTTCTGTATTAAGAATTAAGAATTGATAAAGGTCTTGAGAAAAAGCAGAAATACATGTAATATGAAATGCAGCCATATAAAGCGGACGCACAACGAGGACAAACTAAGGTTGTAAGAAGATCTGGTTATATCGACACACAAAAATAATAATCAATAAATTATGATAATAGTAAAATTTGTGATTGTTAAATGTTAAGACTGTTCATATAAGAAGGGAATGATTAGGAAGTGGTTGATGTTTAGACTGGGCTGGTTGTAGGGTGACCGGCAGACCAAATATAGCCTGCATGGCCTGGACAATGAGCCTGGAAATTCAAAGTCCCTAAAAGGTACTATAGTGTCCTATTGGTCAAGAAGATGGATTCCTGTTTATGTATAGGTTTAAAGGAACATGTTTTTGCCAATCTGGTCAAATCTGCATCTCGGCTGCAACACTCCTGCTTAGATCCTTGATCACAGAACACAGGCAGGGGGGCCTGCTCCCCAGCTCAACCACATCACCTGAGGAATAGCCAAAGGGAAAGACGAATAACCAGACCTCTGATGGAATGAAGAAAGAAGAAACGAAAGCCTGGCCAGGGGGCAATGATGTTATTTTTTCAGGGACCATGATGAGCTAGAAAGAGAATCTGCCCAGTTCCAAGAAGAAAAAAGAAGAAGTTATATCTGGCCACGGGACGAAGGTGTGTATTTTCAGGGTTAGTATAGGAATACAAGCCTAGTGATCACTTGAAGAAGTTTCTCATAAAGATTTGGGGATATGTAGGGTCCATGATGTCCAGAATGAAGGATAAATGTCCAGTCCAGCCAAGGGATGAAGATTTTATATTTTTCAGGGTTAGAATAGGAATACATCACCAGCAGAACATTTAGGAAAAAGAGAGGGATCTGAAGAGCCCAGAAAGAAAAAGAAGATTGATCAGACCAGACCAGGAGCGATGCTTCAAAGATGTTCTGTAGAAATTATAGGGAAAGCAGTTACATTATCCGAGGACAACAGGACAAGTCTAATTACAAAGAAGCAAAAAACTATCCACCAAACTAAAATGCTCTTATATGTTTTGCTTAGTCTTCCATTGTATCCTCCTACTAATAATTACATTAAGTCAGACTCTGAGAAAGCTGTACTTAACTAATGTGAAATAAATATACTACATTTGGAAAAATCATCTAATAGATAAAAAGATGATATGTTATAATCTATTAGGTTTTCTGGAAAATCTGAATTTTATCTATATGTTTCTTAAAACAAAAAAACAGTTTGTAAACAGGTTTGTTGTTTTTATTACGGGTATTAACTTTGAATTGCCAGAAAATTTAACCTAAGAGGAAACCTTTTAAAAGAGATTGAGTAAGTTGTAGCTTAACAAATGGCGTAAACTTGCTTAGGCATGTAAGGTAAAGTATTTTCATTTTATCTTTTGTAAAATAATGTTTTAACCCCCATTTTACATCCTCTTGTGAACAATCATGTTTAGAAACTATATATTAAACTTGGAATAACATGGTGTGTGAAGCACAATTAAATGTTTTTTCAAATAAATATCCACTTTACTGAATCTCAGCTATTTGGAATTTTGATTTTATTATCAGACATTTTGACCTAAAACGTTACATTTTTTTCTTTAACATTAAGCCATTTATTTTTCAGTTCATTTTAAAAGATTTCTAACAAATATGTTGCGCATTAAAATACATTACCAGTGGAGTCTTTTTTAAGGCCGGTCTCAAATTGGATGCCTCTATAAAGTTCCCTAGAGATCAGTCCATAAGCGACAATCATAACAACTCCTGGAATTGCGAACAGCACAAGCAGAAGTAACACATACCTACAAAAGACAAATTTAAAAGTTAGACAAACAACTAAGAAAGTAGGAAAAGGAAAAGACAGACTCTTATACCATTTTATAGTAGACAAATATAAAAACTGTCATCTACATCTTAATTGGAAACAAATAACACATCTAATTTTAAGCAACTCATCTGCTGCTCTTGCAAGAGCTACAACCACACAGAAAATTCCACTTAATAAAGAGTTGTTTGCTTTTATTGAAGTGGTAATAGGCATTTATAATTTATAATTACATCTCATTACTTCTCCCAATATTGTAAACCCCAATGGAGTGCCAAAATCCCCATCTGCATGCACCTGCATGCCTGCGTGTTGTAATTACCCTCTCATTTTGTGTTTCTTGTCTACCATACTTATTGCAGTTCCTCTAAACAAATTCAACACAACAGAACATGGACCACTGTAACTGGAATTGAAGTAAAATATTGGAACCATTTGTGTTATCGTAAACCAAATACATGAAGATGGACCAATGGGCCTGCCTGTTAACATTTTGTTTTAAGTATAATGGATCATAATAGAATATGTCATCTTAGATATGTATCTGCTTTAACACACCTGAATCAAATAATACAGTCATTAGCAGGACTGATAGGCATAATTTGTCTGCATACTAAGGAAGTAATTTAATCCTTTGATTCAGGTATGTTAGACTAGAGATGTATCCAAAAATTGCAGGACATCGGCCCTCGAGGACTTGAGTTTGACACCCCTCGTTTAGACCAATAACACTCACCAGGTCTGCTCCGCTGTTGCAAGGGGCCACTTGTGGCGGCATTGGTGTGCAGTGGTGTTATCAGGGCGTTTAAATGGTCTGAGGTGACTGATAATTGGGTAGGGGATCATGATGATGAAGGCCAGTACCCATGTAGCAGCAATCACCCGATATGCATGGGAACGGGTCTGCCATGCCCGTGACTTCAGAGGCTTGCAGATGGCACTGTAGCGCTCAATGGCTATGGCAACCAGGTTAAAAGTGGAAATGCTCACTGAGGTGCCTGTTGGAGAAAAAAAAAGATGTTGTATAAAAAGCTGAGAAAATTAGCATTTTACCACAGGTGATCAAATGTCATCACCTTTTCATAAGGCAATAAAACAACTATAATATAAGACTAAGAATAGGGCTCAGACTTACAAAGAGTCAGAAGAAAAAAAATTATTAATTTTGAAATATCTGTCAACACAACCAGGCTCAGTGTTGTGCAGCCACTGATGAAGGAAAGAGAGTGACAATGTAAAAAATTTAGTAGATATTCGAATGCCATGTTGAAGAACATCATGCTGCTGAACTGCTGGTGATATGATCTTCCATCTTCTGTCTCAAAGGACAAGACAGGAAATTACTCTTTACCTCGCTTATCCATGTCCTCTGTGACAATATAAGCTTTATGTTTAGGATAGGGAGGTGGAACCATGGTGGTGGCAGGGAGGCTCAGGGAAAAAAAAAATACCCAAAGGTGCTTCTTATTGTTTACACCTCAAAATGAAGGTTAACAGCTTCAGTGGATAATTAGAAAAATGTCTCTATTAGGCTTTATTTTGCTCTCTGGGGTCTGTTTCAGAAAGAAGTTTTAGAAGTTGTCTTAACCTGAAAACAGTGAAACTCAGATTTTTCCGTTTCACAGAGAGTGTTTCCTCAACCTGTTTCAGTCACCATAGTAACATTCTCCCCAAAGCTACTGTAACCTGGTCAGTAGCAGTTCTACGAGTTTACTTCTTCAGTAAACACGGAGTGTCTTCTATCTCCTCTCCCTACAGCCAATTGCGTTGTTTTATTTCCTGATTTAGTACAATTTTTGTCATAGTTTTGTGCATAAAAAAAATTCTATGGGACTGATAGCCTCTTATAACGGCCATTTATTTGGATGATAATATCCGAAGGGCGGCTGCAAACAGCCACTGCTGCCAAAATATTTCACCTAAATAGGTACATTGATCTTCTACCATTCGAGAAATAATCCCGTAATATTTTCACGGTAACAACATTTTGATATGTACTAGTTTTACTGAATATGTATTCCTGATATCTGAAACATGTTTTCTTAGTCTAAAGGAAATGCCAACCTAAGTCAAACAAAATGCACAGGTTCTCTTTGGGTTCTCCGTCTTCCTTCCACAATCCAAAACACGACTGTTAGGTTAACTGGCAACATTGGATTGTCCTAAGGTGTGAGTGTTTCTGTGCATGGTTGTATGTCTCTCCGTGTGTCTGTGTTGCCCTGCGACAAAATGGCACCCTGTCCAGGGTGTACCCTGCATCACTCTCATTGGCTGCTGTAGATAGAAACCAACCCCAACATGACCCTGGCAGAATAAGTGGGAGAATATGGATGGATTATATGCTATCTCTTCATAAAATGTTGTCGGTAAATTAAGTAGAATAGCCTGAACCATACCATAACTAAGTTGTGATATTGTTTTTCTATTAATACTTATAGACTCTTACTTATATAACTACTCACTGAGTTTGCAAAACTAGAAGCACAAACACTGCTTTGCACAGGTACAATTCACTGCATAGCAACTTTTTTTTGTGAAACTGTAAACACAACTCATTGCTTTTCACTCAATTTCCAAATTATCAACAATAGGGGTACTTTGGTCCACAACTGGTTTACAGATCACCCACTCCTCACTGCACTCAACCTCCCCCCACATTCTCCATTCTTGAATTCAATCAAAGAGTTCTTCTCTACCTGGCGCTGAAAGGTCTTTGACCATCGTCCCCATCAATGCTTAGCCCTTTTACAGGCAATGAATGACACATGTGGGTATATTAGCCAGGCATCATGTCAGGCCTGAAAACAGCATTCCAGGAGATATTTTCCCTTGTGCTTTGGACAAAGAGGACATCGTGATGTTGAGAAAGTCTTTTGGCCTGACCCAGAGAGGCGACAAGATGTCGACTGATTTTTTTTTTTTTCTCTGTGATTTTGTGTCTGACTTAGGAAAAAAAAAAACGTGTTTGTTTGGATATGTTTAAACACCAATAGTTGAAGTTTGGATCCCTGTATGTTTATGGAACTTTGACAAAAGTATGACCTTGAAATGATGTAGGCTTCCTTGTGCATATAGAAAGCCATAGCCAGATGTATTTTTTATTTATACCATCAGTGTGTAGTTGGCATATTGAGTGCTTATTAACATGATGGCTTGTGTTAACTGTTTGATACAAAAATAAAAGTTTTATGAAGTTTAACGTGTGCTGAGGAATTTCAGCATTTCATTAATTTGCAGCCATAATTTAAATTGTTTATTTTGAAGACAGTGTAATATTTTCTACATCAGTCTAATCACATTATAGTTGGAGGTATTTGTTGGCACTCATTACCCAGTGTTAATGCAGTTGATTTATGCTATAACAGCTGCCGTTTCTTTGCTTTGCTGTGACAGGTGAAGTTGTAGTGTAATATGATTTACAGTAACATTTCTGCTGCTTAGATGGGTCTTCACCACCAGCTGTTGCCTTATTAGAATATTCTCAATGATAGATTTAATGCCAACACATCTAGATGGCTGGAACTCAGCCACTCTGTGCTTTGAGTAGTTGACTTTGGTCAGTGTAACAAGCTTTCACAACCAAATACATCAAAGCCTTAGTCAAAAGACCCAAACCTGGCATAGTTCCAGCACTCATCTCCACAAGCAGTGGCCAGGGAATTTATTTTTTGTTTTATGGGAGAACAGACAAATCTACAGCTCTGATTATTAAAAATACTCTAAGTTTATATGAAGCCACCATAACAGACCTGAATAGATTCTCTTCTAGATTATCTTCTATATTGTAATTGTAAAGACAGTCTATCTCTATTTAAGAAGCTTTTGGGTAATTGATTAAATGTCTTAAGGGAATTAAAAAGTATAATTGCACTGCAAAAAATCTAAATCTAGATAAGTCATTTTTCTTAAAATAAGTGCATTTGTTCTTGAATTGAGGAGCTAAAAGAGACATTCTGCTAATGGAAAAAGACAATTTACACTTAAAATAAGAAAACACAATTGCATTGTCTTATTTCAAGTGCATATTACCTAATTATCTTATTTTAAGACTAAAAATACTCATTCCATTGGCAAACTATCTCATTTACCTGCTCAAATTAAGGGTAAATTCACTTAATTTAAGAAATTTTTTACTTATTTCTAGATCGTTTTTGCAGTGTGCTTTCTATTTCATTACTTTTGCCAACAGAATGTGATTGTCATATGTGCATCACTCATTTTTCAGCTTTATCAACCCTCACAGAAAATGTATTTAAGGGCCAGAAAGATTTATATAAAAAATAAATATTTTCCATTAGGAAAGCAATTAGAATTTTAAGAGAAAATATGTGTATACTTCAGTTAAAGATACCTTGTATGTCTCTTATCTCAAGTTAACTTTTTGTATTTTCCCAAAGAAAAACAATGAATGGTTTGAGGTTATTTTAGAGTAGGGTTGTCAAAAGTATCGATACTCAAAAAAACTATTGATACTGAAACGTTGTATCCGGATACAATACTCATTTTCAAAAAGTATCGATACAGTGCTACCACCAGTGGCACCTAAACCTTCATTTATCTAAAGTGCAGAACAGAGGAAAATGCACTTTCTGAACACTGTGTAATTGAATAATTCTGTGCACTTTTCAGTTTCACACTTTTTTGTAACAGGTGCAGCTAATTATTTTTGTTTCTTAACCGGTTTGGCTAGTGTCATTATGTGTGCAAAGCATAGCCAAGGAAGGAACACTTAATTTTAATTTTGTAAGTTTTTTATCAAGCTTGCTTAATATTGTGCACAGCATACAACCTCAAAATATTGTTCTTATTGTTTATTATATTTATTTATTTATTGTATTTTATTTTTAATGAAAATATTTCTGTTGAATTTTGGAGTCTTTGTTTTTATCCTTGTGGTATCGAAAATGGTATCGAGTATCGAATATTTTCCTTAGTATCGGTATCGAGTTGAAAAGTTTAGTATCGTGACAACCCTATTTTATAGGTCAATAAAATTTGTTTTTTTCTTAGTTGAACAGGACAAAATTGCCTCCTATATGATGTTTTGCAAAATACATGCAGGTTATACAATTGCTTTGTTTTTAACCTTCGTGTGGACAGACCAGATTGCTAGACAATAGTTGTAACATTGCACCATCAGGTTCCCCCATTTGAGCTGTGGATCTCTGCAGCTCTTATTGAATTTAATGGATGCTTATTTGATTAATCACAGTTGGTGTAGGTCAGGGTCAATGCAATGACAGAAGTTAAACAGTTAAACCAGAATGTGTGGGTGTGTGAGTTTTAATCAGATCCTATGACTAAAATAAAGACTTAGACAACACACAGAAATTCCCCCATCTAACCCCCAACAGTAGACCCATTCCCCCAGTGCTTTTGTTACTCACCCATGAGATAGGCCACTATCTTGCACATCAAAGCCCCAAAAATGAAGTCTTTGAGAATGCTGGGGATCAAGTTGAAAGGCATGCAGAATATGGCCATCATCAGGTCACTCATGGCAAGTGACAACAGGAAGGTGTTGGTGACAGTGCGCATGCGCTTGTTGAACGTGAGCACCACGATAATCAGTAGGTTGCCAAATACACTCGAAAAGAAGATAAGCGAGTAGAGCAGGATGCGGAGTGTGTGGTCCTCCCCTGTTCAAGAAGAACACAGGAAATTAAAAAGTGCAGGTCTTTGTCCCTTTGAAAAAAATATCTGTTATGATTTACACTTTTATGTTCAATTTCTTAGTGAAAAACCTGACGTGTAACTTAGCAGCTTCCAATTTCTTTTTCTTTGTGAGGGTGGAAATTAATAGCTTTTATTTATTACCCAGATAAGTTGTTGCAAAGACACATTTTGATTGGTAGCTGCAATATTACTCCACATAGAAATGATGTAACACAAAGTTATTTTGAAATGACAAATCATGGACATGCCACCAACAAATATATCACTAAAACAGTATTCACTAAAATTTCTCCATGAGGCTGGATGGGAATTTCTAATAGAGGCTGTCAGAGGAGATCCCATGTCTCTTTACTACTTTATCAGTAAAAAAATATGAAAATATTCTGGTAACATGAAGCCCTGAACTTAATCAGATTTTTAATGTGTCATAGTCAAAGCAATCTGCTTCCAGGCTTGATTTGTACTGTAGTTTCTTGACTTAAAAAAAAAGAAAAGAATGCAGCTGTCAACATTTAGCCTTTGCTTTGGGTGTACAGCTCAAGGTTTGAAACTTAAGGGCAGAAATACTCTTTCTCAAAGATTATGTCTGAAATGTACATTTAAAAAAGCATATTACGTATGAAATGCTCTAATAATTAAATTTCTCTTTGGTTATTATGCCATGTTGTCAGCATCTCTTTTTTGTGTAGTTTCTTTGCATAAAGTGATATTGAGTAATTTAAATTCGAATTTAAAAGTTAAATAATTTCAGTAAGTCTGTAAGCAAAGTATCAAACGACATATAGACTAACTAAAAACAGACATTTTCAGGTGTTTATTTCTTTTCATTGTGATGATTTTGTAGTAAAAGCTAATGAAAACACAACATTAAGTAGAATATTACATCACAAACATAAAAGGAAAAAAATATTACAGAAAGGTCAGATATATAAGACATAGGAGAATCCTCCATGCAGAAAAATAACGTGTAAAGAAAGCGAAGAAGGAAGGCCTGAAAACAAATCCCTGTGGGATGCCAGTGTTGAGGATCAGATGGGTAGATGGGAATCTCAGCACCTGGACCCTGTTAGTGAGGAAGTTAATGATCTAGGAGCAAAGCAATGCAGATATACCAAGTTTGTAGAGTATCAGGACCAGCATGCTCTCCTCTGTTCTTCATGCTGCATCCCAGGCAAAGGCAGTCTCACTCCCAGCTCATTAAAAATTGACACATAGTAACGCCCTCAGAGGGTCAGATACTGACACAACGCGTTTACCCTTCTCATCATTCACTGACATGCTAGGTGTATGGTAGGTTGAGGAAGGAACTTGCAAAATATTACATAATCTTCAATCTGAACAATCTGAAATAAGCCAAATTTTTTGTCGCAGGTCACTTGCATCCTGTCATGCACGCTGTTTGTCAATACGTAGCACTAGGGGTACCCCCGCAGCATCAGTATGTGACACACAGGGGGCTTGATCAAGTAAATATTTGATGAGTTGGGATGAGAATGTGCTGCAAGTTGTCCAGGCAGCATATAGAATGGTACAACAGCAGAACACCAAGCTGTTCCCAGAATAAAAACTCGATTTCAAAGAGAAGTTGTAGAGCGATCTGGAGATTAGGGTGATGGATATAAGTCCTTTTAAGCTTGAAGATTAGAGTTTATGATAACAGATGAAATGTTGAAAAATTGTATTGGGAATATGCAAGAAGATTGTTCATTAATGTGATACACATTTGATTGCTATAGTGCCATCAAAAGCTTTTTCTTCAAATTTTGAAAATTACATTTTTAGTGGCAATGTAAGTGTAATGTTACAGTCATCTCTAATCATTGTTTATTGTCCTACCATGTTTTGTAAGGTTCCAGGGTCATTTCCTGTTAAAAAAAAAAAACAACAACAGTTGGGCGTGCTTTGGTGGCGTAGTTGTTAGCGCACACGACCCATGTATGGGGGCCTCAGTCCTTGGTGCGGATTTGAATCCGGCCTATGGTTCTCTCCCCCTCTCTCATCCCCCTTTCCTGTCAGCCTACTGTTCATAAAAAAACGAGCCACTAGTGTCGTTAAATACTGGAAGAAAAAAAAGTCGGTAGTTTGAATGATGATTTTACATCTTGTGAAATCAATTGAAGGAACTGTGCTATCTTGCATGTACTTGGCCACTTTGAGTCCCTGCTGCCATCGACTCATTAAACGGAGAACAAATGCAACTGTTTTTAAATATGGATGACAAAAAAATCGCCACAAATGCACCTCAAACTCCAACACAGACTACTTTATATTTTTAACGTTTATTTAAATGTATCTATTTCCTCTTTAAGTACTGATGCAACTGCTAGTTAAACATTAGCCTTAGCAGTGCCCTTTTTTTTCTCATATCCAAACCAAGTTATAGCTTGACAAATTTCCCATAAATTATGGCATTGCTTTCTAAAATTCTAATTGAAGATTTTATTGCATTTTTTTTTTTTGTTTCTGGAGAGAAATAAACACAATTTATTGTCTTTTAAAATGAAGATGTTGAGTTGAGTTGTAAAAAACCTTTTACTGATTTACTATAACCAAATAACTGAATCCAAATGAAGACCACTGGATAGAATAAATTTATTTAAAAACAAGAAGAATGGAAAATAGAAGAAAGCACCTATGTTATAATTGCCTGGGGAAACATTTTCTCTTTCATTTATTCATCAATTTAATGCACTTTTATAAAATCATCAGAAAACAACTATTGATGTGGAAATCATTTAGAGACTCTTTCAATAGTTATTTTCTATGCCTGAGTTACCATATGAACTGATTAGTAACTGCAATCTGTGCTCTTTCAGAGCCATTTGCCATCCTAAGCTTTTATGATTTATGAGTTTCCATTTTGACAAGTCATTATTTAGGGAAAAAAAATATTTAAAAGTTAAGGTGGCCTCTCCCTTGGACACAAATAATGAAAATATATAAAGAAAGAAAAAGGGAGTCAAGGGACCATTACTGCATCATATCTTCTAAAGACTATGTTATTTGCCTTTACTCTGCAGCTTTCTTGGGCACCCTTTCAAAGGGTTACCCACCATTTCTGTATCCAGAGGAATAAGATGTCTTTGTGTGTTCCACATCTACTGGACAACAAACACATAACAGATATAAGCTTTAATCCTCACAGCTGTGGAGGAGCACATACAGGGATACAATTCCAACATTCCCACAATTTGCAGCAAGTAAATGACCTTTTCTGCAATCTGAAAATTTCACAAGCCTTTAAATGTATGGCTACCAGCAACTTTATTCTGTTGGCTTGCATCAAACAGGAATACAGTAGCAGCCACTGGAGTTACCCCCTCTTGCATATTTGTTTACTCTGACTCCACCCTTTCACAGAATTACAGGGTCTGACCAGGAGGTGATGCTTCTCTTTAGATCTTAATGTCCAGAAATTATGACAGGAAGAACATTTTAGTACAAACATTGATGTTTAAAAAGGAATTATAGAGGACCAGCCAAGGGCCCATCAAGGAAAGTGGAAAAAGTTTAAATGGCTACTACCGTACATATTATTTGCAGTTATGGTCAACAATTATAGTTTAGTTAGAAAGTATGCTGTCTTTTACAATGCAGACAAATCTTCACAAATCTTTTGCTTGCAACTGGCAAAAGCGCAGTTTTATTACTTCAATCCTTAAACTTTAGATATAATAAAAGATTTTTCATCTGAATCTAATACAATTAATTATTTTTTTCTATTAAATTGACCAAGTGTGGGTTGATCCATATTTAATGTAATACTTACAATCCTTCCTCATTGACAGGCAGCAGCTGGTTAGCCATGATAAAACCTACTCCCCTGTGATGGCAGCTACTTGTGGCGCTGTACAAAGACGTGTTAGCTATCCACCACTGCTTGGCCTTTACTCTAATGACTCTGTAACAACAGTGCCACTAATAGCAAATGTGGAAAGCAGGGGATTTATCTGAACTCCTCTCCTCTCCTCTGGCAACTGGCAACCTCTCAGTCTTCATCATCACCATCTCAGCAGAGCAAACAACACCCTTGCTCATTGCTTTGACACATTTTCCCCACCCTTTTGGAAAACAGTTAACACAGATGTCATTCAGGAAGTCCAAACTCCATTACTTTAGCAAAGGTAGCCAAACAGACACCATATCTTCACATCTCTCATAGACTTCTTGATCGGTATGAAATAACTGAAGCTGTTTTACACTTCTTAACACAACTTTTTTTATTTCCAATCAGTCTGTATGGCTTTGAAGGTGATATGTTTTGTTTTCTTCTTTGCAAGCATGGATTGTCTAGACAGATGAGAGTCAGAGTTAGAGGTAGAGGGCTCAGGGGAAAAGGAGTCAGGGAAAGAGAAGTCTGTGTGTGAACTGGAGGTGTAGCTTGATGATACAGTAAATCATGGCCTTTCACTTAAAGAGGCTAGACAAAGAGTCCAACCTCTTCTCAACAGAAACACGGTTGGATCAATTGAAAGTTTTTTGACTGGAGAACAGGTAATGTTGCTATACAGTATGTGCAGATATAGCTGTAGTGAGATACTGTATCTCATGCAATTCTTTCCACATTTTATGTATTCTTTATAGGACTGAAAGGCTACAGGTTGGTGGTTTTAGACACAGAACTTTGAATGCTGAGGAGGCGGCAGCCATTGGTTCAGGTAAATAATGTCATTAGGCTGCTTGAAATCCAGGCAGCAGCGTTGTAGATCTCGGCGTATTTAGTAAAGTATACTGTGAGCATGATGCTGTGAAGCAGATCAATATACGGAGAATTTGCAGTACTATACTTTTATGCCCTGGCATATAATGCACTTACTGTCAACTGCAGTTACTTTTATGTAATTGTGATTTTGCTTTCTTTTTTCTTTAGCCAATCATAGAGCTTAAAGCTAATTGGGCACATCATGTTTTAATTTATGTTGATGAAGTCAGCTTCCACCTCTGTAGAGGTGACATAGGAGGTATCTCATTGGCCATAGGGCCACTATTACAGTTCCAGGACAGAAGGGGGCCAACATAACTATGTGCGCTGCTATTTCCAATGACTGCGTAGTCTGTCATATTCATGCAGTTGGCCCCTTACAATACTGAGCGCCTCGTTATATTCCTTAACACCCTGCATGACAGGCTCATTCCGCCTCAGGAAGGAGGGCTGTTGAATCATAAGTCACATGTGTTTGAAATTTTGAATGCTGCTTAAACACCAGTGCTTTAGTGGGTTTCTGTGCTTGTTTATGAATGTGCATCCAATGTGCATAACAGTGTAACATATGTTTTAGTGGGTAAAAATATGTTTGCAAATTGTGCTTAAATAGGTTAAAGTACTTAAGTTAAAACTAAAATCTGTTAAAGGCTAAAACCTGTTATTAGGATTACTGAGTCAATACAACATGATATAGAGTCAATTAAATCTTGTTCATGGCTTTTTTAAAAATCAACAAAACAGCTGCTGAGTTTATATAAACAAGTATTTTATGTTTTTTGTCTATGAAATATTTGTCCCAAATTAATATATATACTTTTTTTTTTAGTTATAAAGTAAGGTGCTTAAGCAAAGGTTTTGTCAGGGCTCCAGTCTGTGTGATTGTTTTAGTCTCCCTTCCACCAACAGGAGGCGCCTGGTTCTGGTCCGCCTCCTCACACACCTGCTGATGGTTACCTCGTTAACGGAGTGCTCTTAAGCTGCTGATTGCCACTACCTCGATGCCAGAGTGTTTGCCAGTTTTGGGTACTCTAGCCAAGCTGAGTTTTTGCTGAGTAAGACTGAGTTCTTGTCCACCTGAGTTTTAACTTTGTTTTTTGTCTTTGCCTCTCGGCAGGAAGTCATCCTGCAAACTGGACATTTCGGACCTTCACTCCCTGGAGGGATCAACTGAGCCTCAAACTGAGCTGGGGATTCAGACAGGAGGTTTGGATCCACTTTCCCTGAGAGGACGTTGAGTTTACTCTCTGAGCAAGGGAATCATCTACACTATGACCCAAATACCGCAGGAAATCTGAGTGGTAGTCAGTTTCTCCTTACACCTACAACCCACCTAGTTCTGGGTAAACCCTGTTCCGCCCTCCACCGAATCAGACTAACACTGGAAAACAGCACACAGATTGGAGTCAAAGATTCTATAACTTCTTTGGAAACGTGAGTCAACAACCAGATCCTCTTCTCCAAATGCACAAATGAAATTTCCCACTGAGCCTGAACTAATCGGGGGTGTTCAACACTAGTAACCTGTTCAGCATTAATGCTACTGTTACTAACCCAAGAGCTGCTCTGCTGGTGGCAGTGGGTATGCCACATCATACAAGGACTCGGCTGATAAGATCAAGAGTGAGTTTAAGGAGACTACTAACGTGGGCCAAACACACAAAGAACTGAAACTCAAGAGAGTCTGCAGGTTGACCACGGATTGGGTAAGGTATTTTTCAACTAATTTCTGGCTAGTTCAATACAACACTACAATAACTGTATCAATGTGAAACAATCTAACCGTCATGAGACCAAATTACTTTAAGTAATAAATATTCTGAAAAACCTATACAGAGCAGTCCTATTAGCAACAGCCGTTGCTGGTCCTACAGCTTGTTGCAACCTGCTGTCAGCATTTTTTTTTTTTTTTCTAACTACTCATGTACCCAACCTACTGTACTTTCTTACCTCTGGAATGCACTGCATGCCTTTGTTGTTCCCTCTGTCTTACTGCTTGACAAAATCTCATTTTCTATGATTTTCAGGAATTTCATAAACAATACACTACAGTTATTTATACAAAACATAAAAGTAAAAAAATATTACTGTTATCTTTATTTTGAATGTCAGAAAAGAATTTGCAGCTCCCTATGTTTTCTTTTCCATGAAAAGTGGGTCGAGTGGCTCTTTGAGTGTTAAAAGCTGCTGAATGTGTGTCAAGAAGCAATAATCTTTCTCCACAGTCAGTCATATTAGTCAAAATAGTTGTAACATTAAACCACACTGTATAACTTTACAAACCTTAGTGATGACATCAATAGCCTGGGTTCTATAGATTCTACGTACAACCATTAATTAATGTTGCCCTTTGGTGAAAAACTAAATATATGAAATATCTTAGGAATGTATAAGACATTAACTTTTCAGCGAAACACCTGGCTATCACTTGTGCACTTGACATAGTTCTTCTCACATATGCCTTCCTATAAATTACTTAATTTCATCTCCTGAATAATATACTCAAATTAATCTATACAGAACCTGGCTGTAACATTCTGTAAATACAGGATGTAGTTTCAAATTAATATAATAACAAAATGCTTGAAACAGTCTTTATCACTCCCACTCAAAATGTTCTGTTTTCATTGTCCTATTTTCTTCATTTAATTAATAGATGGAAGTCAGTAAGTTCTTTGTTATCATATCGTTATACTTAGAGCGAACTTTATTACTGAAACTGTATTGCTTATAGTTGAATAAAGTTAATTACTTTCCAAAACACATTTATGGCTACCTACCAAAATCACAATTTATGATGGTCTGTTGGTTCAAAATAAGAAAGAAAAAATAGTAAAAGCAATTTATTGTAGAGACAGAGCTATTTTGACACTTGTGTCTTGAAATTGACTATTTTACAATGTATTTACAAAAGGCCTAATACATAAACTAGAACAAGACTGTTTTATAACCAAAGAAAACTACAAGGACACACATTTTGCATGCAAATGCTGATTAGGGCCCTTAAACTTAGGTGTTTTTGTGCCTGCACTAAAGCATCTTACCAGGGGCTTAGCCTCCCCACATATAGGGTCCTATCTACATGCTATATAATAATAGGCATGACTGAAACTATTTCTAAGACATTTACAGCCTAAAAAATGAAACAATATTGCATGTGAAGCATTTTATATTTGTTATTTCTTCCACTTTTTTTGTTTCTATCTATATGTGGCAGGTTTAGTCTAATAATGTCATCATTAATTAACAATTTCTATCAGATTAAGACAATGTTTAGTCAAAGGGAAAATGTGTCTTAAATGTATTATTATTTGAAATTCAAATGAAGAAAAAAAATACAGTAAATCTAAATATTTTCCTATGGCTTGTGCAAACATAACTAATCCTGTAGCTAACCAACATTGATTCACTATAATCACCTGAGATATACATTCATGCCTTGTGCACAGCTGGCTCTGAAGCATAATCTGCACACTTATTATCCACCAGCTTGTCAGAAAGCCCTATACCATTCAAATAAAACAAAATATTCTAGCACGGTTTATTCATAAAAACTAAACAGACAAATGAATTGCAACATTTAGCTCTTATATTTGGTTTTCAGTAAATCAGCATAGAAAAGAAAATCAGCTTTCAAATGTTTTTGTATCAGTTGCAAGCTTAGTGAAGGATTTAGCCTTAGGCTGGTCGGAAAAAAGTCAGCAAGTCAGTCTTTTGCTGTCTCTTTCTACATCCCTCCCTCCCTCCCTCTACACATACACACATGCACAGACATCTACTGACATGTGGCTTCACCATCTGTCACACAACCTCCTCTGCAAATATACAGCTCTAATATGGTGAATGTGCTGCTGGTAGAACATCAGGGTTACTCCACTGAAGCAGGCAGGGCAATGGCAGCAACTTAAAATATTTCTTTTGTGCGTCTAGACAGGAGTGCAGGCACAATCCATGGGTACATAAGGAAAACACACAGACAGATGATTGACAAAAGAGAGAGAGCGCAACAGTCTGTTTCGGTTGTGCCACTCTTCAGTCAGACTGATAAAATATGTTAAACTGGCTTCTGATTAATCAAAGCAATTAGCTTTTCCTGCGTGATTGATGATAACTCCCTCAGCACATTTACCCATTCCTTCAGGCAAAAAGTCCTCAAAGCTCTTGTTCTGATGATGTGTAAAGTGGAATTTAGTTCTGAAATTTGTTTTGAACTGAAACAATAGAAACCTCATTAGACCTGAGAGAAAATGCAAACTTTTGTTTAGTTTTGAATATAGTGTATTCAAACTACTGCGCATTGTAAGGTGAACACTGGAATTGGTCCCATCAAAAGCATTAAAATTTTACTGATTAATTGTCATGGAAGTGGATGATTGTAGTAAAGGTATTAAAATCCAGCAGAGTTTGATGTCGAAATTGTGAGTATATATCATTTAAAAGTATTAAAAAAAATAAAGTTAAAGACATACTGTCCTAAAGAATTTAACTACTGTTTCCTTGCTTCTTCCTGTTGTAAGAAATAGTTAACAAATCACATATTGCACATGCATATATCCAAAACACATAATGAAAATTGTATTTCTCTGAAAGGGAAACCTCTAAAGTGTTGTTGTTTTCGACATAAAGACCAGGGCGTGCAGGTGGTACAGTGGTTGGCGTGCACGATCCATGTACGTAGGCCTTAGTCGTCGACGCAGGCGACCCGGGTACAAATTTGGCCTAGCCACAAAACCAAAGTGATTATTGGCAGCCATTTTTGAAACCCCCCCAAAAAACCCATAAAGACCAAGCAGCAATTGGGAGAGGAGTAGGAGCTGTCTGTTCTGCGCATGCGTGAATATATATATATATATCTATATATATATATATATATAGATATATATATATATCTATATATCTATATATATATATATATATATATATATATATATATATATATATATATATATATATATATATATATATATATATATATATATATATACAGTGTAATAATGGTACTAAAACTACTTTTTTTTTTATCCTTAAGTCATTAAAGAATAGTATTACACATGTGTAAAAAATGTTTTATGAGACGTTTATGCTTTTTACATTTACTTCGTTAAACTGCTTCTCTGATGTTACCATCGGACATGCTCAGAGCAGTCCGGAAAAATATGATTAACCCATGTTTATCTGTATTTTAGTTGTTTCTTTTTTTAGACTACGCACTATATACCATAAGGTTAGACAAAAAGAAAACATAAAACTCAAAAAGACTAGATTCATGTTTAAATCAAAAGCCGAAAGAGTTAGCCAGCGGAAGTAGCGTAGGATCCCATTTCCGGTGCAAATCGGGAAGAGACGGGTGATAAAACAGAAAGGATTTTAAGGCATCTTTTTTTGTCAGGAAATACATTATTAACTTTTAACACATTATATTTTAGTACATTTACCATTTTGCGGGATGGAAATGTAATTTAGGTATTTTTAACAAAACAAAATCGTGGATGTGTAACTGGATGCGCATGCACAAATCAGCTGATGGAGCATGTGGAGAACGGATCGTGCTTCCGGGACGGATCAGGTAGTGACAGCAGCTGTCATAAAACTCGACAAATTAAAGTGATACTTTAGTCAACTATGTCTATCTGCTAACCTGTGTTTAGGCCAACTGCTCTGCTGCACTGGAGCAGTTCAGAAAAATCTAAAAATAATGGGGAAATAAATTCTTTAAAAATCTTACTATGTGATTTCCTGTTTTTTCTCTCTCTCATTTTGTCTATCATAATTGAAGTGTACTATTGATGAATATTAAATACTCAAACATGAGAACTTGCACAACTATTGTTTGACTAAATAACGTTTTGTCTCACTACATAAAACAAGTGCAAACTTGTTTGCACCAAGAGGGCAGATACTCAAAGAAGGAGTAAAGAGATTTTTCTGTGCATTTCAGTAGGCAACAGGTGAAACCCCGCTAACAGACATAAATTGATTTCTCAAACCAGGAACCCAGTTTTTGCTCCTTTAATTATTTTGCTCCTTTAATTATACAGTAGTCAGGAGCAATCTTGCATGCAATTTGTTGCTGGCCCTTGTAGCCACACAGTGAGTACTGGTACAATACCAGACGAGGAGAGAGAGTCTGCACGCATGTAAACATATGAACAGAAATAACGATAGTAGTGAGGAAACAGATGTCTGTAGGGTAATGCAGGGGGAGTTGTTACTTATGTAGGTAAACCAAATTGCGAATACTGAGCTTAAATAATATAGCATGTATATAAATACAAAATAGAATATTGGCAGCCACTGGACAACAACCATTACAGGGCATGAACATTGATTTACAAGTGAGCACCTCTAACTTGTGCCCAGAGGAAATTTTTTTTCTCCCTCAATATTCTTCAACAGGCTCCACACCGAGCATGGCTTAATAAATTATTGAAGGCCTACATTGGTTTGTGGCTTATTCGGTAAGTAACTGCTGAGAAGAGTTGTGGAGGTAAACCAAGTTGTTTAAACCTTAATCATCTGTAATGCTGATTGCAACTTTTGTATTCAACTCTAATGTAAATCTTTTTTAATTTTTTTTTTACTTTTGTTTGTAGAACATTGAGATAACTATGCAAATTGCACTATAAATAATGTTTAGTATTTTTAATCTTATTATCTTTTAGATATATATTATTTATAATTAATGAAAATAATCATTTGATAATGCTAATAATTCGAAGACATTTACATGGCTTGGAACCCCATCTATCTTTTACTAAGTCTTAAGATCCCAGAAGCACAAGCACTAAAGCAAACTCTTCATAAAGGGAAATTACTCTTAGCTACCTGTATACTAGAAGTCACTAGATAATGTCATCATCATCTTTGTTTATTGGCTCATACTTTGATCCCACCCTTGGAAGAGAAAAATATCAAAATTGGCAAGCTAGAAAGTGATTAAAACCTAAAAACTAAACTCTATAAACTAGCTTCAAGTATTCATTAACATTAATCCTTCTAAAATGAACTTTAAAATAATTCAGACTCCTTTTTATACATTTTTTTCTCAGGAGAGGATGTGGGAGAACTAGATTTGGGTGTACAGTATGTGCTTCCATGCATAAGCAGCACTAGCAACATTAGCAGTTTACCATAGTTTGTTTACCACTGTTTCCTAATCACTTACACAAAAGGTAAAAAGTTACACAAGCAGCAACATTTATCAATTAATTGCAGGTTTCACAGTTCGCCAAACTTTCCAACATCACAGAAAAAAAAGTTGTTAGATTCGTTGCTATTAGCTTTTTTGAAGAGAGGTTGCTAAAAATTGTGACAAGGTTGCTTGGTTGGCAATGGTCAGCATGCAATCTGCTGCTTTTAATCTTTTGCACATTCTGGACATAGCAATGATTAATTGTGGTTGTGATCCATGTATGGGGAAGATCGCTCTTGGTTTAGGCTAAGTATTTACAATTGATGCTGCTGTATAGAAACCAAATTTGAAGTGCAGATTAATAATTAAAAAACTGAAAAAAGGATTAGGACACAGTAAATTAAAGGTACAGTTGAGGATGATCTTTTTCCGGGTGGTCCTCTTAAATGTCAATCATTCTGGTGATACGTAAGGCTATCCTAAGTGCTCGTCCCCATTTTAATTTACCGGTGGTGAGTCTGATATAGTAGAACATTTTTAAATCTTCTTTTGGAAAGTAAGCTTGTATGAGCGATGCAAACAGCCACTTTTAAACAGAGCATGCACGAGGAGAAATGGGCTCGTGCATGCTCTTGCACACGTTTAATATGCAGAGGCGTAGCCAGAAAATGTTAATAGGGGTGGCCAGGCAATAACCAATGTACACTGAGGGGGGGCCGAAAGCGGATAGGCACCAGAACCTCAGGGTTAATCTACAGTGTTCCAACAGGAAAATGAACAACCACAGCATCCATATTTTCTAAATAAAGAATAACTATACTTTCCTAAGGCCTTAATTAACAAATAGACAAATATATTTAAACATCATTGCTTCCTAGATAAAAGGTATAGTGGATAAAATTCTTTCAGGTTTGAGTTCTGGCGTGAACATCTTATTCATCATCATTACCTGTCAACTTTTATGAATAATCATTCTGCATAAAATTTATATTTACAAGTACTAAAATCTAAATAAATTGATTATTTAATACGTTTTCATTAAAATAGGTATTTATCTATAATTTCACTGAAGACTCCTAGATCATTTGCAGAGACACATCATTTTCTCCTTACCAGATAACACAAGTTCTGAAAAGAGCAGGAATTCTGTACTTATCATCTTTAATATTAGTATATTGAGGTGCATTATTAAACGCAAGGTTTTTGTTGTCAAGTAACTGTTAACATATGAAAAATTAAAACGTTTTGAATATTTCACCTGAGAGTATTACTGCTGCAGCCATCTGTATTAGAGGGAAAAAATAGTAAGGGTGGCCACAGGGGTGGCCAATGATTGGCTAAGGGTGGCCATGGCCACCCCTGGCCCCCCATCTAGCTCCACCCCTTGTTAATAAGGCATTCCCTCTCGGGAGAAGGAACAGGGTTGTTGATGTGCATCTGTTTTTAAAAAAGGCGGGGGTCTTTTCAAAAAATTGTCAAAATCCTTTACTATACCTTTAATTTAAGTATTAAAAATTGTATTCAATATTATAACATCTGAACATAATTATAAGTTTTAGCTTGTACAACTTAGCAGTCATGCTAAGCAACAGAAAGAATGTTTGCAATTACCGACATGGGTATATGACAATGTAAAAGTTGGCACATAATAAAATTAAAGCCAGATTTGTGAGTGCAGTTTTATTTTTATAGCTGCAGTCTTTAACTTGTGATCAGACTATCCTGTTTGGCATTTTCAGTCTACCCTAACAGCCTGGCTCTGACCACCAGCACATAAGTCTAATTGTCATTATTCTATCCAGACCTTGAAATAATACGTTATCTGGGAAATCATGTGATTAGTTTGTTGGGTACAGCATGAAAAACATTGGATTTACCTCTAAATGTAAAAACCACTGAAAACTTCAGGGGTTTTGGTTTTAGTCGAGCTGTGACAAATGTCACAGAGCAGGGAATTATGACAGAGCTCGCCAAATGTGAGGCCAAATGTTGGGCCAGACAAGGAAACAGGCTGCAGCTTGCACAGTGTAACTACTCCAGGAATCACTTTTACAAAAAACAATTGAAGAAAAATAACTTCTTCATCAGACACAAAGTCCTGTAGTGACAAAACAGTGCAGCAAAGGGCACGCTACTGATTGAACAATGTCCAAACACATTTTAGCAGCAGAGTAACTTTACTGTAAGTCTAAGACATTGTAACTGCAAGGGGGAAAGTTATGTTGTTTTTTAAATGTAGAGATAGAAATACTGAATTATGTAATATTCAAATATACTGTTAAACTTAAAGTGATAATACTTAAAACTAGGTAGATTTGTTATTTAACGGAGATTGGATTTATTTAATTGCAATATCTTATTTACTACAGCTGAAGATTCTTAGCTTAAATGCTGTAAAGGATGATTGGGAATTGCAAAAACGCTCTTATTAATCAAAGAGGGGGTCCAAGAAGAAAAATTTTGGAACCACTACTTGAATTTAACATATAAATAGTTTAATTATTATTATTTTTTTTTTTTTTTGAGATCTTCCTCTGATGTTGCTTATATACATGGATTACAAAATAGGGTCAGAAAAACAGTCTAAAACAAATAATAAAAAAAATGCTGTCCAGTATGAAATCTGACAACCACATTCAAGCTTCAGCCAATTAATGTCGTGACCGCACCTCCTCCAAAGTCAGTCATCTTTCAAGATCCCCATCATCAAGCTTCTGACCTAGCTTTCCTCCTGCATGCCAGCAAACTTTCACCTACCTCAGCCTCGCTCCAACATTTTTTGTCATTAATTTTTGATAAATAAATGAATAATATATACAGAGAAATAAATTACACATAAAGTGGAATATATCAACCCTTTATTTCTAGCTAAGTTAACCATGAATTACAGAAAAAGAAAACACCAAACTTGGTTTCTTCAAAAATTAGAATATTGTAAAACAGTTGGGATATTTTATAAATCATGTAAATCATCAGAGGTGAGGGACCTGCGCCAGATATTGAAAAATACCGGGATATCTGAGCAGTTATTACGAGGTATGTCATATTGTCTTATTTTATCTGCATTAGGTTAATTCACTTTGTAATTTAATGAAGACTTTAGGCAATCTAGTACTTGAATAAATATCAGTAAAATATGCAGCATAGCTTAAATTATCACTGTGGAGACTGAAGTGTAGGATCAAGTCAAAAGGTTGGGTTTCTCTATACCTAGTGCTTTTTTTTACTGAGCTTTACTACTGATTTGCTCTAGTTTATCCCCCTGATTTAGTCCCAGTTCTAGTCCATGTTATTATAATTATTGCTCAGTTAGTTTAATAATCTCCCGTTGGATTTCAGGACAAATTAAACCCACAATAAACTAAACTAAATTCTTAAAGCTTTCAGGTTTGCCTCACAAACCCATAGGAGGTCCACAAAAAGAAAAAGAACCATTGCATTTTATTTTTCAAAAGATCAGCGACTCAAGAAAAGACCAACCACATACAGAGAGGATGTGCAGAACATCTCAGTTATCCAGGATTGATGTAAGAGGAACCACAGGGATGTTCTTATTTTATTATTACTTTATTATTAATTTATTCTTATTTTGGTCCATTGAATATGTTTAAAAACTTAGTGTACATCACATCTACCAAAATCAAACATCCACAGAAGTGCTTCCTTGATTCATGGTGAGTTTTTATTGAATCTGCAGCCTCCTAGAAGGTCTGAATTGTTTAGCTGTTTTGTCAATTGTAAAACAAATAATAATAAGATAATAACTTAAGATTTTTAATCCTTTGCCTATTACCAAATATTCATACACAGTGTAGTTTGATTCGATTTCAGTGGTTCCTGTATTGGTGTCAGTAATCTAATGATACCTTTTTTAGTTCCCTATTGGTTATGTTACAGCATAGAATAATTAATAAACACAGTTTTGAAATTCTTAGTGTACTGTATAGTTAAGATGCAAGTATTTTAATGGGGTCCATACTTCTTTACTTCAGTTCTCGGAAAATCACCAGAATATAGAAAATAATATATATTGTGTGAAACATTTTCCACATAACTACAGATCACTTATTGTTACTCAGTAACATTTACTGTGCTATAAAAAAAATCATCATTTTACAACTTTGTTTCAGTTAAAACTTCTGAAAACATACAACCTATAGCTTCACCTATCCTCATCTAACCATGACAAGGGTTGCATGTCCAAATTCTTTCAAAATCTCACTCCAAGGTTTGGTGAAAAGTTGGCAGCCCTGTATGGCTCATCTGGTTGTTTTAAATTGACTCATTTTGCTCTGTCACAAACTCTGTCTGTAAATCTGATGGACGGGATCTGTGGAATTATCACATTGACTATAAAAGCCTCTGTTTTTGACGGTCCTGAGGAAGGAGTCTGTGTCAATGGAGAGTAAATCTGGGACAGTAGGCTACAGAATTATGCGAGGGAATGGGAATTTACAGCTTTGCAGAAATCAGTAATTGGTTTGAGATGCCAGCAGAAGCTGAACTTCAGACAGTCCCTCCAGGTTCTCCTTAACTCTTCCAGACTAAATGAGTTGAGTCCGGAAGAGGAAGAGAAATAAGTTAATATGACTCAACTAATTTCACTAACAATAAGCTAATAAATCAGTTTTCTCATCTCCTCTGGAAATCATTACTTTACACTAACTTCTTTCCTCTCGTTACAGTGACTATCTTCCTGACTGCTGTTGCCTATTGCACCTTCTCCCTGACTTAATCCTCTCCAAATATAATAAATTGAATTCATATTGGTCTCCTGGGTTTTCTATGGGGGCCAAAAAAACTAATTATGACACAGAGGAGACAAAAATTACATACTTTTCAGAAGCCTGTTATTTCCATTTAAAATGCAGCTTCTATTTGATTTTTTTTTTTTTTTTTCTGAGACACAGAATTTGGGTTACCATATTTTAAGCTAATATCAGCACCTGTCTATGTGGGCTATGCAATAATGTAAGTTTTTGTTTAGTGCTACTTGTTAATTCCTAGTATGTGGCCAGCCCCCCAAAAATACTGAAAAAGCTATAACCACTCCCGGACCATCGTAATTTTTCGGGTCTATGGTCATAGGAGGACAATATATATTGGTATAGACTTTAAAGGTATAGTGGAGGATTTGCTTTTTCTGGGTGGATCATCTAAGTAAGTGGTCCTCCTAACTGTTAATTATTCTGGTGATATTTTTACACAAGGCCATCCTACATCCTGCGTGCTTGTCCCCAATTAGTTATCTTTCGCTACGCATGCACACTTTTAGGCATATATCTGTGGTAGGCTATGGTTTTAGACAGTCATTAAACCTCACCTTTCTAACCCCAGTTCTTTGAAAATGGCTGAGTGTCGTCTACAACGTGTATGAGAAGAAGAGAAAGGCCTCAGAAGAGAGAAACAAGACTAGGGGTGTGGGAAATAATCGTTTTGGTGATATATCGTGATATTCGGCTGCCCAATATAATATCGATCTTTTACTTCTTAGTATCGATTAAAAAAAAATGGTTACATAAAACATTGATGGGAAAATGGGCTACCTCTGCACCACCACTCTGGCAGAAAGCGCTGTGGAGCCCTTTAACTGTGCGTGCAGCACCAAATCTGTATTTGAGGCAGTCACAGTGGAAGAAAACCCCAAACAACATGGATAATAATACCTAATCAATATTTTCTGATGAAAATATACAGCACTTGCTGTTTTATCTCATCATTTGATTTTGATAGCTGGGAAAAATATGGCAATATATAGTGATACTGCAATGTCGTGATAATATCGTATCGTGACCCAAGTATCGCGACATGTATTGAATCGCAACACTCATGCCAATACTCACCTCTAAACAAGACCACAGTGTTTTTGGGAAATTCTTTCACACGATGGCGTACACTGAAAGAATAGTTTGGGCTTCCCACTGATGCCTCAGTTGCAAAGTTACTACTCGACGGCTAAAGTTTGGCATGCTATTTGGAGAAATCCACTACTACCTCTATATTGTAACTTTCGAGGGAGGATAAGTTTACTTATTTTGTAATTTGCATCTTTAGTAGTTAGTTAGTTTAGTTAGTTTAGTAGCCACAGATCATAATTTCCCCCCGCAAACATGTCCAAATTTGCATTGCAACACACACATACAAGCATGTCATGATTTTTTTTTATGTACCAGTAGTCTTATTTGCGGCGAAACTTTATATATAAATATGGGTTAGATGAGATCCATCCAGGCGACTGTCTTATTAGTGCATTCCAGAACCTCCTCAAGCAGAAATGAACTTGTGCATGTTCTCTCATGCATTTAAGTTCTCTCTCGGGAGTGGGTACAGTGTTGTGCATGTGCATTTTTTTAAAGTGGAGAGGGCAGGTCTATTCAATAATTCGCTAAAATCCTCCACTATACCTTTACTGTATACAAATACTTGCTTTAATATGTGTCCAAAACATGACAACATTTTACAGAATGTTATGAAGGGCACTGAGTACAAGGGATTTTTTTTTCTTTTAATTATCCCTTATAAAATGTAAGATGTTACCTAACTAAAGGCATCTAAAAAAGTGCTTACTCTTATTTCTGCCTGATTTTACTGTTTCCTGCAGCTCATTGTTTTGATTCACTGTCACAGATCATTCACTTTAAGATGTGCCAGAATGTGGCTTTCAGCTCAAAAACAATAAGGCATAGAAATTCATAATAAGTTTTACACACATAAAATAGTCAATAATTTTGATTTGTATGAAAAGGTACAGGGACAAAAATACCATAAAGTGTTAAAAAAATGACAAAAGCTCATACATTTTTTATAAGCGTTTTGAGCAGCAGCTTTTATCTTGAGAGCTAGGTAGAAAAAAGGATTTTGGGTTCCCTGATTTATTAGCATAGTGCTGACAAAATATTTGCAAACATTTAAACCCGGGTTGTGAAACTAAAACATGGAAAATAGTTATCCACTGTAAAATGAAGGGTTACTGGCCTGAACACACCAGTTGCATATGTTTTTCTAATATCCAATCCAATTTTTTTCCATGTCACAATGACTGCATATAGAGATGCTCCGACTATGCAGCGCTGGCAGATCTTTGCAGATTTTTTTTCACTTCTGTCTCTGTGTTACACAAAAAATTAAACAATTTCCCTTTGACTCCTTCCAATTTGACTTCGAGAGTTTCAGAGTTTTTCTTTTTTCATTGAGAGGTGAGAGTCTCACTGTATGGTGTGGGGGTTGCAGCATAGCAGACTGGAAGAAGGTGAGAAGAGTAGTGAGAACTTCAGAGAAGATCATCGGGGCTCCTCTTCCCTCCATAAAAGACATTTCATTCCAGTGCTGCATGTCCCTAGCCCGTAACATTATCAATGACCCCTCACAGCCCCACCATGTACTGTTCTCCCTGCTGCCCTCTAAGAGGCTTTGCATCATTCAATACAGGTCCAGCAGATTCCAAAACAGCTTCTTACCCAGCATCATCAGACACCTGAATGTTGAAAAATACTCTGAATCGTGTCACAGACAATGCATCAAACTGACCATATAAATGCATTTTTTTGCACCATGTTTTTTTCCTACCACAATCTTTACATTGATCACTGCTGCACTTTAAGCAATTGAAATGATGTGAGAGCTGTACAAAACAAAATTTATTTTTTATACACTCAGTGTATACAAAATGACAATAATGTTTTTCTAAGTCTAAGATCCAAGTCTAAAATCCTGTCGGGTGTGATCGTCCCCATTGACTTTTACTGAGCGCTAAACCCCACAACATCGTCCAATAGGATTTTCTGTCAGATCAAACACAAAGTCAGATTCAATGGGTTCTGGCCTTAAGACTACTCCAGCCACTTATGTTGAAGAGACTAATTATCACTGTCTAAATCCCAAGAGCTTGTGTAAATAGGATTATCAAAACCAGTGTAATAACATTGGCAACAATTATTATTTTTCAACAGTAGAGTCATCTAATAACTTTTCAAATTGTGATAAAGCAGTTACGTTACTTGCGACCCATATTATTTTAACTCAAGCAATTAACGTGATCATAAGAGCCCTCTCACTTAAACCAAGCTTCAGTTTCCCCCATCAAAATTGGAAAGCACCAAAACTCCTTCTGTTTGTAATTTTGTATCATCCAATAGGCCCTTAATTTCAACTTTTAGATCAACTTTCAATGCATCTGGGATTCCTTAGATATAAAACTTTGATCGTATTTAACTGTCCTTTTTACATGCCTTGAAATTTTATTTGTTGCGAATTGGCGATTTATAAATAATCTGAATTGAACTTAATTTAAATCAGCAATTCAGAATAAAAAGAATTCAGCATGGAATTTCAAAGCAAGTCTCATTTTAGAGCAATGATCAGTATTTAAGTCTATTTCTGATTATCACCTGCCCAGGTAGTGAATTTGAAATAGACTGATGTTTTCACTTATAAGATAAGATAAGATGATATAAGATAAGATAAGATAGACTTTATTCATCTCACAGTGGAGAAATTCACTTGGTCCTTTGGCTCAATAGTCAAAAGAAGGGGCCTGCTCAGTCCAAAGGACCTCAGCCTCCTCAGGGGGTGGAGGCTGCTCTGGCCCTTCTTGTACAGGGCGTTGGTGTTATGAGTCCAGTCCAGTTTGTTATTGACATGAACACCCAGGTATTTGAAACTCTCCACAGTTTTCCATCTTCTTCTTCTGAAGTCAATCATTATCCCCTTGGTCTTACTGGTGTTAAGACACAGGTCGTTCTTCTCACACCAGTCCACAAAGTTCATGATGACCGACCGGTAATCCAGCCTGTTCCCCTCAGAAACAAAGCCCACAATGGCCGCGTCATCTGAAAACTTCTGGAGATGGCAGCTGTCCGTGTTGTACGTGAAGTCCGAAGTCTAGAGGGTGAAAAGAAACAGGGACAGAACGGTGCCCTGGGGGGCCCCTGTGCTGCAGACTGCCACCTCTGACTGACAGCCGTGCAGCCACATGTGCTGAGGGCAGTCGATGAGATAGTTGGTGGTCCAGGCAGCAAGATGTTTGTCCACTCCAGCATCATCCAGCTTCCCCTTCAGCAGCACTGGTCTGATGGTGTTGAAAGCACTGGAAAAGTCAAAGAACCTGACCCTCACAGCGCTCCCAGTGGTCTCCAGGTGGGTGAGTGCCTGCTGCAGAAGGTAGATGAAGGCATTCTCCACTCCGATGTTGGGCGGCTAAGCAAACTGCAGGAGTGTAGGTGTGCTAGGATTAGGTGCTCCATGGTCTTCATCAGGTGGGAGGTCAGGTGGACTGTTCTAAAGTGGGCCGGTGCCTTGGTGTGCAGCGCTTTGGGTACCGGTACCACACAGGAGGTCTTCCAGAGATTGGGTACCATCCCGAGGCTGAGGCTCAAGTTGTAGATGTAGCTGAGGACCCGTGCAGAGCTCATCTGCACGGGTCCTCAGCAGCCTTCGGGGGGGATGCTGTCCGGTCCTGAGGTCTTTTAAATTTCTTTTGTCGAAGGGAGGCTGTTGCCGTTCTCAGCAATGCCTGTGGAGTGGCTACACCCTCAATTGAAGAAAATGGTCATTGGTTACCAGTCATTTTTTCCCTTTTAACAACCAGGTTCTGCAGTTAATTCAGCTCAGGGAAGCAGAGGAATATTACTTCTCCAATAAGCCTCATGGATCACCTCTACTCGCTTAGGATTAAGCAAAGCGTCTTTGATCAGGAGCAATTTCTTAACTCTCCAGACAGTCTGTCCAAGCCTAAAACAGCTTCTTCTTTGAAGGAATAATGAGTAAGTGAAAACCATGCAGCTTCAGCTAGCAAGGATGCAGCACACTAGGGTTCTTTGCACCTGTTTCCAAACACCGTGAGCTTCTTCTATAGTTATCTTCAAAGCAGTGGGCAAGCTAAGTAAGAAGAGTATAGAGCCCCCCTCCCCTTTTAAAGCTCTGGGCTAATGTCAGAGCTGCAAGGCATCCTTATGGCAGTGGTAGTACATGCTGGGAGCTATTATTATAGCTTATCATGGTCTGTTTATGGCAACAGTGGCGTCGGATGTAAGAGTTTGCCCTGAAATCGAAGGATTGACGGTTCAAGCCCTGGCTCCGTCTTTCAGTGTCGTTGTGTCCTTGGGCAAGACACTTCAGCTGCATTGTCTACTGATGGTGGTCAGAGGGCCCAGTGGCACCAGTGTACGGCAGCCCCGCTTCTGTCAGTGAGCCCCAGGGCAGCTGTTGCTACAATGTAGCTTGCCACCATTCGTGTGTGTGTGCGTGAATGGGTGAATGACTGAATGTAGTGTAAAGTGCTTTGGTCAAGTCTCCTGACTTGAAAAAGCCCTATATAAGTACAGGCCATTTACAACACAGTTTAAATAGCCTAAACTTAATAGCCATACACTTGAAACAGGGAGGCAAGAGGTTCAGACAGTTTTTGTAGATCTGTGACTGTACAGTGACAAACCTCCACCTTTAATCTTCTATGCAGCTTTAGTACAGACATTCCAGAACAAATTGTGGCCCACCAGCTCCTCTGCAGGATCTGGAATGTTTGTTTTTCCAAATAAGTGTCTTTACGTAGCTCGCCCCGTAAATGTCCATCTTATGTGAGGCAAGCCTTGGTTGAATCTCGTAGACTTTTTTGGTCAATGACCTCATACAGGAAGAGACCGAGCAGGCCTTTGTATGAATAAGCCTTTAGCCTGGTGTGCAACCCACTGTACATATTCCTCTGCTGTTTATATTCTCTCTTCAGTCTCTTCATAGCCAAAGAAAGGGGATCTTCAGAACATTTGCAGTTTAAGGGGAATGAAATATAGTTTTGGGGGTCCATTGAGACCAGGTTCTCTCTATAGCTCTATCACTCCAGCTCTACTGTACTGCATGAATGCTCAAATGGGTAAGGATGCAAATACAGAGAAGAACATAAAGAGCCGAGGGGTGCTGCATATGTTTAGTCACCACATTGTTTACCTCTACCCTTTAGATATTAAAGTTTTTACAGTATTATAAATCAAATCACAAAAAGGATCATTGTATTTTCATGGAGAAGATTAAACAAATGCCATTGATGTTAGACAAACTCATTTATCTGTATTCTGATAACTGAGTCTTAAGGTAATTCTGCGTATTTCACTTCAACAAATTCCATATGACTTCTAAACTTTTACCCTCACGTCTTTTCTACGTGGTCAGATGGATTAAAAGACAAACTGGAACATTATTCATTTTATGTCATGCCTCGTCATGCACAATAGAGGCAAGGCAGAAATGCTAAGTTGGGACAGATTTATTAATGATTCGAGTAAGAAGTGAGCCACCATGAAAAAGACAGTTGTTATGTTGGTATAATCTCTTTCCCTTTTTTGATGTGCAATACAAGACTTCCATCTACTTAAGAATATCCAGAATTTACTTATTTTTCTAAACCAGCCACCTTTGTGTCCTATAGCATCTATCAGAGAAAACCTGGCAGTGCTCCTGTATATCCAAGGTGTTGGTAAATGTCACAGTGGGGAGCTAATCCAGCATGGTAAATGCCATCTACGCCTTGCCACTCAACCATCAGCAGCCCAGAACAGTTGATTGATGCAAAGAACAAAACCACTTTCCATTGACTGACAGACTGCCGCACATAGTCTGCAGAGATTGTGGTCACATCGGTCAGTGAACAAAACAACATGTTGGTACTTTTTGTATTTGAAAGAAATGTGTGGTTAACACATCAGCCCTCAACAGGCTAAGTGACATGGGTAGGTGTGAGGGGTGGAGGAAGAGAGTCATGTGTGACTCTATAAAGGGTAGTTTTAAGAACAAAGGAAAAATGTGTGGTTTTTAAGGCACATGGTTTGTGGATGCAGGGTGAGCAGAGATACTGGATGGTCCTCCAGTGTTTGTCTTAGACACACATTGATTAAGCAGAATCTGAAGCACATACTGTAGTAACATGCTGTGGAGGGTGCACAACATCCTTTATTGTATTTAAAACACTGAATCTAAATTTATAGTTTGCAGGAGGATCAAATACTAGAGTTCGTCCAAATAATTCTTCCACACACATCTGACCCTTAGAGCTCAAGTGAAAACTGCAAGTCACACAAGTAATCAACATTCTGTGTGAAATTTGCAGGATTTCTCCAATTCGCTCTGTCTGTCTGTCTGTCTGTCTAACTATCAAATGGGATTAAGTATAGCACTCTTTTTAATCACAGCCACCTTTCAAAGTGCTTTCTACTGTAGCCACATTCATCACACTCACTAACATGCAAACATTCATACAGTAAACAGGTGTATGCAGATCGGTAGGCAGCTTGGGTTTAGCTACCTTGCCATGGAGCACATGGGCATGTGACTAGGGAAAGCTGTAATCAAACCAATAATCTTCATTTTTTTATTTTGTACAAAAAAATGAAGAAAAGAATGTGAGAAGATTAAAAATATACACCTTTTTGTACAAAAATAATTTTTATATATCTACTTGGTTATCAGATTCATGTAATAGGAGATGGTTTTGATAGGGTATGTTTTCAAATAATCTGAGTTCATTATTTGTTACTGTCACATTTATTTTCTTTTTTACAAGTTGTTAATCTGTATTTCCATATGTCTACACTCCTAATGATATTTAAAGATAGATGTAGCATGGGTGAGGGGAAATGTTTATGGCATAATTGTTAGGATTTTCCATAAAGTCTCCACGTACAGCTTCTGGAATATCAGCTGTCTATTTGAGCATTTAAGAGTGCACATGATATTATTATTAACACTGGAGTCTTATCTCCCTTTTTAAATGTGTTTTATTCTAGAAACCAGTGCCCTTCACTATACTTTTTTGCACAATCCTCCTGGGTCATTGTAACCTCATCTTAGTATTTCATCCTTTGATAGAGCATCCTCAGCAGGAAAACTAGCCAGAAATGTACATGTGGTTACAACAACAGTGAATAAAGTTCAGGCTAACAGAGGTTGTATTTGGAAGCAGGGCTGGGTATTTATTCTTATTTCAAGAATCTGTACTCAAGATTAAGAATAAATTCTTTTGAACCCAATCCAACACGGTCTAAAGTATTAAAATGCATTTCTAGTATCAAAAATATTTTTTGTGAATTGCATGACTAGGCCCGGTGATGGAACAGCGATCTGTCCAGGAAAGGCACCAGTTCCACCTTGATGGATAAGCGGGAGATGATAAATGGACACATAATGACCTTGCAGTTGTTTAACACAATGATATTGGTATCATATAAATATTTAACAACAAATTAATAAAGCAATGTAAGTTAATAGCCACTGTGAGGACAATGAAAAATGCATTTTGCTACAGTATGTATCTCTTGTTAATGAATTGGTCCTAAGGAATCAATATGAGAATAAATTCAATCTTTTAAGACAGCCGTGGAGAAAAGAGCTCTATATAGATTCAGGCATTTAAAGAAAAAGAACCAGGAAATACTGGATGGGTTGATATTGATTTGACTTAATATGTTATGCAAATGTTTTAAATATAAGATGTTACAAAAACATAAACCCAAATGTTTATCATTTATTCAATTGTATAAAATAAAACAAAATCTTAAAAAGCTTAATGGAAAAACAACCGTTTTTCTTTTTATAAAATATAAAACAGCATTTCAACCAGAAATTATTAATAAAACGAATTGCTGAAGTAAATTTTTTATGGACCAAGGTGAAATGTGAATTATTAGTCATTAAAATTTTCAACACCACTGAAGAATATTCATTGTAAATTGAAGATTTTTACTTTTTTTTTTGCATGCATTGAATGGGTTTATGCTCCATAATGAGCCATGACCTAGTAATTACCCTCTGCTCCTGCATGACTTAATCCATGGAGTTTCTGAATAACCATCTCTCATTACGATGGACCCATATGGTACTCCAAATTTAGCTGTTTAATGTGCATGTGAAATCAGAAGTGGCTAAAACTTGGAATCAGGTACACCCCTGCTGGTAAAAAAAAATAAAATAAATAAAATAAAAAAAAGAGAGAAATAAGAAGAAATTGCATGAGTAAAATAAGGAGTCTATTAAAAATCTAAAAAGATAAGAATTGGAGAATCATGACCAAAAAGCAAAACCCATTATACTCAATGAATTCTTCCAGTGGCCAATACTAGCAATGACTAGAAGATGTATTATATTTCTTTGTTTCATAGAAGTTGTATGAGTTGTATAACATTTTGCATTTCTTTTTTTATCTTCTGTTTCTATTAAACACCATATTTCAATGAAAGGTTGAAACGTTTCTACAAAAACACTACCCATATTTAGAACACCAGGTAAACAGAAAAAGATTCAATAACCATACTTGTGCTCCCAGATTTAAATTCTGAAGCTATTGATTTTAAAAAGTCTAAGTTTCTTAAAGTTCAATTGAAATATTGGTTAAACATGAAAAAAACATGAATTTGTTTTTACAAATTTGAATAAATATTTAGGTCATAACAACTCATTGTCACCCAATAAAAAGAAGTACATAATCATAAATATGAAAATAAATTAGTCTTTTTTTAAAAAAAAAAAAACGGATTTTGTTTCATTACATTCTTACCTTGGCCGACACGTTCAGGTATAAGCAGTGTAGAAGTGTTGCCACAAGAGATGTTAGACGCTTCCAAGCTTCCATTGAGCGCGCCGCTCTGCATCAGGTCCTGAAGCGCTCGGACGCACTCTGAGTCCATGTATGTCTCATTCGTAAAATCGAGATCCATGCCTCTAACTTTTAACTTTTAATATAAACTGTGGTATTTTAAAGCCGTCCAATAAAAAGCTGTTCATTCACCTTCTCCCTGTATTCTGGAACATGTCCGGATAGGTAAAATAAGGAAACTTCTGTGCCATGCTCCAACGCACTTACCCAAGGTCTGAATAAAATAATGATTTAAAAAAAGGAGAAATATGAATAAAAACTGTGATTTATTTTTTTTCCTGATTTCCTCCTAAAGACGCACCCTGTTTTGAGGCATTCCTAAGTCTAGGGTCTGTGTGCGCTGAGGGGAAAGAGCGCGACGTTATATGCTGAAAAGACCTGCAGGGAAAGTGAGAGAGAGAGAGAGATAAGGGGGAGGAGGGGAGCAGATGAGAATGGATTTAATGTCACAAAGTGCTTGAATGCTTGTGTGTATGTGCTGGACTGTATGAGAGAGAGAGAGAATTAGATCAAAATCATTCATTTTGATAGAATAAAGACGCATTTCTGGAATTATTAAAGATTGTTCTGATACATCTTTAGGATCACAAAGTGTTTTTAATATAATGAAAAATATTTATACTATACTATACCTGCCAATGTGAAAAAAAGAACAGCATTTCTCGAATTAATCAAGTCATCACAGGATTGTAATATTTTTCAGAGTTGTTTCACTCTGGTATATTTATTGGTATATTAAAAAAGCTAAAAATATTTTGGATACGTTTGAAAACAAGGTCATAAAAAGGTACCTTCCCATTTCTACAATATATTTGACAATGTCCAACCTAATTTGAAATAGTTTACTCCAGCGCTTAGGAGCTCATTGGCGCCCCTATGTGGCGAGTAAGTGTAACTTTTATTAGAAGGTTCGACTGACCTTTAATGAACGCTTCCTCAAAGAAAAAAGGCCTTTAGTGGATTAATGAGAGTGTGAATGCAATATCCCGGACCAAACATATAACCGAGGTTATATGTTTTATTTTTGATGATAAGTAATTTAATTTTGCATTTGATTTCTATAAAGATGCAAAGCTTTCCTTACCTAAGATAATGAAACAGACTGAAATTAACCACACAGGATGCTTACTGATCTTGTTCTACAAATAAATTTAATGATATTTTTTCGAGAGCTGATACTGTTTTAGGTGGAGTTTTCAAACAGCTAAAGGGAAAAGTGAAGAGAGGAAAAAATAATGTTGTGAATATCACTATTTCCACAATGTGAAGCCTTTTTACAAGGACAAGTATTGTTATTTTACATTTAGTTAAAAACATTTCTGATGTTGAATGTGAACATGATGACCAAATGGGCTTCAGCTGTTTACCAGAAGATAAACATTTACATCAACTAAAAAAGAGCTATTATTTGTTGATTCCTTTAATATTATTTTCAAGGTAAGAATGTTTTCTTAAGTATGAACATGACTTGCATGTTTGTAAAGTGGGACCTCAAAAGCACTGCAAAAAATCTAAATCTAGATAAGTAATTTTTTCTTAAAATAAGTGCATTTGTTCTTGAATTGACGTGGTAAAAGAGACATTTTGCCAATGGAACAAGACAATTTACACTTAAAATAAGAAAACACAATTGCATTGTCTTATTTTAAGTGCATATTATCTAATTATCTTATTTTAAGAGTAAAATTACTAATTCCATTGGCAAACTATCTAATTTACCTACTCAAATTAAGGGTGAATTAATTTAAGACATTTTTACTTATTTCAAGATCGTTTTTGCAGTGAGGTCCCTGAGGAAGGCTCTGAAGTTCTCATTAATTCTAGTTGTCCACTATTTCCTCTTTTTCAATTGACTGATGAGACCATGTGATGTAAACATGAATACAGTAGCTTGTCAATTCTTTTTTTATTATTTTCCAATTTTATATTGTGTTACTATTTTATACATTGAAGATAACTTGGGCTGAAAAGTTTCATAAAGTTTTTTTTTTCATACTTTTTCCCCCCCAAACATAACCTTTAGAATAAACAATACTTTTAAGCTGTATTTTTTTTTTTTTAAAGAGACTGGCACAAATACCACTTAGCTGTTAGCGTTGGAAAAACTTTCAAAAAGTGCTGGTGTATTTAATCTCTTCCGAGCACTCTAGAAGAGAAGTGGTCTTTTCAGAGACTCACAAACATGATGCAATATTCAGTCCTGGTCACACAGCAGATGATTCACTAGTCCCTTCTTCATCTGACAAAATCATCCAAAAACGTCAGCAGCATGACTGAATTGTTTTTTGTTATACTTCTAATAATCAAGATAAAGAGGCTTGGAAACAGCAATGGCTACATCAGTAAAATATTCATTCATAACATGTACATTTTGGGGAGTAATCAAGCATATTTACAACATGTTAAAATTTTGATATTTTCATCAGAACTATTCAGATGTGTTTTCATTGTCCTCATGTATCCTTTTTTATTTCTAAGAAACACAGCCAAGGCCATCTCTTTCAGGCAGAGCACATTCACTAAGTTGTTTTTTTGTACAACACATACTGCCCTTCAAGTTTAGAATAGGTTTCTACATGTAAGTGTTATTTTCACTTGTAACACAGATCAGGACATTTAATTGTCAAAAAATCTCCATGAGATTTTAAGCGTTTGATTTGTGGTTAAGTATTATGTTTTTTCTTTTTCTCTAATTTCCTCCCCAGTATTAACATTGCCAACTTCTTCCTTTAACCATCATCATTACCTTGATGTTTTTTTATAATACATGTTCACCAAGTAGGAATACTGAAGGCAATTGGTTGCCAAAGATCTGACTGAGAGGTACCAAACCAAACCAAGGATGAATACAACTGCAGATCATGTCAGGTATAACCCGGTGTTCGAGACGTAGAGTAAGTTAGGTTTAACAAAATGTTTATTAGAGATGGAACTACAAGGAGAAAAGCATCAGCTTCTGAGGCAGAAACCTCTGCAGAGGGAGAACAAAGGTTAGTGACCACGTCTATCTGGTGGAGGATGATAATGTGAGTCACTAACCTGGTCTTAAAGTTCAATCTGTGCCCAGAGGACGAGGTCGGTTCTAGATGGTTGGCTGCCAACCAGACACTGTCCCAGATGCTGAAGCCCTGGAGTTTGGGGGACAGGCAGGAGATCAGAACCGAGCAGACGAAGGAACGCATAATAATCCAGAGGGTGAAGCCAAATTTGGTGTAGACGATGTGCTCAGGAATCAGAGCCAGGAGATCAAACATCCGAAGAGGTACCGAAGGTAAATCCAGGACAATGTCAGAAATCAGTTCCAGGTTTGGTAAACAGGCAGAATCCAACAGGAGTCCAAGGACAGGTCAGGCAAACAGATTAGAACGGGGACAGGCAGGCTCAGAGGTCCAAAGGCAGGACGGATCAGGATCAGGGAATCAGAAACACTGAGGTACATTAGAGAACTTTAACTAAAAGCTTGAACAATCTGGTACTGATGACTGGGGGCAAGTAGGTTAAATAGAGGCTGAGGCAGGTGGATCAGATGAACTGTGATGAGAACTGGGCAAAGCTAGGCAGGTGAATGAAATAAATAATCAGGCCAGTCGTCAGCGCCAAGATTATGACAGATCACTGTTTATTTTGTATGTAAAAAATGCCATCTACATTAGAAAAAAGTTTGAGGAGCATGAATACCTTTGCAGTTTAACTACGATAGTATTGAATTTTGACCTACATGAATAAATCATTTTTCTTCTCTCATTGAAAGGGAAAAATGTCTTCTCTGTTCTGACTGTATATTGGGAAGGTTAAAATGTCATCGATCTATAAGGTTTGAAGTTGAAGAAGGAAGCAGACATTACATACTTAGTCTCAAAACACTCGAGGGACTCCCAGAAGAGAGGAGAAGAAATAGGACCATTATTTCAAGCATGGCCTCTGTAATCTCTCTCCAGTTTTGAGTGGCTCCAGCAGGTCATGTGCAGAGCCTCTTACCCTAGATAAACAAGCCTACAAGGATTCCAATCAAGACGAGAAGAGAGAGACTAGTGCTTCCTTCTGAGTGAGGTAATCACTGGCATGGTGTGGAGCATTGATTATGGATGTTCCAGTGCTGATGAAGACTAGTTGAATATAATCACTGCCGGGGTGGTGCTTCACAGCCAATGTCTGCATCTTCAGTTGCATCAATATGTCCATACTTGGTTCCCTTTTATGTAAACACCCCTCGATTATGTTACAGATCAGATTAACAAGTGCAGCCCAGGAGGGCTCATCAATACAGGCACTCATCATCAAGGGAAGACATTAAAAACAAGCTGTTGATGGCATGGTAAATACATCAGCACTAAAATGAGCTAAAACACATTTCTTCCTTCTCTGCAGCTTAGCTTTCGGACTGTGGGAATCGATTGCTGAGACATCATTCTCGACCAGTAGAGAGCAGGGGCTGCACGATGGGAGTCGTGTGTTCCCCTCATAATGGGATATGCTCAGATCACACAGGAAAAATGGCTGAGCAATTTTTCTACAGTTGTTTCTGCTCACTCTAGGATCGAAACGGATATTTTGAGTACATTTTACTCTTTTTACGTCGGGACATTTGATCTCTAGACTAAAGATTTGTTTAGTTAAAATATATTGTACAATATACTTTCCTGCAATATTTTTCAGTATAAAGAAACACTGGGGGCCCACTGAATAAGTCTGATGCCTCTTAGGCTTCCATAGTTGGTGATTAATATTTTCTATTTTTTATATTCACCTCAGTGTAGCGCTTTTGTTGTTTTATTTTTGTATGGAAGTGCTATACATTGTAAGATCCAATTAGTTATCATTACTTTAAAAAAGCATGGAAACCAGTTGCACTTAGTAAAGTTGGGCTAATACAGTCAACTAGGATTTTTAGGATGTGTACATTAGTTTAAACAATTAGAATGATGAAATAGTATTTACTTAATAACTTACTTAAGATATGAAGCTATGGCTGAAATTCAACTGAAGAAACTCTGATTACTTCCATTCAATCTCAGGCTGATCCGCCTCCAATGCAGCCAACCCGCTTCAAGCCACTTTCCTCGATGCCCAATCATCTTCCAGCACTCTACTTAAAAGCCACTCCAAATCATCTCTAGGCCTGCTCTCCAACAAGCGCAAGATCCGTCGCTCCTATGTCGGACTTTGATTCAGACAACCCACCTCCATCCCCTTCTCCACCATTGTAGTAAGCTCATCCGACTCCTCCTCGATGCTCCTTCAACCTCACCTCCAGTGTGTACTCCCTCCAGACTTTCATGGAGTTCCCTGTCACTTTAAACCAGTGGTCTCCAACCCTGGGCCTCAAGATCTGCTGTCCTACAGATTTTAGATGTATCCCTGCTTCAACACAGCTGAATCAAATGATTGATTACCTTTTCAAGTCATTCATTTAATTAAGCTCTATTGAAGCAGGGATGCATCTAAAATCTGTAGGACAGTAGATCTTGAGGACCAGTGTTGGAGACCACTGCTTTAAACGCTCCGGCAGAAGACCGCCACGTTGAGCCTGGTTCTGCCAGAGATTTCTTCCCAAGGGGAGTTTTTTCTCTCCACAGTCACTTCATGCTTGCTCTTCATGGACAGTTCATGGACAGTTTATGCAAACTTTGTTCATTCAGTGACATCTAACTCAAGCATCACCCTGTATACCAGCCTCTATGGATTAACCAAACTTCATCTATCTAAACTCCACCACCAGTTTCAGGCCCGGGGGGAATATCCTTATTCTCATACATCAGTTTATCTGCATTAAAGTATAAATCAGCGTTTATGTTTCCTGCCGAGCCTGAGCGCCAAAGTTCAAACTATTGTATCAATAAACTCTTCTAATTGCATCTTTCTCTCTCTGTGAGTTTTAGATTGAAATACCTTTGTCTGATAAGTTCTAAGAATAAAAATTGTAATATTCTAAATGATAGCATGGAAAGTTTACTGTTTAGCCCATCCATCCATCCATCCATCCATCCATCCATCCATCCATCCATCCATCCATCCATCCATCCATCCATCCATCCATCCATCCATCCATCCATCCATCCATCCATCCATCCATCCATCCATCCATCCATCCATCTTCTGACAGCCAAGTATTAGTTCATCTTATCAAATATTACACAGCTTTTCTTAGTTACATTCCAAAAATCTAATTTACTTACTAAAGCCATGGACACTAACTACACATAAAAAATTAAGAGTATAATGTCTCAAATATCTATACAGAAATGAAAAATATTTTTCCAAAAATAAAAAATAAAAAAACTCAAAAAACAAACCACTGGATTTTGTTTCCATGTTTTAGGATGTTTCGCTTCCCATCCAGGAAAATAACTGGAAAATCAAACTTTCCAAAATTTTTGAATTACAACTAAAAATAGTAAATGTTTTCCTTTTATTTTTCTTCTTTTTATTAACTTTAAAGATAGCCTTTAATGGCATCCACAAACAGTATGCTATATAATCAACAACAAAGTTATAACATATAACATAGATTTTACAATGTTTAGCAAATAACATTTAAGTGTGCAATACCAGCAACCAATGAATTATTGTTTCTAGTTAGCTTAACTCTAAATAAAGGAATGTTTACTTTAAATTCTATTAAGAATTTTTTAAACAGCTAGTGACCGTTACTTCACAAATATAAAAAATAATAACATATTGTTGCTAACCTACTGAAGTTTATTCATATGTAGCATGTCTAGACAGCTATTAGATTATTTCAATGCAGTTTACCTGAGCTCTCACTTTAGAGACCAGTTTTTGTAGGTTGCCAGTACGTTATAAAAACTTTTTCACATACAAGAATGGATAAATCAAAAAATACAGTTAAGAATAACTAAGTACCTGGAGGTTGAATGTGAGAGAAAACCTCAGATTCAGAAGGAGAATTAGGTTTATTGCCAAGTAGCTTTGCACTTACAAGGAATTTAACTTGGTGTTGATGGTACAGACAAATTCGATATGTACAGAAAATCTATATCTATATAAAATATACTATATACAATATATAGTATAAAGCCATATACAATATACACTGGGGGAAGGGAGAGAGGCAGTGTGAATGCCACAGGGGTCTGTTGACCTTACTGATAAGGCTGGTAGCAGATTGGAAGAAACAGTTTTTGTTGCTCGAGGTTTTGGTCTTGGTGGACCGCGACCTCCTGCTAGAGTGGAGTGACTGAAATAGTTTTAGGCTGGGTTACGAGGGATCAGCCACAATCTTCCCTTCATGCGTCAGAGTCCTGGAGGCCTTCAGATCCTGCAGAGATGAAAAACTTGGAAAAATATGCAAATCCAATGTAGAGAGGCTTCCAGAACTGAGATTTGAACTGGAGATAAAAAACAAAAATCATACTGTACTTTCTGATCTTTAACAAGTGAAACACTATTAATCTTTCAAAGCAGAGTTGAGTCTAACATATAAAACCAATCCTGGGCTCTAAAGTTAGGTTTAAGTTTTGTTACATTTTTTGATCAAAAACTTAGGGAGAGATGAAAACCATAATCACCTTTAACTTTGTTGTCCTAAGATTTAGCAATGTCATAACCTTACATAAACTCATCTTCAGCATGCAGTTAATCTTAGGATCTTTTAATTTTCATTTAAGCAAGCTTCTAATGGTAGTGTCATTATTCAGTAACCAACTCTAATCCATGTTGGGTCAGAAATATAAATAACTGCCAAATATTTACACATACAACCACTAATACTGTATTTGGTGATATGCCTTTAGCCAGTTGAAAGGTCTGGCCATCAATAAGTTCCTATCATATTTTCTGCTATATTTCTAACCACGCTTCTCAGAAATGGTTGTCTATTTATATTCATTGATTTCCTGCCATAAGCCCAGCTTTTAAGCATTGTCCATAAATCTTAAATAGGGTTTAGGTCATGGCTTTTCCACAAGCTTAATGTTTTATCCCTTCTTAAACCTCTATTGGTGCTTTTGAGATCCTTGCCCTGTTTGAACATCAAAACATTTCCACTATCTCTCTGTCAGACTGAGGTTAAGATGGAAAATTTGTAGATGGTCTTTTTTCTTCATTATTCTACTCATGTTGTACAATGCAACGGTTCTACTGGCAACAAAAGACTCTTTTTCATGGTTGGCTACCTTAAAAGTTTATCTTTGAATTTAAAACCACATCATTTTATATATATAAGCATCAATTCAACCCATCAAACATGATTAATTTATTTAAGGAAAAAAAATCATATTTTGTGACTTCTAATAATTAAACATTTATATAACTTGTCCATAAGTGGTTGTTTGGCTTGTGGGAACAAGTTTACTTAGAGGAGTTGATTTTGGGTTCTTATTATATGTTTATGTTAACCCTACTTGAGTGTAGAAAGTGCAAATTGATTTTCAAGCAGGTATTCAAGCTTGGGTCATTGTGGTTTTGTTCAAAAGCACCTCGCTGTGTTACTCAAAGGTGATCATATAATAGAAGACTCTTGGATTTTGGAGGTTTATGACATAAGAAAAAAAGGGTGGCAAAATCTTCTTTCCATAGACAGATAATTTTTCTTACTATGTCAAATAAGGAGCAAATACACTTACTTCAAGATTTTTATATTATCTTTATATCCATTTTTGCACCATTTGTTTATGTGGGTTGAAATTTGACTCATTTTTTTTTGTCAGCTGTTCTCATGACATTAAAATGCATTGAAGCTGGTTTTCGAAAGAAATAAATATGACGAATATTAAACTCAGCGAATAGCCTAAAACTCAATCCTATACTGAAAATATATTTACTGAAATTAAAATCCTGGACTTCAACCATATAAATAATTTTCCATTAAGAAATACTGTCAAGGTGTTATTTTGAGGTCAATGCCTATACCAATGTTTAAAACTAAATCTATAAAAGTGTTTATTAGGTTGTAAATACATGGGCTTCTATCTATATATTTTCTATTAATTTAGTTCATAAAGATGTGTTATTTGATATTCAGTTAAAGTGGTAATAAAGCTGGAAATGATAAATTGCATCATGATCATAGTGCTTTTTTTCTGCATTGTATTTTGTGTTCTGCAATCTCTACGAGTAAATGTTTTAGAGATTACTAGATGTTAAAGAAAACTTTGAAAAATATATTAAAAGATCATCAGGACATTATCCTTACTGTTATTGTTTGCTGTACAACAGATTGAATGCAATACCATTTAGTAATCACTTTTGATCTTATAGTAAGTACAGCTGAGTGATGCGTAATGAGGTGGTTTTGTTCACTATTTCTGCAGAGTACATAGAAAGAGAGCAGGGGTAATTTGATATATATTCTTGCAGGATGCTGAAGGAAAATTGATGTCTAGTAAGTAATGGATTTTATCAATCTTTCCACCTTCATTTAGGGATATCTCCCAATATGCATTGCTAATCCCTGTGATAAAAGGCTATAAAATGTATAAGAGAGTCTAAAAAGAGACAATAAAACTGTTTTTTTGCAACTAATGCAAGTTCAGTGACAAAACGGAATTTCCATCTTTAAAATCTATAGCACCCTCCAAATTTATAAGCCGTGTCTGGAAAAGCAGAAGAAAACAGCATAAAAAACCTTAATATATATATTCATGGTTCTTGCAGTAACATAATCTTATTCTAGATATTTTTTTTCAATATTCAACTATCTTCTCAAAATGTCATTATAAATGTTGTATCTGTATCTAACTATCTGTTGGTGTAGTACATAAACAGATTTAGAAATATAGTTACCCATATGTTAAAAATAAAATATGCTGTAAATGGGGTTAAAAAAAAAAGAATATGTTAAAAGACATCTCTCTGATTTGACCACAGTGGTTATTCAAGTAGGCCTTTATGCTGAGCTGTAAAGTATTTTTTTTCTTGGTTGTTAAACAATATCCTTGTCAAAAATCCAGCTTGTTATCTAGACAAAGTTACAAAACATAAAAAACAGGCAAGATTAGTGATACTTTCTGCTCTAATGTATTGCATTTTCATGTTACTGAGATTTCCATTTCTCCACCTGAACAGAAAGCATCAAAGTGACTCATTAACTTTTAAAGTTTGCTCATTTGTTTTCCTTGGTTTTACTTTATACCTTTGTCCAGTCCTTAGCACATGAATGTAACGCCTTGATAACTATTCTGTAGTTAAAGCCTACGGTTGTCATAAACTTTAGAGACAACGCCCAAGGTGGGTGGACTTTTTTAACCTTGCAAATAAACCTAAGTGACATTCTGCATTTTAACAACTACAAAATCTAAGTTAGAAATACCCATTGCTCCAATGATTCAATGAAAAAACATAATCTTTTTCTTTTTCAAATGGTGTTTAACTTAGTACTTAATGTTCTTACCACTTAAACACAAAAGATTACCTATTTAGTTTACAGAAAAGAAGAAAAATATGGTTGGAGTCAATTAAAAAATGTCACCTAGTTTAAAATCATCAGATTGAAACCAACTTCAATTAATGGATTTAAAAAAAAAATGCAGATTTGTAGCTAAATATAATACTTTATGCAAGCTTTAAATCACACCAATTATAGCCCAAATAAAATAAAAAATAAAAAAGTTACTGATGTTTTTACTTAAAAGTTGCTCTAAGATGAGAGAGAGAGAGATAACTAAATTCTAAGAGAAACAGGAACAAGTCAAACATTACTTCCATCATCCAGCAACTGTGAAGCTTTCTACAAGAACAGAGATAACAGACTTCTTGAAGAATTTTAGGTCCCTCCTTAGTACATGTAGTACATGTTCTACAAATGTGTTTCAGAGGATGGGATCTCTTCTGTGATTATCTGTACATTAGAGCAAATGACTTAAAACAGCTCAACAAGCTATTAAGAATAACAGCTCTAGAAATGAGTTTCCAAAAAAAACTCTTTATAAAATGCAAAATTTTGGGATAAACCTAAACATCATCTTCATGATATGACTATAAAAGAAAACAGAGTGTGTTTACTGAAAGGCTCCTTCAGATAGATGTATCTTAATTTTTATCTTCACAAATATTTTAAAACAAAGACACCTCCATTATAATATCCTCAATATGTTAGGTGCTGGAAAAATAAGCCTTAGGCTCACTTTTTTAAAATGTTATTAGTACAGTAGTGCTTTGTCTTGGCACACAGTAACACAGTAATTGGATCTTTTTTTTTTTTATTATTGGATAAAGATGTTTCTTTAAACCTTTTAAATAGACAAATACTTTTTAAGGAAAACACCTATTGGGATAACATTAAGGACTGAAAACCTCATGTCTAAGATGTGCATAATTGTTATTCTATAAGTTTTTTTCCGTGAAAAATAGAAATGTTGTTGAAATGGCACTGTTGTTCCCTCCTAGGAGTTCAAACCTCCTAAAACATCAAGATCAACAGGCTTTCACAGTCAAATCTTTTGTCAGTTCTATACAAATATTCTCAGGATGCTTTCCGCTTTATTTTGACTGTGTCTACTATAATTGCCCAAAATGCTACCTGCAGTGTGTACCTTTGACCACTGAACAGATGACTGCTCTTGATGAAAAGCTGCACATAGCCAGACTGTCCTAACACGCGACACTGTTAAATAACTCAGCCTTTAGGCCCACCTTTGACCTGCCAAAGTCCAAGAGGAGAGATGGAGAGGAGGGAGGGGGCAGCTATAAGATGCGATAACAGCTAATCAGTGACAGGTGAGCTCCGCTTTAGAAGTGGACGGCGGGCAGAGACGAGCAGGTAAGCAAATGGGCAAATATTTTTTGCATGTCTTTCTTTAATCGTAAAAATAACAAAAAATGATATAAAATGTATGTAAGGACAATTTAGATTGACAAAAACATGTAAATGTTAAAATGCCAGTTAGATTTAAAAGCGTGCAAAGCAAAAATCTGTGATGATGTAAATGTAGAATGAACAATACAGCAAAAAGAAGAAGAAAAAATCCCACAACTGCTCGCTCCAAACTTACTGATTACAGAGACTAACATTTTTAATGAACAAGTGGATTATAAACCTCTTTAGGCCAATTAAAAAGAGAACAAATTTCCCACTTTCGGGTGACCACACCAAAACAGTTACTACAGGATGTTTCTGATGTTAGGTGTCACAACAATAAAAGTTAAACAGAGATTTATTTATCAACCATAGTGAATGCGTCTATCCATAGTGAAAGCGGAAGCAATGTTACATAACAATAATAACTGAGCTTTATTAATGTCACATTGGAGAAATTCAGCTCTGCATTTAACCCATCCCCTTGGGGAGCAGTGGGCTGCCATTGTGCGTCGCCCGGGGAGCAGTGTGGGGTTAAGGGTCTTGCTCAGGGACCAAGAGTGGCAGTGCGTGGGAGTGGGGCTTAAATTCAGAACCTTTGGATTCAAAGCACAATGTGCTAACCACTAGGCCACACTCCCCTAACCTTCAGAGAGTAGTTCAAATATATCCGCATCCCACCAGGATCCTCTAAATTCATTCTATATCTTTTATAAACCCAAAGTATCCAGTCAGGATGCAGGGAACGCCAAGCTAAAATTAAGCATTATAGCTTTGCTGACAAAGCTTTAAAAGTGTGAGATGTTGTTTTAATGATGATCATTCGCAATGTTTCGTGTTTTTTCTATAAAATCTGTGCGCTATGTCCAAAAGATGAGACATCAGTACACGTGTATATCTATTTTATGACCAAGTTTTAATAACATGCAAACAGACAAATTAAAAGGGACAGTCCTTATCGTGTACTCAAAATCTGCAATTTTCTTTATGGTCTAAAGTCAGCTGTGTGTTCCACTAATCATTACCAAGCTCTGCAGGATGATAATAGAAGATTAACTTCTCATTTGAAATCATCCGCACATCTGTGGCTTCTTTATGTGGATTACAGGGTTTATACATAACGTTTAACAGTAGTCACAAGAAGAACGAGGACAATAAAAATACCTTTTAAAGGTATTTATTTAACTCAGCATGTGCAGAAAGACTAATTTGATATAATGCTATTACAAACGTCTTGATTTTTGCTTTTCCCCCATATCTACAGTCCTAATCTTAATGTTGCTCCTATTTCATTTGGACAAACTATTACTTTTTCCAGACAATGTCATCATTTGCAATACTTTTCCATAGAACTAGGAAATTCTCTCTTTCTAGGAAACTAGGAAATTTCTCTTTTCTGGCAGAAAAAAACAAACACAAATATAAACCTAACATAAATCCCAGCATAGTTTGATAGATGCTTTTAACAAGCATAATAGATTTTTCCTGTAGTGACACAATTGATATAAATCTAAATATACGAAAAAAATATCCAAACTCATAATTCTGAATGTGCATTATACATCTGATTTTTCATTTTTATTTGTTTAAGTTTGAAAAACCAACTGAGAAAAACATTTCAGATTTTTGATATTCTTTAATTGCATGAGGTTCAGCAGTTTAGAGAAAGTTTCAAAGCAAAATAATGCATATGCACTAATGATTCTAACCTCTACTCTCCTCTTAATAAGTGCCTTAATGCTTAAACGTAGCATCTCAAGACCTCCTGCGTTACATTAACTCACTATATATAGTATATTGTATGTTTTATTTTGTATATAGCTATAGATTCTATATTCTGTATATATATCTGTCTGCACCAAGTCAAATTCCTTGTAAGTGCAAACCTACTTGCCAATAAACATGATTCTGGTTCTGAACAATGATTAGATAAACTATGTGATTCTTTTTCTCCACCCAAAGACATGTCCACCTTCAAGCCCAGGGTGATTTCTCTGGCCAAGAAACCAGGTCAAACATTCGGCTTCTTTCTGAGAGTGGAACAAAATGAGGAGGGTCACCTGATCCGCTGCCTGGAAATGGGAGGTCCAGCTGAATTGGCTGGCATGAGAGACGGAGACCGCATTCTCCGGGTCAATGGAACATTTGTTGATGGGCTGCCCCACTCAGAGGTGAGCAAGCCCTCAGAGACACTTCAGTACATAAATCTAATCGATAATGTCTTTTTAACTGATTTTTTTTTCTTCTGCATTTCTCTTGGACAGGTTGTGGAGCTGGTGAGGCGTGGCGGAACATCTGTCACATTTCACATCCTGGATGAGTCAGCTTACAAGCGCGCAAAATCTTTGGGGGTAAATCTTTCTGACCCCAAAGCGGCTGCAAATAGAGTAACCAAAGAGACTCCAAAACCCAAACTCTGCTACTTGGTCAAGTCTAGCTCAGGATATGGGTTTTCTCTTCGCTCAGTAAAAGGTAAGATGTGGAACCTCTTTACTGAGTGACAACTGAGGAAAAAGAGAAAATTTACAGTACCCTTAAGAGATGGCACTCTTGGCAATAATGTGTAAAAAGCCTGACAGTTTACCTGTTTCCTGTAGCTGTTTTGTTTCAGGGCAGGTTTAGAAAAAAAATCATTGATTTGGGGGACAGGTTTCCGGTTTAAAACATTTTTTTTTCACACAAAATCACCTATTTCACATACTTACACCCATAGCAATTCAAATAAGACAGATATCACACTTGCATGTTATTGTTTTGTTATCATTTTATTTTTTTTTTAAAGTATATCTGAGTTTCTGGGAACTTACCTTTCCTGGATTTTGTGTTACTCTGGGATATGAAAATAATGTGATAGATAATTTCAAAGGGGCACCGAGGCTGAAGGAGGGTTCAAGTTAATGTTGACACCCTGCTCTATGGATAGGGAGGCAAAATACTCTCCTATGTTTAAAAAGTAGAGAGCTGAAGCAAAGAAGGACATCTTTGGCTCACCAGGTTTCCACAAAAGGTCTTGAGAACATTAAAAGTATGCAAAGTATCATTCGTTCTCCAAAATGCCAACACTGTCAATAAAACTATATTCGCTTTCAATTTGTGTTTAATCTAAGGACATTTTCCCAAATCAAAGTTTTATTTTTAAAAATGTTACCAGGGATGCTAGTAACTATGGAAAAGCTGAAAAGTCTATCAAAAACCTGTGATTGGAACCAAATTCTGTTCTGTAATTATATCGACAAATTTTGTTTTTCATATTTTTTGTCTTTAATGTCAGAGAAACCAGATTAACTACAATGGGTAGAACTTGTCATCAGCTTTGTGAATAGAAAGCAAAGGTTCTGATTATGGTAGAATTGTGTAATTTCACCATCATTCGTAACAGAACTTTCCTTGCTATAGTATTCAGGGGTATCTAAAATTTTGCAGACTGACCACTGATCACAACATTTATGAAGACTGTGTGGTTACCTAGCAACAGAGCTGGAAGAACTCAGATAGGATCAGAACTACCTGACTCAAAAAAGCTGGAAATGCCTTTCAAATTTTCATGTGTTTTAAAATTATTTCTTTAAAAAATTATTAAATAATAATTTAACACATTTGTTGTTTAATATTAGGTTCATATAAAAAGATTCAATCTTGATTTATTCACCTTTGATAGTGTAGAGGACACAAGAAACTCAAGGCCCACACGGCAAATCTTATCATCAATCTTTTCTTTCAAGATGTATAAAGCTGCTAAAATTATTAATTTGAATAAAAATAAAAAATACCAGAGCAGTGGGGTTTTTTTACATAAAAAAATAAAAGTTTTAATAAACCTGCTGAAGGTAGCCTTTGTAGAGACTTAATGATTGAGGAGCATCAACATGACTTTGAATCCTATTGACCCTCATTAGGTCTTCATCAGGTCATTTTATTTACTGTATGAATATAAGTTAAAATTCATATGCTTTTAATTTATCTATATATTTGCATATTTTTAGCATTATTTATAAGTTTTGTATTATATACAGAATAAGTTGCTTAAACAAAAGCTAGATAATAAACTGAATGTGACTGAAGGCCTTTTAAATCCTCATGAATCTTTAGCTGTCTTTCTGTATTGAGAAAACATAAAAATTTTACTATTCACCTAAAACAGTCCATAGTGGAAACTCTGCAACCTTTCAAACAAATAATTTTTTCTGTGGATTTCATCTATGCATCATTTTTGCTTTGTTGAACCAGGTGAGGAGGGGCTGTTCTTGACTGAGGTGCTCGCAGGGGGAGTAGCGGAACACGCTGGAGTCAGAAACGAAGATCGTCTGCTGGAGGTCAACGGGGATAACATAGAAAACCTCACACACGACGAGGTGGTGGAAAAGATCAAACTGGGTGGGAAAAGCACAATGTTCCTGCTTGTTGACAAGGAAACAGAGAGGTTCTATCGCAACAAAAAAGCAAAGATAGCATCATGGTCAGCAACGGTTAAGTTTCTCCCCCATCAGCCACGATTCATTAATATGATCAAAGGATCGGACGGATATGGATTCCTACTCAGAGAGGAAGCTAAACAAGCAGGCAAGGCTAAAAAGAATCACCTTTACCTTTCACTAAAGTGATGAGGTTGTGGTTAAACATCATATGCTGTGATTGTTTGCAGGGCACTTCATAAGAGAAATAGACAAAGGAAGCCCAGCAGAAAAAGCTGGTTTGAAGGAAATGGACAAAGTTGTCGCTGTGAATGGAAAGGAGGTGGAAAATTACAGCCATGACCAGGTGGTGGCCCTTATTAAGAAAAGTGACAGGAAATGCTGCTTCCTTGTGGTGGACAAAGCCACGGACAAAATGTACAAGCAGGTGACCTGCACACTTACCCTTAACATGCTTGCTTATTCCTGAGGACCCCAGGAAGATTAGTGGCCATTTGTTTGGCAGCTAATGGGGATCCTAATAAAACTAAACTAAATTGTGTACGGTTTTGATAGCATAATAATATTATGTCCCATGCCAAACAGGGTAAAGTGTCTCCTATGCTTTTCTGGGAGGAGATGAAGGATTCCAATTCCCCACCAAGTTACAATGAAGCTTTAAACTTACCTGCACCTGTAAAATCATCAATGTCTATGAAGGACAGAGAGGAGGAGCTGAGACCAAAACTCTGCAGGATGAGGAAGACCCCTGCTGGCTATGGCTTTCACCTAAATGGCATCGACGGGATGCATGGCCAGTACATCACAGAGGTAAGACCAAAGAACAACCACTGGGGGGAAAAAGACTCCACATAAAACTGATAACGTCCACCTCGTTTCAGGTGGTGAGGGGTGGAGCAGCAGACAAGGCTGGTCTGGAGAATGAAGACATTGTGATAGAGGTGAATGGGAAGAATGTGGAGCAGAGCACTCATGCTGAGGTTGTGAAAATAATTCGCAGAAGTGGCAACTCTCTGGAGATGCTGGTAGCCAGCAGGAACGTCTACAAACAGCTTAAAGCCAGAGGTGTGACCATTACACCCCTTCTCCTCGGGGAAACATCCAATGCTCACACTGCAGAAACTCCAGAACCCAACAGGATGGAGACATGGGAGTTGAATGAAGAAGAAATCAGACCTGGAACTCCAATACAGAGGGTGAGTGGTGCTTTCTACCACCAACAGTAATGTCTAACCAGCAGGTTTTAAGAATGACACTTCTGGCCAATAAGTGAGTTAATGAGTGCAATGGAATATTCTGCTTTATTCTGTGCAAATCTAAAAGGTACCAAGCCAATGAGTTCTTAAACTTAATTAGAATAAAACCGATCTGGACTTGGAAAAACAGTCTTTTTTTAAAGGCTCTAAAGTGATGCCATGATAAACTTTTACTTTTACTATTAAGGTGGACCAGGATTCCAGGTTGTACCCTCAGTTATCCTTATTCATTGCATAGCTTTTTGTTGCCATGGAAAGATACCAACACACCTTAAAGTTTTTATATTGATATTTTACAGTCACATACTTCAGTGAACTCGATCATCAGGGTTTTATGCAGTACAAATTACTTTCAAATGGAATAAATATGGGCTGGATTTATTACTGGAGTTTGATTGTTAAATGAGAAGTCGGAAAACTTTTTGACCAGAATGTACCCAAGTAGCTCTGGCTGTATGTTTACAGACGTCCTTCTGCACAAACATGAACCTCCACCCAAAAAGTCGGTGGCCCAAATTTTTTGATGATTATTCTCTATTTGGCTCAATTAACCTTCTCACCAACTGACCAACTTCTGTCTTTGATAAATCAAATTATGATTCTGCCAGCAACATGTTTCCCTGTGGGCATGGTGAGGTAAGGTAGATTTGCAGGGATCGTTCCGTCACACATAGCATTTGCATGTAGATCTATTTCAGTCTTCCTCCTGTTGGTCTGTTCCTTACAAAAGCTTGACATAAACTGGACCCTTCAGACATTTTTATTAACAATGACGTTCTTGCCACTCCTCAATAAAGAGATTTGCGGAATGTTGAATGTTTGCACAGTGAAATGATAGTTTGACCTAAGCAGCAAATCTCTCTTGGCACGATGGTCCTCTTGCCTAAAAAAAGCTTCCTGTCCAATCTGTCAGTTCAGGTGGATGATAATATTTTGGAAAGTTTGCTTTTGAGCAATACTCTTTCATTTCTTGAATGACGGATTGAATAGACGTTTTTACGACCTTAGCCTGCATGAAACTTTTCCTGAACATTAAACATGACAATACAGCAAGGCAAAAATATTGTTTTTGTCAAAACACTTTCAAGCTTTGTTATATCGACGTAGAGATGGCATTCTTCCTCCCTCAGCTTAGTTATAACAAACTTTTCCTTCTTCCTTTTAGACCTCCTCTGTATCATCATCTTCATCTGAAGGCAGCCTTGATGACAGACTCTGAAAAATCCTGAATGTGGCCAACTGATATTTTTTCACCTTGTGTTCCATGACCCTCACATACTCAGGTGAAAAAAAAAGAAGAAACGGAAGAATAAAATGGCACAGCAAGGTTATTTGAAAACTAAAAAAAAAAAATGTAATCACAGTAGAGCAGTTGTTCCATGACTGAAAGAAAAAACATTTTGCACCTTTAGCAGCATATTCACTAGGACCTCTAACAATAGGTAATAAAAAGAAGGAATTAACCTTTTCTCAAGGTAGTACAATGTCAAAATGTAATTTTCATACATGCAAAGCTTCAGGCGGGTACTGTGGGGTTTCTTATAAAACCGCCAATCAAGCAAATAAAGCTGTAGCATATTTATAAAGCTTTCACTGTTTTAGAGGATCAGAAAGGAACTTAAAATAGGTAATCTATAACTTCCACTTTTAACTAAATAAAACAGTAAAGTGGTGAATAAACCTGTTGACATTTAGACGTTATTGTATATGGGAGGGTTGGAGAACACAAGATTTAACCAAAATCTATTTTATTTTTATTTATACAACATCGAATGGCTACAAGACAAAAGCTACTGCTTGAAGTCCATATTTTAACAAATCTGGAGCTGGGACGAAAAAGGGAAGGACAGGAAACGCCATCTTTCCACTATGCACAGTAAGATAGACCATGATGGAGGACACCTAATAGTAAAATATCCCCTTATTTCAAGGCTTTTTACAGATTCTTACCAAAGGTGCCATTAAATGTGGATGATTCTGTATTTTCTTTAGATCAAAGCATGTGTATTGATGAATTGCCTCTTTTACATACCTGAGATTGTCGATGTTCAAGCAATTTAAAAATCATCTATGTATGCAATAAATACAGTTGCCTTTCATGTTTTTTTCTTTTATTATTTCCTTCACGCATTTCTTTGCCTTTATTTAATGTTTTAAAAAAAAGTTCACATTTCTCACATAAAGTAAAAAACTCAAGCTGACACCTTCCCTCCGAGTTAAGGCTTACTTTATGAGTCTGTCTCTCTCCAAAACAAAATCATATATCAGAACATTCAAAAAAAAAGGAAGTCACAGTGGGAAAACCTTTCCCCCCTTTTTCACTCCACAGTTAAAGAAGAAATGTGTTTTGCTCAACCAGTGTGGGACGAAATAAAAATATTTAACCAATGAACCAAAAGAATACAAAACAAAGAGAATGTTTTGTATAATTTCAACAATTTTCTGTAAATACACTGTGCTACAGAGTCCAGTTGCAAAGCTTCTTCAGTTCTTGCTCCAACAGCCCTGGAACACTTTTTCTTCCTGGTTCAGGAGTAAATGCCTTTAAAACGATGGCTATACATCTTAGAACTGCAGAAAAAGCTCAGCCCATTAATCACCATGGGTGTTTAGAGGGCCATGTGTTTTTCTGGTGCCTGCTTGTGGGCAAGATAAAGGAAGAGGATGCTGGACAGCGCACTGACCAGGAAGATGACATCAAACCAGCGGTGGTAGAAGTTGAACTGGAGTTCTCCCAGAACCTCTGTTACAATAGAGCGATACTCCAGTGGCATACTCATCCGCATCAGCAGCACGGATGAAACAAAATACATCCCCTAGTAGATTGGGAGACAAAAAAACAACAAAAAATATCCTTATATCAAACTGAACTCTGCAGATGTCACCAAATTGAAAAAGAAACACGTACTCACCATGATCTGCGCAAGGACGAGTACTATGACATTGGAAGACTTGCTGCTCGATATTGCATAGAAGAACTAAATAAATGGAGGACAAAACATTCAAGTTGTGGAAAGAGAGAAAACAATTTTAGGAAGCAATTTGTGCAAATATGTCAACTAAAATAGCTTTTAGCAAGATGCAGTTAAGCTGGTCTAATTGCATAATTGGTGCTGCAACAAGATCAAACCTGGATGTGAAAACTAAACTGACTGTTGATTAATGGTGTTAATCAGAACTGCAGTATTTTACATTTGTTTTTCCACAGATGGTCAGATCTTACCTTTGTTAGTGTGATGAGCAAACCTCGTATGGAAGTGACAATTATTATTCCAACCAAGATGAAGGAAATATGCTGAGACCAGAATTTCACCTGGAAAAGAGAGAAAACACTGAGCAAAAGCCAAAACTTGAATAAAAAATTCAAAAGCATGAAACTAGAGATTTTAGATTACACCTCTCTAGTGTGAACCTTTAATGTCAGCACAATGAACTAAAGCAGGATGAGATCAACTGCAGAGAGAACAAGGAGAGGCGATAATGGGCAGTAAGTTATCTAAATAGGAGGTCACTCTGTGTCATCTTGGGTGGATACCTGTGGCTTTTTAGAGGCATAAAACAATTACCTGAGAGGTAAATCATTAATTTAATCTTTATATTTCATTTCAGGGTTGGCATTAAGATTGAAGGGGTGGTGGCTGCAGAGATTGTGAAGAAAGATTTATGTAATCATAAAAAAGTGAAAGAAAACCATTCATAAACATTTATTTGTAGATGTGATGAAGTTTCTTACGTCAAACTGGATCCCCAAGTAGTTTACTGTTATTTCGATACCCCTCGTCACTGGATCCGTCTTTCCAACTCGATCAAACACTATGTTTATCGTGGCCTATAGTTGACAGAAAAATAAAATCAACTGCATCACATCTTTAAGAGCAGAGACATAAGAAGTCTTGATTTAACCAACAGTTTAGTGGCTGTTTATGTGAGATAGAAAATATGAATGCAGTATTCTTACCATGAAGATTTTCCAAACACAATAGATGGAAAAGAAGTAACCGAGAAAGTTGAAGTATTTCCCCTGGAATGTCTTTGAGTACTCGATTCGTTCCTGAAGATCAAGAAGAATTGTATGGAAATAAAAAACATCAATTAACTTTCCACTTATCCACAAGGTAAATATACATGACTGCATTAATAAGCTGAGAGTGCTGTAGGTTAAATGTTTAGTCTAGGTGAGAAAATCTGCAGATTTGCATTGATATAAATATTTTGCTGTCATGTTCAAAAACCAATGTTTACCAACATTATATACTTATATAATATACAGTATACTCCCATTCAAAGGACAACACACAGAGAAATGCTTCTATCCTGTGCTGCTTAACTATTGTAGTCATATATTTTTTGCATGACAAACTTGAGCTGAGCACAGCTCTCTGTTGGTCATAAAGCTGTGTTAAATTCAGGGATGAAGGCCTTGTAAACTAAGATGCTTTGGAAAAACTTTAGGTTGTTTTTCTGCTTGAAGGTGAGAGCTTTATGGCTGCTCTATGCGTGTCTGTGTGTGTGTCTCTGTTTACAACCAAAGTTATGACTGTCCACATGTGTGAACAGAGAGTTTACGAAAAGTTTTTTAAATGGTCACAATTAGCCTCAATGTGAAAAGTTCTCATCAATAAAACCAACTCTTTGCCCTTTTGAGAAGAGAAGCAGCTTTAGGTGGAATTCAGCTAAACTGAAATTTCTTCTGTGTACAACTAAAGCCAATAATATTTATACCACAAGTAAATTAAGATTGTAATATAATTGAATTAATAACATCTTTCTTTGCAGCTTTAATAATGGATAATAATAGAATAGTTATTACTTAAAAATGTAAGAATGATAATAATAAAAAAGAAGAGTGGGTTAGCTTGAGACAACTTGTGTCTGTAGATGAAAGCTACAAGGATAAAAGGACCTGGCCAACTATCCAAAGAAACTTGGAGCTCATTTCAAAAATTTATTTCGGCTTCTCTGTCTGCGAGGTTTTTAGTAAATTAATCGATTTCATCTTTACATGTTTAATCTGAAATTAGAGCTAGATATCAAGGGTGGACATGCACCATACTGAATACCTTTATGTTATAAAGTCTTAATTTGGAAATGTATTCAAAGTGACTGATGAAGGAAACAGGTGAGTAACCAGTAATTATCTATAACCTGAGGCCTGCAAACCCAAACAAGGGAAAAGATGAACGGCACAGCAGGACAACAGAGATAACTTATGACGGATTATCTCCACGTTTAAGCGATCCCAGCCACACATATCAAGTTGACACTAATTCTTCACAAAATGTTTTCAACCTAAGGTTTGTTCTGTCATATTTGCTTCCACTGTCATGCAGGGATCACCCCTGTGTGCCGCAGACACACAGATCTGTTACCTTGGTAGCTTGCAGATCCACAGTCTCCAGGAAGAGTTGTCGACTCAGCTCCTCCAAAGCATCAACTTCCTGTTGAATCAAGGACAGATCTGTAGCGAGGAAGTCAGGGATCACACTGACTACTATCATTTTCTGGACCAGTTATTTAGCATCTAAAAAGTCGGAATCAGTCGGAAGCATCCAGACATGAAGGATACTTTCACTGCCTGTTTGTGTAGAGGTGACGCTCTTAATCATGCCCCAGAAACCAGTCTGTTTGTTTTGGTCCTCTCCTCGTTGATACATCTGCCTCCTTGTCATGGCGATTCTTCACAGACAAGACAAAAGCATTGTTTTACATTTTGCAGAAGAAAACGGTTTGAAGATTAAGAGGGAAAAAAAAAAGAAAACTTTGAAAAAGGTCAAATAAAATCATCCAACCTTTTCTTTTTGCTGACAATCATATCCATGGTTTGGAGCAGCCGCCTCTCCAGGGCAAGAATGTCACTATCTGTTACATTTCTGTGAAAACCACAGAAACTAGCTATGAAGACAAAGGCTACGTTCACACTGCAGGCCTTAATGCTCAATTCCAATTTTTTTGCGAAATCTGATTTTTCTGTGTTATCTTTCGCCATGGTTGTTAGTTTTTCCCGCCTCCGCTTAGTAGGACGCAGATTAGTAACGTTTAGTAACATTTGTCAAGTATCAATGACGTGTAGGTCGGATGAATGCGACCTGGCCGTACAGACACAGGTCGCATTTGAAAAGATCAGATACGTATCGGATTCAGGACCACATATCCAAGTGGCCTGGGTCGCATTTGAAAAAATCCGATCTGTGTCGTTCAGACTGTCATAAAAAGATCTGATACAGGTCACATATGGGCAAAAAAATTGGAATTGGGTCACTTCAGGCTGCAGTGTGAACGTAGCCAAAGTGCCACCTTCTGCACAAATAGTAAAGAAATATACCTGAGGGGGCTCACCTGAGAAAATAGGACATATATGTATATGGACAGTTGACAGCACCAAACCCTGAGAGCAAAGCCATTAGAGTGACTCCGATCACACCAACACGACTGATCAGCTGCTCAATGGACAAAATCCCTAAAAAAAAAAAAAAAAAAAAAAAAAAAGCATAGATGTAAGAATAGATGTATTTATACTGACAGAATTGAATTGTGTAAATTTTTTGTTCCCATCTTCCCCTTTCGAGAGCCAACAATTATTGTGGTGACTTCAAAGATAATCTTTTGAGATAATCCTGCTGTGTGCATTTTGGAAAGAGTGATCTTGTGAACTTGAAAAGATGTTGGTACCACGCTGATTTTCTTATTCTGATGTTTATTTCTCTGTTAAAATCAGACCACAAGGTATCTCCATTTCTTCTTCCTCGACAGCCATGTTCATTTACTCTTAACTCACATTTGATCTTCAGAGGTTCTCTGAGATTTCTCCTCTGACACCTGAATTTTCCCAATTGAAATGTTTGTGTGGTGTGCTTCCTGGTTACTGTACTTAATCTAGTCATAATACACAGAACAATAGTCAACAACAGATATTAGAACAACTGACCCATGTACTTTAGTCAATGGATTACATAAACATAAGTGGATGGAAGTCGGACGGAAGGCTAATATATTCCATTCTTTTTTTTGTCCTTTTACTGATATCATGCTAATTTGTAATATCAATATCAGATGGGGATATTCCTACAAAACAATGGTAAAAGCATTACACACTCACCGTGTTTTGGACTCAAGATAGGAAATGGGTCTCCCAACTTCCAGAAGAAATACATGAAGGTGAACCACACCATACAGGCAAAAAGAAGTCTTTGCCTGTGCACTGATTAGAGAAGAAATAAGACAGCAGCATCAGATCATCAACTTATCACTTACAAATATTTGGTGCAAAGATCTATTTTTTTCTATAATAATTTGAACTTACATAGTCTTATGTTGCTGACAACAAAGTAACCAATATAGAAAGGCACCACAAAGATTAGAACCAGCAGAATCACGTACAGATTCAGCTTCCAGTGAAAATATCTGGAGCTAGAACAAAATGGGATAGTTAACAACCTTTTTTCAACTTTCAAACAATAGAATAAGTTATCATCCTCAAAATAAAGACCACTTACGTGCTGCTTAAGGCCCCGAGAATCTCAAAAATGATGAGCTCAAACATTGTGCAAGAAAATGCGAAGGTCACGGAGAAAACCACCTGGACAACATACTGTCGCACCTGAAAAGGAAAAACAAAGACTGACAATAAAACCTTAACATGTTCTTTTAAATAATCCTGAGCAAACTGTGATCTTGCAAGAATCAAAAAACATGAATTGTCTTTAGGAAATATTGGAGGCACTTGTGCAACAACTTGACAACCTATAGCCTATAGCAATCTGCTTTGTTCACTCACTGACATAGACAAATAATATTGCAAGAAATATAGGCAATAAAGCCATACCTCATAATCTTTAAACAGCTGTCGCATGAAGAATAACCATCCAAACCCAAAAAACAGCACCTGGAGTGAAATATGAAGAAATTATTTAGTAGAAAAGCAATAACAAATTTAAATCCAGTGGTCTGTAACATACAAAAAAAGATGGAGTAAACTTTCTTAAACTGATTACCTGAGATGTGAACATGATGACTGAGTCCACTAGAAACGACATGACGAAGAAGTCTGTAAAATAACACAACAATACTTAAAATAAACACACTGCTGGTGTGCCACAGATTGCACGAAAGCTTTAGTTCATTTAGCCCAAAAACAAGATACAGCAGTTCTTATATGGAGTAAACTGCGTATTTTGTGTGAAACATTTTGGCAGCGCTCGCTTAGCTGTCAAGACACCACAGCAGACCGCCTCCAACACACTTCCGTCGCAGAAATATTACGTATGTTACACCGCAAAATAATAGGATAAAAAAAAAGATAAATGACAATAATGTAATGCCATTTTGGATAAAACTGAAAATTAAATGGAGGATAGTAACCATCTGTAATTTATTTGAAAATATAACATCACTTGAAAAAAATAAAAAAATAAATAGATGACGTATTAAAGACAGTGCGTCAATCTCGCCGCCATATTGTGAGTGATTTTGGCTTCGCTTATTTTCATTTATTCGGTTTTGTGATGCTGAAGAAAACTAAAATACATATACTGTACACATAGGGTTGATTTTACAACTGAGTAATTTAATAGAAAACACATTTATATCATCACTCTTATTTTCAATCTAAGAGTCATTTGTGTACACTGTGTTTCAAATAGTTTTCCTTTTTTTTTGCAGATATTTTTGCCTTCGATATCTATATATTCCTTAGCAAGACAAACTTTTTAAACATATCTATCAAAATCAGGTAACCCTAAATTCTATACGACTTTCATTTAAATATCCCGATTTAAAATCGTTGCATAGGTTTTCAGGTTGCCACTCATTATATGGTGGACCAGACGTCACAAGCAACTCGGTATTTATGGCACTATTATCTAAAATGAAGCAACAGTAACAACAACGTCATTTTAACTGGTTAATTCTTTACAGTTTTTTTCTCTCGAAAATGTCAAATACGTTATTAAATTAATTTACTCACTTAGTGCGTTTTTGTTGGTTCCTTAAGTTTAAAGGGCATTATTTTTGGACTATTTTGTGCATTCAGTATACAGTAATTTATATAAAATATTCACATTTTATACCAAAAAAAGAAAAAAAAAAAGCTTTATATTAATATTATTTTCTTCCGTCATTGTTTTCTAAGTGTTGACACTGACAGCAAAGTATCATGACCCTAGGGGGCGCCATGGAACAGAAAAATAAAGATTAGTTTCACAGACAGCGCTTCATTTGTGTTCTAACAGAAATGCAGTGTTTGACATCGGTTGGTTTTCAGTCTGAGGAGAGCGCGGAAGAAAAAAGCAACAGGTTAGAAGGAGCAGAAAGTTGCCTGTTGTATGTCGATACGCCCAAAAGACTGCTGGATTATAAGGATGCAGAAGATGTTGCAGAGGTAGACCATCGTTATTGCTTTACACTTAATTGGAGGCAGAAGGTGAGTTTCTCTGTAAGCAAATCTGATACAACTTTTACTTTAGAAAACTATTTATAGACTCTGATATTATCCCTTTGATGAACAAAACTGAGACTTCATACTTTGAAATGTTGCATTAGTCAATATATAACATGTTTGCAAATTTTCAAATATTTCAAAATTGGGTTACAATTTTATAGAGTTGGGAAAATGTGTTGAACTTAAACTGTATGTCTTTCTTCGATATTATATTTGCCAATAAACAATGGTGCAAATGATTTTAACCTATTTCCTCTACCATAAAAGGTAGATGCCTTTCTCTTGTACTTCTACTCAGTCCAAAAAAGTAAAAAAAAAAAGTTAAATAACAAACCACTGGATTTTGTTTTCCAAGTTTGAAGGCGTTTTGCTTCCCATCCATACTGAGAATCTTCACCAGCATACTTCTACATAGGTTTATAACACTCATTTAGGAGTAATTACTTGAACCCCACTTTTCCTGACCAAAGTGGTAGTATTTATTGAAATCAAACCTACATTGAGAAGTGCTTCATTATAGTGCAGTCGTGGGCATAATTTCCTTGCCTTGATTCTCTCCAGATACTCCAACGGTCCTAAATTAATCTGCCCCAGGTCCATTGATGGCTGTGTTTGTCCAGTTTAACACCAGCTGTACCTATAACACCTATATCTTTTTGCCTCTTTTCCACTAACTGCAATGTGAAGGCGTAGGCCACCCACAATCCAGACAAATCGATCAGACATGGAAAATAGATGACTGAAAGAATAGTAATGTCACATAACCAGTTTATAATCATAATCTAGGGTAGGGTTGAGTGTTTTCTATCACTGCTTTGTTGAAACTCCCAGTTGTATGTAATCTTCAATCACTTTTACTCAAAATGTAGCTGTCAAATGAAAGGTTAAATTGTTTAGGAAAGAGTTGCCTCAAGTTGAGTCTTCAGCGTTAAGCTCTTAAGCTTTTACATGCATCCTTTCCCTAACACTCTTAAATAATGCTTCTTCACCCAGGCTCTGCAGAGCTGAATGTCACACACAATTCATCTCACAATACAAACACTAAACAAAAACTCAAGCCCACCATGAATGAGAAATGAAGGGAGAATCATTAATGTCCATAGAACAGTACATCATTTATAATCATGTACTATAAGGAAGATAACCAAGGAAGAACTGCCGGCTTCAAAATAGAAACCCGGAGGCTTGATCTTTAACTATTTGCATCTAAAAGATAAACGTCGTCTGGAAGAAGAGTTTTAGTCAGATAAGACAAAGATAGAGATGTTTGGCCAATGTGAAAAGAAGGTGTTCTCTAATGCTAAGAATGAATGAATTAGAATTTAATTTTATTGTCATTACACAGTCACAAGAACAGAGCAACGAAATGAACTCTCTGCATTTAAGCCATCCCTTTGGGGAGCAGTGGGCTACCACTGTGCGGTGCCCAGGGAGCAGTGTGGGGTTAGGGGTCTTGCTTAGGGACTCAGAGTGACAGTCCATGGGAGTGTGTGGGACTTGAACTCAGAACCTCCGACACCCAAGAGCAATGCTCTACTATGCCATCACTCAAGGTTTTAAAAGTCTTGACTGTCAAACAAGGTGTTAGTAGTGACTTGTGGTGGACTGTATAGTTAACAGTATTTCTTGTGCATTGTATAAGTGGATGGAATATTAAATAATATCTACGTCCAAAATATTGAGCTTTACCTTAAATCAAATTCACAGCTAGATGAATTAAATCTGGACACATTGGGGCATTGTGGTACAACCCTGGTCCCTAAAAAACTCACAGAAATATGAGTCCAGGGTTTAATTACATTTCATCAACAGTATTTAGACAAAATTAAGACAAAATCTATTTAATCCATGAAGAGTATCTTATAAGTAATGATCACAACTGTGACAATGTTTATGAAATATAAGACTAACTTTTCTTTCTTTAACCCAGTGAAAGATGATGATCCCTGTCACATGTAGAACAGGTCTTCAGGTGTTTTTTCTCCTACTATTGGTGGGACAAACAAATGGTAAGAAGCAGCATACAAAACCGAAAAGAATATAAAAGAACTACATCAGCTCATTGTTTTGTGACAAAAATATTGGTTTAGGCAGAGTGACGGCACCAGCACGTTTAAAAGCACCATTGGACAAGCCTTTCACACTCACCTGCACTGTTTCGAAGGAACGCAGTGATTCCTTGAGGAAAGTCCTCTGGCTAGACACGCAGAACCAAACGCTGCTGACATACGAGCCAGGAGACAAAGAGAGTATATTGGCACAACAGCATGTGGAGCTCGCCTCCTCCTCATCAAAGGATACCTCATCTATCACCATTCGCAGAGTGGGTTTCCGCGATGAAGGCTGCTACACCTGCATCTTTGAGCTAAATCTTTCAGGCTCTAAGCAGGGGCAGACATGCCTCACTGTTGATGGTAAGTGAAATAGTCATAATTATTTTGATACTAACAAAGTTGCACTGTCCGAAAAGAAGAAAAGTATTCCTGCTGCTGCTTTCTTTATGCCATTGATGTACGACACATTATTATTTGTCTTCTGTGATTTAGTGGACAAAATATTCACAAAAGCAGAGTAGATCTTATAAATATATGTTTTTTTCGCAGGGTGGGGTGATTAGATGTACTCTATTTATGGATTATAGACCAATTGGAAGCAAGTAGAAATTAATCAGAAAAATCCAAGAATTGAACACTGTGGAACTCCATTATTAATTACGAAGTGAGTTACAGCTTGATGACATTAAGACACCTATGTGTTTTGTATTTTAGGTTATAAAATGTACCTCATTCAGAAAGAAGAGTCGTGATCTTTATTTTGTAAAGTTTTCATTTAAAGTAATAGGAAGAAACAGACCCTAGAGATAAGCTTATGAGCAACAAGTTATCCTCTGTTTGGCACAGACGAGTTCCACATCTGTTTTTAAGGTTTAAGGTGATAAATGGGTTAGGAAAGTTTTTCTAGAGGATAGTAGTCAATATAAATCAGGGATAACTTGGCCTAAACAAATATGTCACAAGGGTATCATAAATTATAGTGGCCTGTCCTCAATCTCGATTGTTGCAATTGACAGTGTTTCATGGTTGCTAGATAATTTCCCTTTCGCAGACAAGACTCCATACTGAAAATATGCATATATTTATGTTCATAACCACTGCTGACCTCTGACCAGAAACTGATGAGTGTGCTAAGACTCACCCAGTCACATTAATAAAAAGCTGTGCAGCAGTGCAAGAAGGGGGGCTTATGCTCCTAAGCAAAAACAGCTGGAGCAGATTCCATTGACTGGATTCTGTTTGGATACCTAATATTCTCAATATTAACTTTTCTTTTTCTTGTGTGTCACAGTGTTTATTATTTGTTACACTGAATTAACCTTTTCTTTTTATTCCCAGCTGAAGTTACATCTGATAAAAACACAACAGCAGTGAGCGGAAAGAAGGTTTCCCTGTCATGCGCCTTCGGGTTGCCTGAAAAGGTACAACAGATACTGTGGAAGCATACTTCTGCTCATGGCGAATCAAACGAGGTGGCCTCTTTTGCAAAGCAGAGCGATCCTATGATCGAGCCACGTTATCAGGGGAGGGCCTGGCTATCGGCCTCCCTCTCACACAGTGAGCTTACAATCCAGCCTGTTGCCATTAAGGATGAGGGTTGCTACACCTGCGTCTATGAGACACATTCTGATGGAATAAAGAGCTCTGTGATCTGCCTCTCCACCTATGGTAAATATCTTCTTTTAAGTTCATCTTTTTACATCTACATAATACTAGCAAAACTTTACCAATAAAAAATTAGGCGTTTCTTTATTTGATCCAAGATCATTTATTTTCTTCTCTTTATTCAAGTTGAGGTTTTAAAAAATATTTTTATTTTAAGTAAATGTTCTTCTTGCTGTAAATAAAAAAAAAGTATATATTTTTTTATGACCCTTTAAAATACATTTGTGAACAAAAGAAAAAAGAAAACTAAGTTCTGTGCAAAAATACCCAATTCCTTCATTGGTGAGCTGGTGATGTCTTCTCCTGAAAGTTTGTTGGTGCAGTGCAGTGTAGTTGTATCAGTTATGTTATTTCTTATTGTAGTTTTTAGCATTTTCTTTAAATTAAAAGGGTTTCTCCTTTTACATGAAGCACATGCACTTGAATTCCTAACCCTTTATTAAAGCTTTTTCGTCCTTCTATGTGTTTATAGTCTAGATGCGTTTCAGTCAGTCAACAGAAAGTTCCTTCATTGTAATGTTTGAAAAGGGATATATAGAGATTTAATACACAGATTATTTAAAAAAGTTTTCTAAACATATTCTTATGATCAGAGAAAAACAGAAATTAAGAGAGACTTTGATATCGTTAATGTTTACCTCCTTAATCAGAGGCAATGGCTGAACCTTTTACCTGAGCTGAGGTAAAACAGAGATTATATTTACTTGATTTGAAAAATCAGTATCTTTACCATGGAGACAATAGATCATTTCTAATTCTAAAATTATTTTAAGGACAATTGTGTTTTCATGAGTACCAGGACTAGGGATGGGACGGTTTATGAAAACCGTCCAAACCGTTCAGTTCGACTGTCTCGGTTCGATTCGCAAAATATTTTGTTTATGCTAACAGCAACATGACTAACATGTCATGCTAACCCCGAAATCCGCTCCGCTCCGCTGCGCTCCAGACCGCCTGCACAAAGCAAAGTATACAGCCTCTGCTGCGGCTCATGTCCGCTCCGCTCCGAGTTCCTTGTAGATCGTAGAGGGCATGCGCGAGATGATTAAATTCAAAGCATCAAAACATGCGGAAATGATCCAGGGTTTCCGCGGATCATTAAAAATAATTGCAATCCATTATTTTTTGGGGGGATTTTTTCATTAATTTCATAAATTTTTATGGGATCAACATATACCGAACCGAAACCGTGACCACGAAACCGTGAATCGAACCGAACCGTGGATTTTGTGAACCGTTCCACCCCTAACCAGGACATTATAATCTAAAATATCAGACACTTGAATGTCCCTCTATGTGTAATAAAGCTACAATTAAGACTTCTAAAGATCATAGCAGTAATCGCAGCATTAGGCTTGAAGTAATCTATCACTTTAACAATATGCCTTTTCTCTCACTTTAAGTTATTTTAACCCACAGTCCCAAATTTAATCTGATGGATAATCTTAGGAGGTAAATAAGGCTGATAATAAAAAGACCTATACTCAAAGCTCTACAATAAAGATATATTGTTAAAATACTTCCAGAAATATTTAACAATTACAGTCAGCAGATATTAAAAGAGTTTAACTGGGTGTAATTAGTTTTTAACAAATCTCTTTTTGTAAATGCAATTTTTCTTTATTTACATTGATATACTGCTATACTTTGAGGAATTCCCATTTCATGTCTCCTTAGGAGCAAACTTCTTTGTTCATTAAAAGAAAAACAATTCAAATCTGTTTTTTGATTTACAAATGTTTCTGTCAGAAAGAATGCAACTTTAATTCTAGTAGTTTTTTGATTAATTGCCTAATTACAGTTACATTTGAATTGACATGTCTAGTTTCTTAAAGTGTAGATCATAGTTCTAAAAATTCCTTTAAGGAGAAAACATTTCAAAACAATAGGAAAAGTGAGAAACAGTAAACTAGACTGTATGAAGTGTTACAGTTTCTAATAACAAAGCTTGCCTGTTGCGTTATAGAGTTAGTGGGAGCATCTTCAGTCTCAGTCATAATTACCTTTCACACAGAAACTGAAATGCTCATTTTAAGACTTTACAATCAGACCTTCCACTCAGATTTGCTCCAGAAGGGAAGTTCCCCATGACAGCACTTCATACCAATCTCACACACTTATGAAATTTTAGCTTTACTAAATATTAAATAGCACAAAGGTGGAAAAGCCTTTTCAAACTTTTTGCATTTAGACTTAAGAAAGCTGAGAGAAATGAGTCAAAGCACAATGTGTAACTCGACTTACTTTTACACTGAGATTTATATTTAGCCTTTTGTTTTTTTATAAGGTACTGCGTAGAGGAATTTTATTTAGGTTTAGGTAGCAATGTTTAAAATGATCTTTTAGGCCCCTGCAAGAAGTTCTGGTTTATAAATTTAGCCAGATTAAGTAACACGTAGGTAGGATTACTCATTTTATAGCTTGAGCTTAATCCACTCATTCCTTATTTGTTCACTTTATATTATTAATATTTAAATGAAAAATAACAAATTTTGAAGTTAAGAAGTTTGTAGTGAAACAGATCAGAGTAGAAAGATACTGTTGGGATTTGTACATGAATATTAATCTTTTTTTCCTCCTCAGTTCTGAATTATTTTATGATGCAGCAGCAGGGTCAGAGTTTGGCCAGCCCGCTTCCACACAAACACTAAACAATAATGCCCATGTGCAGAATGGAGCGTTTGAAAGAATGATGGAGGAAGGGAGTGACGTCCAGATGCATGACTGTGTCAGTGTTTGCAGCGCACAGAGATTTCTTCTGTGCTTTGTCTGCCCCTCCTTTGTTTTCATGTGCGTTTCAACTCGTTAGTTTTAGGGAACAGATGTACTTTTGTTTGAAATTAAACTATATTAAACTCCTGCTAAGGCATAAGGAACATTTTTAGCTTTTGGTTATTGCTGCATATTATTGTCTATATTCTGTTTGGATTCACTACACTTCAAAAAGTGAACTAGAAGTAGGTAAAATTTAGACATAATTTGCATTCAAATAAGTGTATTTTCACTTGATGTGAATAAGTAAGTAAATATATATGAGATATATTTTAGGTCAATGCAAAATGTACAGTGTACATCTTGGATTGCATAATGACCCCTGCTTTTTTCAGACTTTCAAACACTCTGAACAATAATGACAGATACAAGCACAAGTCCATTAATCATCCTTCAGTGACAGCAGGAAGCAGAGACCTAATCACTTTGAAATTACAACCAGACCCAGAAAAAACTATATGAACAGAGGGATTCATAATGGATTTTTGGACATACAGTGCAAATATGTTTATGATCTGCCTTTGAAAGAAAGTTCACAACTTTGAATTGTAATATTAGACAGTAGAGTCAGTAAAATATGTTGTTCTAAATCTGTCAATCAAAATATTCAATTGTGCATTAGCTTTCTTAACAATCCCCCAACACTTGTTTATCATCAGGTTTTTATTTTGTTTGTCTATCACATGTCAGTAAAACTTATCTTAGAAAAGAGCATTATTTTCACCTTCAGAACTGCTCTTTAAATGAATATATTTTTTGTTTTAACTTCATTCTGTTTTATGTTTGTTTTTTCATATAATTTAATATCTTAAGCTGTACAGATCCATCCTGGGTTTTATCTCCAGTTTAGGCTGGATGTGGAAGAAGAATATTATGTAACTTCCCAGTTTAACTCTGCTTAACCATGTGTAGTCCTTTATGTTTACCATATCTACTTTTAGAAGCATATCAGAAAGGTCAAACTGGTTTGTACATTATGATAATGACCCCAGTGTGCTGAAAATAATCTCCAATCCACCAGATTATTTTCAGTGTGAGGGAAAAGTAAAACTGCAATGTGGATTTGCAGACAATTCATTGCTATTATAAAATGCTACATTGCAAAAACGTTCTGAAAATGAGTAAAGATTTCTTAAAATAAGCGTATTTACCCTTAATTTGAGAAAATAAAATAATCTTCCAATGGAATTAACATTATTAGCAAAATCCATTTAGTCAACTTAGTTAGAACTATATGTTTTGCAGTGTATCATGCAGGTAAGCATGTAAAACCTTAAGGGAAGCTTTTAACACATTGCTGCATGTTTGCCACAAAGAGGTAATCTATTTTTTAGTCTTAAAATTGTGTGATCAACAAATTGTATCTATCTGGAAGAAAGGGAACGTTTTTGAGCTTAAAAAGTTTACTTTTTAAGTTAAGCTGTGCCAAATAATACAGCATTAAAAAAAAGTAATAATTCCTAAAACTTACCTCAAGTTTAGGATGTGGGAGCTATTTACCCTCCTTACTATACAGTAACACTTGTCCGTGCTTCTTAAAGATCTGTCATAAAGGTCGTCATTACAAACCAAAAAGACGGGAAAAAGTCACTGTCCCACCCTAAACCCTAAGTGTCTAAATACACTCACCGGCCACTTTATTAGGTACACCTGTCCAACTGCTCGTTAACACTTAATTTCTAAGCAGCCAATCACATGGCGGCAACTCAGTGCATTTAGGCATGTAGACATGGTCAAGACAATCTCCTGCAGTCCAAACCGAGCATCAGTATGGGGAAGAAAGGTGATTTGAGTGACTTTGAACGTGGCATGATTGTTGGTGCCAGAAGGGCTGGTCTGAGTATTTCAGAAACTGCTGATCTACTGGGATTTTCACGCACAACCATCTCTAGGGTTTACAGAGAATGCTCCAAAAAAGAAAAAACATCCAGTGAGCGGCAGTTCTGTGGGCGGTAATGCCTTGTTGATGCCAGAGGTCAGAGGAGAATGGCCAGACTGGTTCGAGCTGATAGAAGGGCAATAGTGACTCAAATAACCACCCGTTACAACCAAGGTGGGCAGAAGAGCATCTCTGAACGCACAGTACGTCGAACTTTGAGGCAGATGGGCTACAGCAGCAGAAGACCACACCGGGTGCCACTCCTTTCAGCTAAGAACAGGAAACTGAGGCTACAATTTGCACAAGCTCATTGAAATTGGACAATAATAGATTGGAAAAAAGTTGCCTGGTCTGATGAGTCTCGATTTCTGCTGCGACATTCGGATGGTAGGGTCAGAATTTGGCGTCTACAACATGAAAGCATGGATCCATCCTGCCTTGTATCAACGGTTCAGGCTGGTGGTGGTGGTGTCATGGTGTGGGGAATATTTTCTTGGCACTCTTTGGGCTCCTTGGTACCAATTGAGCATCGTTGCAACGCCACAGCCTACCAGAGTATTGTTGCTGACCATGTCCATCCCTTTATGACCACAATGTACCCAACTTCTGATGGCTACTTTCAGCAGGATAATGCGCCATGTCATAAAGCTGGAATCATCTCAGACTGGTTTCTTGAACATGACAATGAGTTCACTGTACTCAAATGGCCTCCACAGTCACCAGATCTCAATCCAATAGAGCATCTTTGGGATGTGGAGGAATGGGAGATTCGCATCATGGATGTGCAGCCGACAAATCTGCGGCAACTGTGTGATGCCATCATGTCAATATGGACCAAACTCCCTGAGGAATGCTTCCAGCACCTTGTTGAATCTATGCCACGAAGAATTGAGGCAGTTCTGAAGGCAAAAGGGGGTCCAAGCATGGGGTACCTAATAAAGTGGCCGGTGAGTGTATATTCCAAATATCACAGGTGGGCATGAGCCCCGGAAGCAAAGCCAGAAAGCCTGATCCACCTCCAATGCCCTGAATATGCCCACCCTGATTATTTTAAATCATTTTCGAAAGTAGTCTGATAGGAAATGGGATTTAAAGAGGGGGAAGTCGGGGTAAAAGTGATTCAGGTGAGACTCAAACCCACAACAGCTGAGGTGAAGAATAAGGCCTTTGAAATAAGTCTATTTGAAAATCTATTCAATTTCAACAGCCTACTGTAGCGCACTGTAGCGCACTCAGTAATCATGTGTTTTTGTCAAAATTTTCAATGAAAAAGCACTCTGAAATTTTAAACAAGACAAAAAGATAAGATGTTTAAATTGTCCTTTACAAATTATGTTCAGCTTAACTTTAGTTTCTTACAGATTTTCTGTTAACACACTGCTTCAGATCTATAAGCCTCCCCTACCAAGCTATGAGATGTTATTGTGGTTTGACTTATGATCTGAATTTTTGTTTTTGTTGAGCTCCAACCCACCCTGAAAATCTAAGTTGTCATCCAGCCCAAAGGTGGATGAAATTCTTCAGTCAGAACCCTGAAAAGAATCTAAAACCAGGAGAGCCAAATATCTGTGGCTTAATGTGTTCTTGCCAACAAAAATGCTCTCCATTTCAGTGCATCATGTTCCCCACCCATCCTTGGGATCAGGGAAGGGAAAACAGTCTGAGATTTACTTATGGATCTTATGAAAACAGGACCCTGCATGTCTCTATGGGACAAAGCTTTTTTGTCAGGTTTTCTCTCTACATTATACATGTCCACGAGAGTTTGAATTAGTTAATGTAATAACATCATTATTACAACCTGATTTAGACTTATTTGGGTTTAAGATATTATGATATTTCTTAAACCTGAGAACTGTCTGTCAGAGATGTAAAAAAGACAGTAAAACCTTATGTTCTCTGCTCACTTTGCTTCTTGTGTCTCTTTTAGTTCTACCAAAACCTCAAGTGAGCTACAAGACCACTTCTCCAGGGGTGATTGAAGCCAACTGCACTAGCGTCTCCCGCCCTGCTGCAGATATTGTGTGGAACGTGGAAACTAATAACCGCACCATGGGTCCCCCTGTTAACAGAAATTTTCAGCAGGATGATGGGACCACTCTTGTCATCAGCACGCTGACTGTCCAATCAGTGCTGCTTAAAGATGTGTCTGTGAAATGCTTGGTGCATCACAAAGGGCTTGAGTCACCCATCGCTGTATCCATGAACACTAAGAGTGAGTTAACAGCTAACGTCTACTGTTATTGATTATTGACAATCCTCCTCTGCAGGGCATATCTTGTCAAAAAAACATCTTATTGATTTGCATCACTACAGAAGATTTAAACGGGCTTACAACAATATAAAAATTAACTTGTTTCTCAAGCTGCAACTATAACTGCTTAGCTGCCTTTCTTAGGGCACAGAATTTGTCTGAATGTTTTTATTTTTTATTTAACCAGGTAAAAAAATCCCATTGAGATTAAAAAGCTCTTTTTTCAAGGTAGTCCTGGCCAACAGGCAGCAAAGTTACATAAGAAACATAGATACATTAAAATAAATGACATGTACATAAAAAAAAAACATATCAAGTAAAACAATTACAGATCATTGGGGTAGCTTTAAATTATTTCACTTTCATCTTAAAAGCATTTAAAGATAAAAACTCAGTCAACTTCCAGTTTCTTTTTAAAAAATTCCACCCACAAGTAGAAACAACACTTAATATCAACATTAACCTCTAGAACAGCTTAACAGGTTAGTTTATTAAACTTATGATAAGTAAAATGGGAGAACTAGAAGGCTGAGTTCACAAATTATTGTAGTAGTACATTTTAAATCAATTTTAAATATAAACACAGCATTTGCACAATTCTAGGGTTGCATGACGGGTTGTTTTATGTTAATAAAACAACCCGTCATGCAACCCTAGAATGTAGAATTGTTCTAATTGAAACATTTGAGATTTCGTCTACTTATAATGTGTATTAAAATATGGAAGATAAAGAATATGAGTATTTTTAAAAAAAAATATGAAACACATAAATGAGTAAGCAAAAAAACACAATGAGGACCTCATTCTTATATTGATAACTAGCCTATTGTGTAGAAAAACCTAAAAAACATTACCCAACATTGATATTGGTTCCGAATAACCACATGGGTTTAGGAAAAGGTTAATACACATGAGTTTCAGTTCAATTAGTAGCTTTGCTACAGTATGACATGTATTTTTTAAGTGATAAATTATGTTGTATATGCAGAATTCACTGTATCAGTTTTAGATATTCAAGCTAACCTATTACATGTTTTGAAAAGCTAAATTGTACCACTTGTTTAAAGTTTAAGGGTGAGTGCAATTTAAAGGAAGCCTAACCCATTCCTCCTAAAGAGAACAAATTCCTTTCCTCCAAACTGTTAACAGAGGAATCCAAGGTGGCTTTCAGATGTAGATTAAACCTCACTGTTGAGGCTTTAGTTTCTTGCCGGCCCTAAATTTACTACATTTATTTGGGTCAAGAGTGCAAAAGAAGAGAAATTAGACAGTAACACTGTAAATTAAACCTGTAATTAAATTATAGATGACCAGAAATAAGAGCGGCAGGGTTCCGATTAGTCCAGAACAGGCGACACACATACAGTATCATCACGGCAATTAGATTAAACAGTTATATGTTATACAGGTCATTGCAAGTAAGGAGTCTTCTGATAAGGTCTCATTTTTGTTCTTTTTTAGTTGGCACAGCTCTCACCATCCTGATTTCAGTGACCACAGTTGCAGCTTTGCTGGTGATGTCCTTGTGTTTCTGCCTTTGGAAGTGTTTTTTGCGTAAAGAAGGTGAGCACATGTTTAAACTGTGTTTATAATAGATGACGGTATCTGTTATCACACAGGTTGGTAATAAATATCTCTTGTTATATGCACTGTTTTGCTAGCCTTGATAACATTGTAGGTATTCTCAAATGTAATTGAAAAGCATTGTGAGGCAAACCAAAAAGATCAATATTTTAACAACTTTTAGAGAGTAAAATAAAGCAAATACATTTTCCCGGTGCTTTTAACTGGCTTATTCTGAAGAATAGGGTCATACTTTGAAATCAACAGAATTTAATATCCGGGATCACTTTCTCGTGCGTTTTCTGGCAAACTGTCCCAGAAATGATAAAAAACTTAGATCCCTGTTCGGATCCACCCTCACATGGATTCACTTTTTCTTTGAAGATCAATTCTTAGTTAATGTTAAATAAACAATATCTTTGTAGTTACTGGTGTTTTTAGGAGACATGTGAAAGCCGTTTGAAGTATAACTCAATGCAAAATCTATTTCTATGCTTTTAATCTTCCTGTTTTTTTGTTTTTTTGTCTGATTTCTTATTTTTCAAATATGTCTCAAAACCTGCAGCTATTAAATTTAAATTTTCCTATAGGCTTCAATGGTACATGCTAGTACATGGTTTCATTATCAACTCATTCAGAAACACTCAGTTTTGCATTTTAGTCGATTTGTCGTTGTGATTAGGGACTTTTCAGAGTCCTCAAGTGCCCTTATTTGAACACATCAATTTGCAAGTTCTCACACTTTTTAAGCATGGAGGGATCTAAAATTGTCATCCTAGGTGCATGTCCATTTTAAGAGACCTAATCTAAAACAAAAATTCAGAAATCACAATATATGGTTATGTTAACTATTGGTATTTATAATATTAATGTATATAATATTAATTGTATATACATATACATAATATTAATTTTATATTATATGTAACATGAAATTCATTTATGTACTTTAGACAAAGAGGAAGTATCGTTAAATATGTTTAAATGATTCACTATTTAATAGACTTGATTTGTTTTAAATATATTTAGAGTGTTTTTAATATCCTTCTTTAAGCTGACATTGAAATTTCTCTCCTGTAGTTTGTCTTAGAATATAACCAAATATGGAGATTGTGTGACAAATTGATCTAGATGTTTCTAATAACTTTTAGACCAACCAATTATGACTTTCCCAAACAAAGTGTTTAGGTACACTGGAAACGTCATCCTCTCCTCCACTACCTTTGCACTTTTCAGAGCCCTAAAGTGCTTTTTTTTTTTTTCGAAAAACAACTACCGACTAACGTGATAATTTTTTCCTCGTTTTGGTTGATTTGACATTTATATATATATATATATATATATATATATATATATATATATATATATATATATATATATATATATATATATATATATATATATATATATACATCGACACTTCATGCTTCAACAAGGCTAAGGGGCTTGTTTAAGACTCAAACAGTTGCACTTTTGTTTTTTGCTCGTTGCCAGTGCAGATGATGATAAGCGGTGGACATTAAAGTATATCCAAAAGATTAGTGGTTGCAAATTTTCCAGAGTTGTGTCTTGGTGGAGCTGTACATATGGAGGGATAAATGAGAAAGCAATTTCAGGGTTCTCAGGCAGGATTAGGGGTAATCCAAGAAGAAACAAGCTTGCTAAAGACAAAGTACAGAGTAAGTAGACTACAGTGACGTCCCTTAACAAGAATGCATAACTAAAAAAGGTTTCTAAGAGAGGCTAGATTTATTGCAATTATGGTGGACAACCAGATGAAGAGGGGAACTCGCCCTTATTACTCTGAAGCATATTGAGTTTCAGGACAGGCTGCCGCAAGAGAGTCCCCCCACTGATGAGTAAGGGGCTACACTCAAACACTTTATAAAGCCTTGGTTGAAGTTGATCTGAGTGCCTAGATAATTTAATTTGTATATTTTTAGCAATGGTTAATTTTCTGTTTCCTTATAGCATAAAGCATAAATGGCAAAACTTTATTTTAGTTTATCTTTCAAATGTGAAATCCTAATAAACATGATATTGAAGAATGACAGATGTGTGTTAGTATTAATAAGTCAGGTCAGTAAAGAACTGGATCAACAGCAACTGGACATCTTTTTTTTTGTTGTTGTAGATGATTAGGAACCTATGCCAGCAAGTCAGGTAATGCCTAAAATAAAAAATGTTACTTGCTTAATCTTTCATACATATCTATAGCCAATAGAAAGACATTTTAAAATGGTTCAAAGAAAGACTTGACCAGTACCCAAGACTATCTTGCTGCTATGCCAGGGAGGATCAGCCAAGATCTTATTCTTTCTGTTCCAACCCTGAAACAAAATGGGGGATGGAATGCTCGCCTCTGGCCAAAAGGGGATTGTAAAATATATCAACCCAGAGTGTGCACATATATGAGGAGCTTTTGTCTGGATTAGGTTTTTTAGAATACCTTTACATGGGTTTTACCCTGACTTGATAAAAGACCTCAAACCTTTGCATTGATTGTATTACATTTCAAAGTTTGATATTTTGTAAAAGCAAAGAAAAAATAAATACATATATTACATGTCTTACACAACACATCTCTACTGGGGAGACTGTAAAGGTAGATAGCGCTATAGCCTTTTTATCAGCTGTAACACTAATGTTTAATATTCAATAAAATACAATAAATATTACTGTTTGTCTTCAGATAAACCCCAAAAATGCTTCTTCTTTTTATTTTGATTTTTTTTTTTTCATGTCTAATTAATAACAATGAAACTGATTTATATTTTATTCTTAGTCAATTCCTGCAGTTCTCATGCTCTCTGGGATTCATTACAAAGCATTCCAGTGGTTTCTGTAATTCATTTTCAACTGTTCAGAATTTTGATGCAGAACTCCTCAGTCTAAACAACTTTAGATAATTCCTTCAGAAATTGGTATTTCATTCTTAGGTTTCTTACCTAATTCCTAATTGATTCATTGACATTTATATGTATTCTCAACATAATCAGGGATTCTATTTTTAACTCAGTCAAAGCAGTGCCTTCTCCCCTCATAAGGGATCCCTCCTCTGGAGGACTGGGCTAATCTTGCTCATCAAATATATGGGATGGAAACCTTTACAAATCTTCCCTTAGCTCCTGCATTACTCATTTATAGTGATCATATTTGAGCCTTCCAGCTGGTGTGAGCCTTAATTAAAGCCATCCGGAGGCGATTCTCTTTCTTTTAAAAACAGTTTGCTCGCTGTGTGAATAATCCAGTTTCAGAGTCAGTACAACAGCTGCTGTATGTAAACCATCCTTTCTGGAAGGCTAACAGAAGCACAAGCAGAGTTATCCTTTTTTTTTTTACATTTTGAATTAGAATACCAGTAACTGTCAGGAATATTAATCAATTCATTCATGACTGATGCAAGACTCATATTAATTCTCAACTGATTGCTATTGATTATGCTTAATTTAGATAGAAACTTGTAAATCCTTTCATTTTTTATCATATTTGTGTGAATCAGAGGAATACCACAGTTTATTGTTAATAAATATACTTGTGCTGTAATTGAACCCAACAGTCTCATATTGGACTAGGACTTCAGCAAAATCGCAAGAATCTTATATTTCAGTGATTCAGATTCAGATTATTTGTAAACTGTGTAGAACAGGGATTCCCAAAGTGTGGCGCGTGCTTCCCCAGGGGTCTGTGAGCTGCCACTAGGGGGTGCACAAAATAAATAGCGTAATGTCTGGAAATTTCTCAATTACATTGATCCCATATAAAGACATGTGAATACTGTACATTTATATAAATAAACAATTAATTCACAGGAGAATCTACTTGATTAGAAGAAGTCCCTTTATCTGCTTTATTTTTAGATGCATTATTGAAAAGTTTACCTTCTATGCATGTTATACTCAGCTAGTCTGTGGCCTCTACTTCAAACAAACAGCACCAAAAATGGAAGGTAGAAGTGATTGCTGGGCTATGCTAAAGCAGCACAAAGCTTTTATACTTTTCATTAGATAGTATGGTTCAGATAGATGCAGTTTTAGCCCATATTCAGGAAGGAACTGGGAAACTGGTGATGTTGGGGGGAAAAAAGGAGCTGAGGTATGTTGCCCTGACGATGTCTACCTACGGTATAACAATCAGGAAAATAATTTTTTTTAAGGCCGGCGCTTGATAAAAAAATTAAAAAAATGTTTTATTAAATCTCTTGAGTTTCTATTTTGCTACTTAAATTGTGAGTAAGATCTATATTGAGAAGCAGGTACATGAAATAAAGTGAAAACACACAGGTAGATTATCAGAGTTTAGTCTGTGAATTCACCTTTAGAGACATTTAAGCTTTCCTTGATTGATTGATTGATTGATTGATTGATTGATTGATTGATTGATTGACTTTATCGATCTCACACTGGAGAAATTTACACGTTACATCAGCTCAAAAAGCCAAAGAAAGGAATGTGCCAAAGGAAGAAAAAGGCACATGGGATATATACATATACAGTGCGTCCACATTGACAGCTTTTTTTATTTAATTTTTTCATAGTAGGATCATTATACAGGGTTATTGCAAATAGTGTTTACATGGGTATTTATATAGATGGATATTTATATTTACATACTGTATATAGTTGTTGCACTGGGTATCAACTATATAGAAACAAGTTACTGCACAGGCCATGAAAATAGTAATTGCACATTATACATTGCACAAGTTATTGCCGTTGTAGTGTTGCATTGTAGAGTCTGGTTGCAGCAGGCATGAAGGACCTGCGGTAGCGCTCCTTTTTACAAACAGGGTGTAAAAGTCTTAAATTAAAGGAGCTGCTCAGCTCCTCTACAGTCTGGTACAGGGGGTAAGAGGTGTTGTCTATGATGGATGCAAGGTTGGGCAGCACCCTCCTGTCAGCCACATCCTCCACTGAGTCCAGAGTCCAGCCTGGGACAAAAGCGGCCTTTCTCACCAGTTTGTTCAATCTCTTTCTGTCCCGCTCTGCGCTGCCGGGGGCCCAGCAGACAAAAGTGTAGAGGAGGGCTGATGTCACCACAGAGTCATAGAAGGTTTAAAGCAGGAGCCTGCTCACTCCAAAGGACCTCAGCCTCCTCAGGAGGTGGAGGGGGCTCTGGCCCTTCTTTACAGGACATCGCTGTTTAGAGGTATAACCAAGCACCCTGCGATAGACGGGCGATCTGACCAGGGTGTCCCGCCCATTGACAGCTTCAGATAGGCACCAGCACCCCTCGCAAGCCCAGCAGGGATAAACATGATGGATGGATGGATGGATGGATGGATGGATGGATGGATGGATGGATGGATGGATGGATGGATGGATGGATGGATGGATGGATGGATGGATGGATGGATGGATGGATGGATGGATGGATGGATGGATGGATGGATGGATGGATGGATGGATGGATTTGTTTAACCAAACCGAGTGTCTCTTTCTCTCGCTGCACCTGAAAATCCTCAGGATTTTGTTGCGGATTCTGGTTCTTGTTATTCAAGCATGATTAAACATGCCGCCTTCAATATGGCTGTAAAAAAAAAAAAAAAAGCTTTGTGTTGTTCAAATAGTATTTTGTTTTTTTAGAAGGGGTGGGAGTTGAGACAGATTTTTTCAAAATCATGTGTGCTGAACTTAAGTTCAGATTGAAAGTTGCAATTTTCCTTAAAAAAAGGAGATAAAAACATAAACTCTCTTTACACTCTTCTTTGCAGATGTTTAATTTTGCACACACGCACAGAGCTGAATGAAGAGGCCGTGCTTCGCAGGACCGTCCCAATGAGACCTTTTACCTGCCGTATCATCATCACCATCTTCATTAGTGCGTTGATGAAAACGGAAGACGGTGTCAAATTTCCTTGTGGGCTGTACAACACAATCCTATTTATCATTACCAACTGGGTGACATTCAGCTTCGTGATGACTCTTCCTTAGACTTCTTTTTCTATCATCTCAGCTCCATTCACTGATTAAGTGGATGTCAGCCTATTCAACAACAGCAGAGCCTTCCAGCAGCTGAGAGAAGTGGAGTCATTTTTGCAGAACCACATGTATTGAGAAAACTTTTGCTTCTGTTTTTTTCCATGAACCATAAATATGTTTTCTAATATTTGTTTTTCTTACTCACTAAAATGTATTAAAAACTTAGGAAAAACGCAGCAGAGAACCATATGAATATTTTTTGGAGAATATTTATGTAGTTTTAATAATACAAGAGAAAAGCAAGTCTTGTCTGTGAGTAAAGGTTATACAGTCTATTAGACAAGCTGTTCTCCCTCCTCTGATCTCCCAGGTGAAACAGATGCCTTTTTAGAACACCATCTGAACAAACAACTTAAATATAAAGTTGGGAAGTTGTTTTACATGCCAACACAACGTATTGCAAAGTGAAAGGGAAGTTGTAAACAGTTTTTAGCATCTTCACAAATAAAACCGAAGAAAGTGTGGACTTGCGCTTATATCTCACTCCCTTCACCCTTCAACCTTGAAATTAATCCCAGTGACACTACAGCCATAAGAAGTCATCTTAGTATTAGTCATGTCTACAGTATTTGGTATTTAATCTCAGTATACAGTAAAGCTGTGAACTCTTTAGAGGTTTATTTGTGAACAAAGAGCATAACGGTCAAGGAATCCAGCAGACAGATTAGTAATAGAGGTGGAGAATAATAAAGCAGCTATAGGTCATAAATCATACATCAGTATGCAATATTAAGGGGAAAGCACTACTCCATAGAGGTGGAAGAGCTGCAATGATCCACAGCTTAGGTAGGAGATTATGTCAGTATGACATGGCGGTTATACTCCATGGGTCTGACCATATTAGAAGAGTAACAATTAGAAATTATACTTAGAGAATATTTCTCTAAATCATCATAGTGATCATAAATATGGAGAAAGGGGCTTTGGTAGATGAGAAGAAATCAAGCACCAAGGGAGATAATAGAAAAACTGCACACTGATTTGGAAATCCATCCCCTCAATAAAACCTGGTGGCAGAGCTTCAGTTTGCTGTGATGAATTCCTTCAGCAGGGACAGGAATGCTGCTGATATTTCAACTGTACCAGGATTAAAAATCAAACTGAAAATCATTGGAAAGACATGCTCTCCACAGAATATTTTCAGTCTGACTGAGTTTCAGTCATTATTCTGTGGTTCTGCACTTTATTCCAAATATTTTGCATAACTCTTGCCTTTTTGCAACATGTTTTTTTTTTTTTTTTTTTTTGCTTGCGCATATGTTTTTGTTAAAGGTTAAATTCCTCGGTCAGATGGCTTGCATCAATTGAGCTGCCCCTGAAAGGAATGTTTTCTTGCTTCTAACTGTGCAGTCGAGTCCTTTGTGTCTCAAAGCCTTAAAAAAATACATCAGGATTGGAGGTTAAATATCTCAAAGGGCCACCCTGTTATTTAAAAATCAGACATAAACATTTATAATGAAGCTTCTAGTACATTTTTATTTTGTATTGCTTTCATATTATGGCTTTTAAACATCAAAGCCATGACTTGATACACTGCTTACTGAAGCGTCTGGTTTGCATTTAGTCTCACTTTCTTAACTTTCAATCACACAGAAGTACTATATTTCAGTTGTACTTCAGTAAAGACTCATTATGAAAACCAACACTTGTAAAGTAAATGTAATAGAATAATTAAAGGACTGAAAAAGTAACCTTGGTGTTTCTCTGTGATTCCGTTTTCAGCTCTTGCTGTATGTCTTAAATTGGATTCAGGGAAAAATCCAATTCGACCTTGTTATACCAAAGCTGCCTGCCAGATGCTCTATTTTGTTTTTTTGTTTTTTTTTGAGAATTTTCTCTCCTTTATGCAAGAGAAGTGGGAGTGGATCTTAGGAAATAATAAAACAAAACCTTAATGTATTCCAAAAATGTACTTTGTAGCATTTATAATGCTTGTTTTGCCTGCAGAAAATGTGTGACATATCTAACTCTGCGTTTCTCAAAACTGAGCAGTAGAAATGAAGGAAGTTCTTGATTACATTAGCCAGGAGGCCGGTTAGTTGAGTTAGGAATTTGTGTTACGCCACCATCTCTGAAACATTATTTCAACCATTTCGGGAATGATCTGTGTTGTTGAACTACTCAGAGGAATTCGCCTCACATCACACGTCTCAGAAATATAATGATTGTATGTATGTGCAAGAAGAATTTTTACATGGATGTGTATAAGTATATATATCATATTGTTTGAGGAGTGTATCTGCAATTTATACCCACCTTCTTTCCTCTCCAGGTGGTGTATAGGTAGTGTTGGTTTTGTGGCTGCGAAAAGCTAAAGGAACATCAAAAGCAACCTCTATGATCACACAAGTGATCCTGCTTTTAGTATGTGGCGGTGAGAACTTGGTCTACTGGTAACAAAAAATGCCAAAAGAAAAAAAAAATTATTCACAGAGGTTGTGTGTGTGTTGCAACTGGAGACACAGTTGCAGAAAGAATTAATTTCCCCACAGAGAGACAAAACTATTCCTCCCAAGGAGGGATTAATATGCTGTTCTGTTTCAGCTTTTCACCTTCAACTGTTTGGGAAGCATTCCACTGCGAATATAGAAAGATCATGGAAATCCTCAGCATATTTTTGTATTTTTATCCATCACTGCAAAAAATGTAAATCTAAATAAGTCATTTTTTCTTAAAATAAGTGCATTTTATCCTGAATTGAGGAGATAAATAAGACACTTTGCCAATGGAACAAGACAATTTACATTTAAAATAAGAAAAATCAATTGCATTGTCTTATTTCAAGTGCATGTTATCTAATTAACTTATTTTAAGTGTAAAAATACTAATTCCATTGGCAAACTATCTTATTTACCTGCTCAAATTAAGGGTAAATACACTTGATTTAAGAAATGTTTACTTAATTTCAGATTGTTTTTGCAGTGTACATTTTTAGAGCTTCTGTATTGTAAAGGGACATTATTATTGCTATGATAAAATGAAAATGATATTTCAGCAAGACAAGTAATGATTAGGGCTCTTAATGATGGAGGGCTATCATATGAGGAGCTAATTTTATTACATCTTGAGTAAAGTCATAACTTTACTTACAAAATCTATTTGTTTGCAGCAGATTATAATAAAAAAGGTAATGATTTAGGAAAAACTGATTCCATCCTGTTCAAAGAATTTCTCTGTCTTAAGAAATTCCTCCCTTCAGGATACATCACAGTAAACCATCTAAATTAATTTCTTATCTCTGTACATGTCTAAACCTTTTCATTGTTGTATCTGTAGCTTGGAATCTCTGGTATAGAGCTATCACTAAAATATGAACAGTTTCAGTCACTCTGGATAAGAGCTTCACAGCCCTACCTCTATTGTTTCTCCTTATCCATTAAAAGTCTCCATGCATTAAAGTCATAATGGCAGATATACCGATAGACTGCTGTTAAAAGGTTTATCCCTGCAGCTTTCCTGTAGTCATAACGTTTCTCCATCTTTGACTTGCCTGAAATATCTATTTCTTTTTCCACCCCTTAAACATTGCCACTTTTTCTGTCCCCATGTAATATCACTCATCCACCAGCTTTACTGCATACAGCTTTAGGGTTGCAGATTTTTGCTGTCATTCATATAAAGTATGTGTGAGAGCACAATATTTATTAGTAGTCACTGGAATCAAATCAAAGAAATTGCATTTTGGGTTACAAAAACAATCTAAACAACTTTAACTAGCCTAAATCAATATTAAATGACACTTTATTGCAATATTAAATGCAAAGTATTTACAGATTGCAGATAGTTGCATCTTTTTAACATCTATGCTATTTTCAGAGACCTAATCCAACTTTAGATCCCCCATCTGACTGGATTAATTATCCATAGCCACCATTTGTAATAAAAAGAAGGAAAACATATATAAAGATATATAGAGATATAGATACATATTAAAGAAACATTTCATTTTACTTTAACAATTTACTTTAATGTTGGAGAGCCCTCATCCCATCACTAGAGCTTTTAACTTCTACTTTTTTTTTTTTTTCTTTTAGATTTGAGTAATCATGATTTATGACTTAGTTCCTTCAAGAATTTTTATGTTACTTCCATTTAAAAGAAAAACTTGAACAAAATTTAAAAAAAATCCTGTGGGGGAAAAAATAAGATAATAATAAAAAGAAGTACCAGTAAGGAATTTATCCAAATGTTTTTGCAATAAAATGTGACTGGTCTTATTTCACAACACTGAAGATTAACCTTTTTTTTTATGTTTCAGTGCCATACCAATTGTTTTTGTTCTAACTGTCTTTATGTTTAGACTGAATAATGTTTCTCTCACCACACATAAAAACAAAAAACACAAAAGTCGTTTAACTTCCTGTAATTTTGAGCCAACGCGTTCAGCTGTGGTTTAGAAGTCAGGACAGTTCACCTGCAGCTACTCTGACAAACTCTGCATATGATGTACAGGAAATATCTGATTGAAAGGTATTTTGTGTTCTCTCTTGATGTCGGTTCTTGAACTTGCATAACATTTCCATTATTTATTGATCTCACGTAAAAGCGATGTGAAAAATAAACAGATTTAAGAACATAATGCTTTCAAAGTTTTAAATTACATAATGAAAATTCCAATAAAGCAGAATACCACTTTGAAGCTAAAAACCTTAAGACCACAGTCCTCTTTGTGCTGTGTCACTTAACTAAAACCTGTTCCATGATAACTTTCCACAAGTATGTTTCTTGTTTAACTCAACTATGTGAAAATTTCAGAACATTTAAGTCAATTTGTTAAAACTATAATTTTCTTTTTGATCCTGTTTAGTGGATTGGCTGGTGTCCAGTTTTGCTGTTGATGACAGCATACACGACACTGTTAGACAGTTGAAATTCAGCTACTGAGTTTTCTGTAGCCAGCTTGTTCCCGACATGAGTGAGAGAAGTCGATGTTGAAGTTGTTCTTTCTGCTTTGCTGTCGTTCAGGGCTGACATCTGAGGTCGCAGGATGGGAGAAAAACAGACCCCCGTCTTGAGAAGTTCCGGTATCTTATGTGTAGATATTTCCTGCTACAGCAATACACAATTTCAAGAAACTCTATATGAATGCAGTTATTTTAGCACATGAAACTCAATTAGTTAAGAGCCCATTTACACTAGACTAAGACTACCCTGTGATTTTTGGGGGTCTTTATTACTGTTCTATCTTTGCTGGGGTTGCGGACATTTTGGAGAACATTACTTCAGTGTGAAGAAAGTTATGACCTTTTTGCACTCTCACCACAAAAAGCTTTTTTGTCCGTGTTTTCCTGATCATCATATGACAAGGCTTTCACCAGAAACACTTCTCTTGCATTTGGATTTTTTTTACCTATGATTACAGACAATTATCTTTAGGTACAGGAAATTGCTTTGTCTGTACCATTAGTTGCAACTGTGATACAGAGAAGAAAATAATGTTATATAACTTTTTATGATTTTTATAATTATGATTTTAAATTAGCTGCAGCATGTAAAATGCTAATTATAGGCTTTGTTGCAGCATGTAGTTGAAAAAAGTGACACAAAAACTCAGACCTAACAGCACTGTTTAACCTCAGAGTCAAAAGCCTGAAGATTTTTTTTATGAATCATGCTGCATTTTGTAGCCTATTACTGTAGTAAAATTATCAGCTCAATCTTGAACTTTTTCCAACTTTATTCATCATCTCTATATATGATGTTGATGGTTTAGTTTAACAAAAACATTATGCATTTCAATAGCTGCATGAGAAATTCACCACTTACTTGGACTTAATTTCAGACAGGCCAAGTATATAATAATTTACATCAATAACATTTCAGCTGTCATTTCTAAGTTCTCTTTTTCAGTTGGTCTTAAATGTTGTGTTTTTGATGGTCTTAAAGCTAGTTAGTGTTTGGAGTGTTTACCTCATAAAATCATAGTAGTGATTAAAAAGGCTTAAAAACATCAGACTGTGGCTTTCATAGTGAACTCACCAACTGAAATAAATTAACCTTATTAAATATTGTAATTTACTGAATGACTCTGTTCAAATGGCCTGATCCTGGCACTACAGTACCTAAAGATTTTTTTAAATTTAGGTGGTCTGTCAGACCTTTATATTACAGAAAAGTCCCAGGACACATTGGATTAAGTCAAGTAGAGTCCCAATGAGGCTTTTGCATTGGTATTTCCTGCTTTAAATTCTCTTATGGCAAATCCACAGCAATGAATGTGGGGAAACTAGGAAGTCACAATAATGTAGCCAAGCAAGAGCACAGACTTGAATCTTATCGAAAAACTGAAGAGGCAGTAAAATATTGTCTGGATAACAAAAAGGCCTTTGAGCTCATCATCAAACTAAATTAAATTGAAGATACTAGGAGAAAAATGCAAAAAAAAAAACTTATAAGTGATTATATGATAGGTTTGACTATAAAAAATATATGGAAATCCTTTTTAAAGGAATCAAAACTTCTAAAATTTAAACTTCTTTTGGATAGCTTTGCCACCTTGTGAAGGATACATTCCTTATTTGCCACTACGAATAAAGGAACATAATTTAAACCAAACAGAATGATTAATATTTTTGACCTAAACCCATACTACAAGGTGTAGTGGAGGATTTTCGCAAATTTTTTAAAAGACCTGCCGTCTCCACTTTAACAAAAAAAAAGCACATGCACAACCCTGTATCCGCTCCCGAGAGGGAACGCCCATTAAACGCTTGCAAGAGCATGCATGAGCCCATTTCTCCTCCTGCATGCTCTGTTTAAAAGTTAATGTTTGCATACAAGGTTACTTTTCAAATGAGGATTAGCAATTTTCCACTATGTCACACTCAGCCAGCGGTAACTGAAAATGTTGACGAACACGTAGGAGGGCTTTATTTAAACATATCACCAGAATAATTGACAATTAAGAGGACCATTTATTTTGATGATCCACCCGGAAAAAGAACATCCTCCACTATACCTTTAAACATAATAAACCACAACCACCTTACACTGAAGGTTTTACATATACTCAGAGAAAGTTAGGGAACTCTCATTCTCCATCACATGTTATAGATGCACATAATTAAATCCCTCCAATAGTGTGAAAATACCATTAAACATCTGCTGAATTTAAAATCATAGAGAACCCTTAGTCTGTTGTAAAGGGGCTTTGAGACTACATCTTGTCTGATGCTATTCCAAAACAATAAGCTATGTGTAGATGGATTTTTTTTAACTATATTTTTCACATTGTTTTCAATTTTAAATTTCAAACGAAATTTCTTTTTGTTTGCACTCGTGTATACAAAATGACAAAATAAATCTGTTTAAGTCTTGTTCTAGAAATAGTCAGCATTCTTAAACAATATAACTAAAAAGCAATTTGAAATTTTGCTTAAGATTACCTCTCCCTTTTTGCTGTTGTAGATCCATGTTCCTGTAAAAATAAATGATAATGAAAATAAAGATATAACTAATTTATATGATAAAAGAACCAGTGTTTAACAAATATTCTTACCTCTCCAGCTATAACAGCACACAAGGGTTAACATTATTGCTGTGGTCACCAGAAGCACAATGCTAATGCAGATTATCAAGTAGGGCAGCCAGGGTCCATTGTCATCACGAGTCTTTGAAGTAACTGCACACACAAAAAAAACTTTTTTATAATATCTTCATGATGACTTGTGTGAAATGTAACTATTGAGGACTGTAAATCTTATTACCAAGACAATCTTCTGGGTCTTCTACTCCTTTGTTTCTGTCTTTAAAAATATAGAAGATAGCAGATATGGTTAAAACAGTAACATAATTACATGAATATTATGGGTAAATTGAGGTAGTACAGAAAATAACAAATACCTGAAACAGAAATGTTGATGGCATGGCTGACACTTTCATCTCTGTGTTCTAAAGCACATCGGTACAGGCCGTCATCAATAATGGAAACCTGGTTAAAACTCAAATAGGAGATAAGATCATCTTTGTGATATTCCTGTCTGATGGTTATATTCTCCGTGTTTGGAATGATCTTATAGCTGCTTGTATTAGAGAGTTTCCACCATGTGATATTTAGTACATTTCCACAGTGTTTGATGGGACAGCTGACTGTCAAACTTTGTCCAGGTATAGCACGGTTTGTCGTACCTCTTCGCACTGTGAATGTAACGTCACATGAAGAACCTGTCATTTTAAAAAATAAAACTGATTTTAGTCATTTAAGTATTGTCCAGTACAACATATGTTATCATGTTTATTTTTACCAAAAGTTGTTTATCGTTTTAAATTATATTATTGCCCAAACTTATTTAAAAAAACAAGGACCAAATATTTGTCTTTATCTTTTTCTTGGCTTCTTTTAAGTGACTTAGTCTTAACTGAATTTGTTCCTCCATCCATCCATCCATCCATCCATCCATCCATCCATCCATCCATCCATCCATCCATCCATCCATCCATCCATCCATCCATCCATCCATCCATCCATCCATCCATCCATCCATCCATCCATCCTCAACAATAAGTCTATTGTTGAGGATGTGATCTCTTCCTCCATCATCTACTGCGGTAACAGCATCAGAGCAAATGACTGCAAAAAACTCAACAAACTCATAAAGAAGGGCGCTCTGTCCTAGGAACTCCTCTGGATCCTCTGGAGACTATTTTATAAAGAATAATTCTTCATAAAGTGAAGAAGATCATGGACAGCAGTTAGCATCCACTTACGAAGATTTTTAAACAATAGATTGCCTTCAGTAAAAGGCTTTTCCAGATCGGGTACAGTATAAGACAGACCGCTACAGAAGATCCTTCCTTCCTACATCTGTCAACACCAGACCTTCAACAACTTAATGAAAAAGAAAACAAATCCCCTATGAGTTACTGCAACATTTTAATTCCTGTTGGGATTAACAAATTATTTTTTATTTGAATTGAAGATAAAAAGGCCATACATGGAATTAAGAACTCCTAAAGTCTTAATAGGACAGGTAATTAATTCACCTTTAATCATACAACATGTCATATTAGCCATTTAAAAAATTGTGTACCACTTGCTGTAGAACAAGAGTTCTAACAACCACCCCTTGTCAGTACCAAAGCACAAGCAATGCTGATATCTTTTTATCACCTACAAATCTAAAAAAAAAAAGTTGATTTTTAATAAAAATAAAAACAATAAAAAAGAAATAAACCATTGGTTCTGTTTGAATAGTTTCCCATCAAAGACACTGAAAGGAAGACATTATTTACGTACAAACGACGTTTACATTTTGTTGAACAGTGAAAGGGGAAAAGCCCTAATTTTCAAATCTTTGAAAAGATCATTGCAATGTTTTTTCAGTGTCTATTATTGGACTCAAGTGGGACAAAATCAGACCAACCAAACACAGCACAATTTTCATCAACTATTTCTGGTCTTAATCAAAACTATGATGGACTGACCAGATTTAGCTTCAAAACCAGCATCTAAATGATGTCTGGTGTTTGGGTTTTAATAACAGTGAGCCGCTGTTTCAAATATGAATTTATAAAAATAGATTTATTCTAATTTATGTAACTAGTATTTGTTTATCAAATTACAAAACAGACTATATTTTAAAACATGTACGGTAAATAGCTTTTGCATTTAAAGTTTTCTTTTTTTTGTCATTCCAAGTTAAAGGTAAGTTTCAACAACTGACTTTTACCTTTTTAATAAAACAAGAAAATTATAATTAAAATTTTTGTTTTTGTTCTAGTATTATAATGATTAACAAACCTTTTTCGAGCCCTACTGTTTAGCTGTTGTCTTTCAAATAAATTGTAATCATCATCAACAGCTTCAAAATCAGTCCCCTAGCTCTCTTGACAAACTTCTTTTTGGCAAATGAAACAAAACAATACCTTCATCTTCTCCATAGATGCAAATAAATACAGTCCACCAAATTATTAGCAGTTGCATTGCATCCATCATGCATCATATGCTCATCACTAAACTTTAAAGAAGCTACTGCAGCTTTATTTAAGCAGTGACAAGTTAAAACCACTTCCTGACCTACATGTTTTCTTGAACTATCCCACACATATATCTCAGGTGACCAAAATTCCCCACGTGCATGGATCGAAATAAATTTTTAATTCATGAAGATAATTCAGTGTTTTCACAGTCAGCAGAGATATACATCCATATTAATTACTTTCCATTAAAATAAACTTAAGAAGCATTTTTTTTAGTAACATAAAAAAAATCATTGCAACTTTCTTATGCATTTACTAGAAGACTATATATGTAAGCATCCAGGAAGTGCAAAACAAACAAACAAAAAAACTTTTTGTAAATAGTTTTAGCTGAACAGTGGTTAACACTCCTTCTTGATACAGTCATTCTCAGTTATTAAAATCTAACTCTTAGTTATTTTGAGATAAAAACAAGGATGAGCTTGACAAATTCAGTTTAGACAACTGGACATGAAGTTTTCTAGAAGACATTTCACCTCTCATCCAAGAGGCTTCTTCAGTTCTAACTAGTGTTGGGAAGCACTGAGATTAATATACTGTAGGTGTAACAAAGATTTAGGGGAAACAAAAGGTGGCTTAAATCTGTCCTACTAGATTGGCCAATGAGGTGACATGAGGGGTGTTAAAGGTCATCAGGGGGTTCTGATGGGTCATTAACTCCCTCGTCAGTGTGAATTCGGTCACTTGCCTCATTGAAGTTTGAGTTAGGTGACGGTGGGTGGGAGGTGAATCTTCTGGGTATTGTTCCAAGTGCTTTGAAGGTGGGTTAAAGGTAGTGTTGCGCGATGCCATTTTTTGGCCCCGATACCGATACCCGATACCTGGCTGTGCAGTATTGGCATATACCGATACCATAATAATGTAAAATAATTGCCATCATGGCTTTGTCGAGCTGCTGCCTACCTTTGTGAAGCAGGAAAAACTCTAATACAAAGTGAATCCAGTAGAACTTTTTATTGCCTACCAGGAGTGGGTGACAATAGTTGAATAAACATATGGCTGTCAAAATGTTATCGGTGCCCTATTTGTTGGTACTCGCCGATACCGATTCCACCATTTTAGGGCAGTATCGGGGCCCCGTCCAATACTGTTATCGGTATCGGTGCAACACTAGTTAAAGGTTGTGACTAAGACCATCTCCTCTGTGAGAGATGTTTTTTCCAGGTTAACAAAGATGGCTTCATTAACCCTTTCGCTCAAACCATCTTTCTTCTTTGGCCAGAATATGGACGTTGTTATCCTCAAACAAATGTCCTTTATCCTTCAGGCATAGGTGAACAGCTGAGTCCTGTCCTGAGGAGTTGGCCCTCCTGTATTAGGCTTCTACTCTTCTACTCGTTTGGCTTCTGGATAGACGAGTCAGAGCAGCTCCATCTCAAAGCGGAGCTCAGTCCGACGTTATTTTTAGTCGTACAGTGTGAGCAGGTAGATCGCATGAAAGCGTCGGGCCAAACATAAATCGTGAGCTGTGAGCTCACACTGTACAATTATCTTATCTTATCTTATATTATCTTATCTATCTTATCATTAATGGCTGCCATTACACCCAGTGCTGGAATTTTGAAATGATTTTTTTAAGCTGATGCTTCTATTTATTAAATCAATTCACAGCATATTTAAAAAGTCCTGCAAAAAAGACTCATCAGAGTGACACTTCTGTAATGACAGTATCCCATTGATTATTTATGCTGCTGTCAGTCAAAGCATGAACAGTATAACTATAATATAATGTATCTACTGTATAACCAACAAAGTGAACTATGTGGATCTTATCATCAGTATAAAAGCTAAACATGCTTACTTGTAGTTGTTAATAGTTCAGTATCAGAAATTAAATTTTGTATAGGATTCTAGACACCACAAGTAAAATCTTCTGTTCTGTAAAATCCTTTTATCCTCTGTTAGTTAAAACCTCCACTCCCTGAACATTATCTCTCAGCAATATACAAATTTTCAAAGATCTTTTGACCTTTTAAAAGCTAAGTCAGACAGACTGAGGCCATTTCTCAGTATGTGTACTTCTGCATTCTCATGTGCTGGTGTGCTCGAAAAACGTCTTTAGCCTCAGCCCTATTCAAATTCACAAGAACAAGAAGATAGAGAGCGCACAAATCCCCGGATGTTGTTCTCGCCCCTCCCTATTTACCAAGCATGCATCAGAGCAGACCTGTCATTTCTTAAAATTGACAGCTGTCCCAGAATGCACTGCGGAAGCAGCAGCTTTCAATGGAGCACTCCACTGAAAGTTAAAAGTTCTCTTTTCTGTTGTTTTAAGATAATTTTAAGATAATTTGAGGCGAGAATATATATGCTTTAAAGCGTCACTATATGGTCCATTTACCGATTTAATGCATAATAAATTTGGCAAAATGTTTATTTGATTTGTATTTCTCTGACTGTTTTAATTATTATTCCCCCACTAAATGAAAAAAGTAATAATTTATTATTATCTAGAGACTATCAATAACAGGGGGAGAAATGCAGCTCTAGACGAGATGGGCATGTGATGATGTCATGAGTACGCTTCTGTTCCAATTGACCCATATTTATGCTACATGCTCCCGTCTCCCCAAGTCCACACTTTCCTGTGTTCTTCACAAGAACATACTTAGTGAGAACACGAGTCCGTACTCACATTCTATTGAATTGAGAAACGGTCAAAGTCCCTGGATGTTGTTCTCGCCCCTCCCTCTTTATCGAGTATGCATGAGAGCAGACTTGTCAGTTTTTGAGATTGACAGCTGTCCCAGCATGCACTGCAGCAGCTTTCAATGGAGTGATCCACTGAAAGTAAAAAGTTCTCCTTCTGTTGCTGTTGTTCAATAAAAGTACTTTTTAAGATCATTTGAGACGAGAATATTATACTTTAAAGCATCACTATATGGTTCACTTAACAATTTAATGCATAATTTTTAAAAAAAATTCAGAAGTTGAGAGGACTGCGGCAACCAGTGGACCTCAGAGGGTAATGACAGCCAGGGCTAACCGCAGCCCGTCTGCAGCGGATCTCTCTCGGCATAGCCGTGTGTGAAGTACCGCTGGCTCTGATGGTGATTTTTTTTTTTTCTGGCAAATTTTTTATTTGATTTGTGTTCATCTGACTGTGTTCATTATTATTCCCCCACTAAATGAAAAAAGTAACAATTTATCATTATATAGAGGCTAATAATAACAGGAGGTGAAATACAGCTCTAAAAGAGCCTGGCATGTGGTGACGTTATGAGTACGCATCTGTTCCAAATGACCCATATTTATGCTGCATGCTCCCATTCTCCCCAAGTACTTTCCTGTGATCTTCGCAAGAACATACTTGGCAAAGACACAAGTCCGTACTCACGTTCTAGTGAATTGAGAAACGGCCATAGACTACACTCATGAGAATAGAGAGTGAAATAAATGTTACAACCATAGGGAGCATGAACAAATAAAAGCCAATGATATATAAAGAGTAGAAAGATATAAGTTAATCTCAACAATGTATGTATAAAAAACATATCTGCAAAATCTCTAATAATCAACAGCAAAAAATATTTAGTTTAGCAAATTGTGCAAAACCGCATTTAAAAATAAAAATCATATCTGTTCGGCTCTAAGTACCTTTTTCCTCTGTACGCAAAGCAGCCGGCTGGCTTGGATTCAGATTGAATCACGGGATATCCAAGGCTACGTAGGATACACCGGATCCGGCCTTCAAATTGGGCAAAAGGGAGGAAGTATTTGTTGGCTGCATAATGAGGAGTCTTGGAAACAGATTCGAACAGACCTCGGCGCCGTGCTATGATGTGATTGGCCTACAAATCTGGTCTTCGCAGCGCGCATCGTGTGAAATCGAATTTAGCCATGTGACTTCTGCATTCCATTTTTTCTATATAAATCTATGGGAGTTTCGGCACTCTATTTAGTTAAATAACTCCGGATTGATTAAGTATGTGGTGTAAATTGCAAAGATGGGATCCTAGTGCCAACCCTAGGGGTACTCCTTACAGAACAGATGTATGCCTTTTCTTTTTCATAACATTTCTTGAAAGAAATAAAAAATACAACCACCACAAAAAACAAGCTTTATAAAGCATCCACTAGTGTTTGTTGTTTGTTTTTGTTTTTTTGTTGTTGTTTTTTACCTCTAATGTCCTATACAAACAGTAAATCTTAAAGCTACAGTGTGTAATAATTACAGGCATATAAATTCAGAAATTTAATATATTATACATAACTATGTTATTTATCATCACCTATGAGCTCAGCCTTTTAACCATAACATTTGCGTTGCCTTAGAATTCGTTATTTATAATTACATAGGAGCGGGTCTCGCAGCCATGGAGGCTGACATCTTTGCGCTACGGCAGCGCAGAGGCAACAAACTAGCGATTGCGAGATCTCCCATTACGCTCGAAAATAACTACGGCAAGTTGAGAGAGATGAACTGAGACGGTACTGAACAGTAGATGGCAGTATTATGCCTGAGAAGCGTTTAGTCTGCCTGAAACCAAAGAAGAAGAAGAAGCAGGTATACTGCGCCTCGGTAACAAGAAAGGTAAACAAGGCGGCAGGCGTGAGTGACTTTGCAAACTGTTTGGCACTGTGTGGCCAAACATCAGACGAATGGAGGATCATGCCTACTCTGTATCACAACGAAAAGCGGCGGACACCGAACCCCCGTCATCTAAGAAGCGGAAACACGACGAGAATAAACGCAAGAGTGACAAGAAACGACAAAAAACACGGATCAACATTGGCACGGCATTTACACGATGGAAGTCACTGATGGAGGAAAAAGGTTTTCAAAGTGACGCTCAAGTTGCCAGTTTTCTCTTGGACAGGTAATTAATCCTACACACACAATTGTCTAATATCACTGCAGTTTTTGGAGTACAGGATGCTCAGACCTGTCTAAAACAATAACATGCTGCGTGATGATGCTGTTCCTCTCCAGTATACTTATTCAGCAACGTCCCTGACGTTTCACAGGTAATGATTCAGTAATTTTCTGTAAAATAATTTTCTGGATATATACCTCGGTTACTTCTCTCCGGCTCCTTTGGAGATCTTCAAGCCTTTCCTCCTCTGCTCTCACCCCGCTGGCTCCCCTCTCTCGCCTGGCCCCAGCTGCACGCTCACCCCGGCCTCTCTGCCCTCTTCCTTTCCCTCTTCCTTGCCTTGTAACCCCCGTGCCACAAACAAGACTTGGACTCTGTAAACGGGGAATATATATTCTTCCAGCGAACACAATCTCGCTGTTAAACTAATGACTACAATTACTTCGTCTGTTTATATCACCATGCAAAGCAGCTCACCAAAACGTCACAACGACGTAGAAAAAATAACGGGTATATTTATTATCTTAAGTCTACATGAAATCTATACCCTACACAGACTAATGAAATACTATCTGTAAAATTATCTATGTAAACAAACCTCATCACTTGAGAAGGTAGGTGATGCGGACGTCGTGGAAGACATTTTGTCCCGTAACGCTCGCCGTACTGTTGGGGGGGAGAAGCGGTGGGGGGGAGACGTTCATGTTGCTGCAGTCTGCAGTCTGACCGCTAGATGTCGCTGAAAATTACACACTGTAGCTTTAAAGGAATTTTTACTTTTGTGCCATATAAATCACGAAACACATGTTAAAATTGATTTTACCCTTTAAACCTTGACAAATTAGTCCTGGTACAGTACATCAGCCTGCATAAAAAAGCAGGACTTTTACTTCAACTGCCTTTTTTTCTGAGTGTTATACCAGAGGACAAGATATATATTCATACTAATGTGTGTGTAATAAATGTTTGACTAGTCTTAGATATATTTTGCTTTATTACCGTAGATGTTTTACCAACTTCTTTCTGAAATTTATTGTCTTAACCATCATCAGGTTAAGAATGAATGATTGAGCAGATCCTTTCCTCACCACATGTAAAGAAAAAAAGACTAGACCATCAATTTCCTGTAATCTTGAGCCAAAGCTCTCAACTGTGGTTTAAAAGTTAGGGCAAGCTGCAGCCATACTTACAAACTGCAAGTACGTACAGGAAATGTGTGATTAAATAAGCTCATTTGTTTTATCTTGATGTTTGGTTCTTGACATTATGTAACATGTCCAGTATTCAATAATATCAACTAAATGCAATCCCAAATTTATTTCAGTTCAAATGAAATAATGTCTTCAAGGTTTCAAATCACACAACTGTTAAAAATATAACAAAATGAATCAAAGAGGAAAAAACGGGTCAAACTAACTGCTGCCCCACCTGACTACTTCAGATGTAAAAGCATTACGACCACAACCTTCTTTCTGCCGTTTCATCTACCCAACATCTGTTCCATAACGCCTCTGCACAATTATAGAGGATTCTCAGGTCTTTTGACAAAGAAAAAAAATTTTGAACTTCAAGACACATTTATCACAGCATAATTCGATTTTTCCTCCTGTTTACATATGTACTTTCTGGTTGATATCCCAGGATGCTGGTGGTTGATTATAGCATACTCTTCACTGTTAGATGCTGGAATTTCTGCAGACCTGTTCTCTATGTGAACAGAAGCAGGTGACATTGAAGTTGTTATCTCTCTTTTACTGAAAGAGTGGATGTCATTCACAGCTGAGAATTGAGTTTGCAGGATGGGAGAAAACTGGTCGCTCGTCTTGGGAAGTTCTGGTATCATATGTGAAGATTTTTCCTGCAGAAAACAAAATATTAAAAGTACTTTATGTTACAAATATAATTATTTTAGTTCATGAAACAACTATCTACCTACAACATTTAAATACCGCCAGATGGACTTGAGTGTCTTCCCAATCGTACAAACTTTGCATGATTGTGACAAATTTGTAGAACTTCACTTCCTCTCTTACCAGTGATGCCACACCGGGACTCAGATGTTTGCCTACTGTATATTCTACAAAATATTAATTTATCTATGGAAGGCTGCTCCACCTCTACAATTTACTGCAGCATGCAGAGATGCTAGTAAATGTTTTATTTTTTTTGCAACAGCAACATGGAGTAGGAAAGAGTTAAAATCCAAAACCTGTGTGTCTTTAGTGGACTCCAATGCCTAAAGAATTTTGTTTTCATATGTCTTGCAACTGCTGCGATGGACTGGCGACCTGTCCAGGGTGTACCCTACCTCTCGCCCGCAGACAGCTTGAGATAGGCACCAGCACCCCTCGCGACCCCACTTGGGATTAAGCGTGTAAACATGGATGGATATCTTGGAACTGTTACAAAGTAATGATAAAAAACCCTGAGCTCATAGCATCCACTTGTTCTTACCCCATTTTTTTTTATTTCCAGATACAGTATGATACCAAGAAGTTCGGAGGTAGTCCAACAAACAATAATACAACATTAAGTATCAAGCCTTTTCTGTATTAAATTTGTTACTGGCCCAATATATTATTATCTTAAAAGTTGCATTTTTAGTTTTAAATAAATATTTGGAAGCATCACTATGTGATTTAAGTTACTAAAATAAATGTACTAATCTATGTTATTTAAATGTATTGAGTCTGTTTGTGCAAACTGGGACCGACACCATCAATATGCCTTTTAGATTCAGATGCTCTGTCAGATCATTTGGACTGCAGAGATCTGCTAGGATTCATTGGACATTACTGTCTTGATAAAAGGAGTGCTACAATCAAAGATTTGGAGCTGTGGAAGCCCAGTATAGCCGTGATGTTAATAGCTTGGCACTCCCTGCTTTAAATTATCTGAAGACAAATGGAAATATGTCACAGATAAACATCCATTGCATTAAACAAGTTCTTCCCTGCAACTTTCGGTACATAGACAGTTAATCCATTAATCGTTCATGACCCATGAAGTTAATTCATTATATCTATTCTGATTTCCCCACCCTTTCTCCCAAAAGAAGTTCATATTATTGTAGCATGGCAGAGCATTGCCTTGAATCTGATTTTAAAAAATGTGGAGTAGGCTAAAGATTTTCCGGCCGCCTTTCCACATCAACTTAAAGCTCATCACCTAAGTCACTACTAGTCACAAAACTAGCAGAAATATGGTAAAGGCTGGTAAGCAGTTTCTATTAAGGGTTTACTTGTATAATTACTAGATTTATTATTACCATAAATATAGAAAATGATGGAAACAATTTTCAACATATAATTTTTAAAACATTTTTAATGAGTTTTTTTCCAATGATTACTTAGACCCAGTTAAGATAGCCTTATTATATTTTGATAGATGCATTTCCTATTTGCTATTAGGAAAAAAAAACTTGCTGACTTTAATAGTCTATGAATAGTGTTTTGTTAAGGAGGTTTAAAACTGCATCCTATTTAATGTTATCCTAGAACTACATACTAGGGTTGTCAAATTTCCTGAGATTAATGATATTATCTTACAGTCTTATTGATCCAGGCAGGGTGAGTATTTTGCAAAACAATAGAACTTAAAGCTCTGCAGTAAACTGGTTAAACATTACCTCTTGCTTTTGTTGATTGCAGGTCCATGTTCCTGTTCCAAAAAAGAGATTTAGGATGGAAATATTTAAAAGAATATAGAATAGCTTATGCTAAATGAATACTCTCACGTTTCCAGCTATAACAGCACACATGGGTCAACACTATTGCTGTGGTCACCAGGAGCACAATGCTAATGCAGATCATGAAGTAGGGCAGCCAGGATCCATCATCACCACGAGTCTTTGAACCAACTGCACACAAAAAATTATATTGATCATATATGTATGATGACATGTGTGAAATGTTACTATTGAGAACTGTAAATCTTATTACCAACACCATCTTCTGGGTCTTCTACCCCTTTGTTTCGGTCTTTAAAAATATAAAAGATCGCAGATATGGTTAAAACAGTAACATAAATCCATGAATATTATGGGTAAATTGAGATAATACAGAAATTAAGAAATACCTGAAACAGAAATGTTGATGGCATGGCTGACACTTTCGTCTCTGTGTTCTAAAGCACATCGGTACAGGCCGTCATCAATAATGGTAACCTGGTTAAAACTCAAATAGGAGATAAGATCATCTTTGTGATATTCCTGTCTGATGGTTATATTCTCCGTGTTTGGAATGATCTTATAGCTGCTTGTATTAGAGAGTTTCCACCATGTGATATTTAGTACATTTCCACAGTGTTTGACGGGACAACTGACTGTCAAGCTTTGTCAAGGTATATCACGGTTTGTCGTACCTCTTCGCACTGTGAATGTAACGTCACATGAAGAACCTGTCATTTAAAAAAAAGAATCTGATTTTAGTTGTCAGAAAATTATACTAATTCTGAACTGTATTCAAATAAACAAGGAGAAGAAAAGATATTTATCCTTGTTTAATTATATAGCTAATTTTATGTGACAAAATTATTTTTTATGCGTTTTTATTATATATATATGTTTTGAGTTATTTTCATAAATTTTCAATGTAATACTTTCAGTACCATTTAATGACATCAACGTTTTCAAAGTCACTGAAAAGTCAGAAGTGGCACCAAGACATGGGACTAACAACAATTAATTAGGATTCCTGAAGTCTAATTTCATTAGTCACTAAACTTTAACTTCACAACAAGCCATAACAGCCAATATAAAGTGGTGAACCCATTACTTTAGGACAACAATAACAACAGCTACACCATTTTTCACAATCAATGCAAAAGTAATTCAGATATCATATCCACACCATAAATCATACACATTAAAAGCAACAAAATGAATGGTGTATAGAGATTGTTTTTAAATAACAGGAAAAGCCATTTTTCAGATTTACATTTTTGGCATTTTTTAATAGATTAAATAAGAAAAAACATTATTTATTTTATTTTGGAGCTTTTTATATGTGAAAATGTAAGTATTAAGGTCGTTCTCCTAAATGCTTTTCTCCTCTTAACTTATTTGTACCTCTTTAATTAACCAAATAAATGATAAATCAAATCAGTTTGTTTCCAGTTCAATTAAGCTATTGCTTGAGTAATCTTTGTCCTAAATCTTCCTTACTAGATTATCGTCACATACAAACTAAACCACCATTTTTAGCCTCAAAAAGCCTATTGTTTTCTTGACAAAGATCACTTTAGCAAAATAAAGCTAAAGAAATTAGGTTAAACAAAAAGTTTTACCTTCATCTTCTCCACTGACGCAAATAAATACAGCACACCAAATGATCAGTAGTTGCATTCCATCCATTATGCATCTTGGCTCATAACCATATTGTCGCATGAACTGCTGAAGGCTCCTTTAAGCAGTTATAACCACTTCCTGACCCAAAGGTTTTCTTAAGCTATCCTGCACGCGTATTTCGGTATATCATGTGGTGACAAAATTCCCCGTATGCATTGATAGAAAAAATACATATATTTTAAACACACGTAGAGGTTATGTCATCATTTCCACAATCAGCACAGAGACATACCAATGGTCACTGCATTATGTTATAATAAACTTAAGCAGAATTTCTTTTTGGTAACATGACCAAAGTCATAACTGAAACAGGCAACGTTCTCATTCATTTACCAGAAGTTCTTTTGTGCAAATGGGAGCACAGACACCTCAAGGCTCTAATGATCTTACAAAAAAAGAAAAAAAAAAGCTTGTGCTGTTTAGCTTCAGCTGATGGCAAATTAAACTTTACCACTGCAGCTATGTGTAGTTATCAAAACTTTGGTCAGTTTAAGAATAAAAACAAGGATGGTTCATTAAGAACCAATCAGCCTTAATAGAGGCTCTGATATATTTTTTTTCAAGCCCATTTTCTTTTAAAGGGGAAAGTTAAAGTGTTAATGGTCAGACAAGGAATAAAGCCTATATATTAAGGTGCAGACAAGGAAGCAAAGTCATAGTTTAACACTGCTCTACAGGTTCTCCACTGTTACCCACTCATTACTTCACCCAGACCACGACAGTAGTTTTGCGGACTCTTTTGGTTGAACAAGTGACTGTAGAGATGGTCATTATGCTCAAGTAACTGTAGCAAGAAAGGCCTAAATACAATCCTACACACACTTATAAAATACTATATATCTGGCTATTATGAAGACAATCAATTTCAAGCACTGGTTGTTGCTTTTTTTGTTTTCTTTTTCCATCTTTCTCCTGCCCTCAGTTCATGTTTGTCTTGTTCAGTGTATCCAAAACAGGTGACAATCACCTGGACAACAGAGGTAAGATGAGAGGACGTTCCTGAGTTCAGGTAGAAGGAGCAGGGAATCAGTGAGAGAATGCAGGATAAGTTTTCTTCTTCTTATGGTGTCCTCATTAACTCAGGATCTAGTGGAAAAAAACTCTGATCTCTCTGTTTCCTACTATCAGTGGTGTGAGACTTCCAGATCTCTCTCAACACTGCCATCTTGTGTAGAATATCACACAATACAAATTGTGAGTTGGAAAAAAAAGCTTTTTGTTAAACTAGGTAGAAAACAATATCAAAGCAACAATAGTAGTCCTCTCCACAGTAAGGAAGGCTGAAACTCTGACAGATTGATAATAGGGTCCTTTATAACCTTCTTAACACTAATCTCCTCCCTCTAAATTGGTCAAATTGTTGCTCATATCCCCCTAGCTCATAATATTTCACCTTTTGTGGAGTAAACAGTACGAACACTTACATGTGTAGGAAAGGAACTCCCGAACAATGTACTAAATCTAAACAGCATTTAGCCTTTTGGATGTTATTACACAACATCAACCCACACTACACATGCATTTTGAGGTTATTCTTCAAATAAAGATGAACTACAAAGGAATAAACGTTACATAAATATAGAGAATAGCTGAAGCTGTCATTTATAAAACCCAAAACATATGAAGGTGTGTTTATGACAATACAATGCAATGCACTAATAGGAAATGGAAACAGGAAACATCCTGCTTTGTTTTCCTACCTCCTTCTATACTACCTGCAGTATTTGGATACCTCTTATCCTTGCGACGGCTGAGGTGTTCTACTTTGGCTTAAGTTTCCTCACCAATTTACACAGTTTTGATGAACCCTTAGTCAGCCCAAGCCTTGACCCAACCAGGCTTTGTCCCCTAGCCCAGTTGCCATGGTAACCCAGCCAGACTCACAGTGAGCCAGGATTATGAAATCCAAAAGACAACAAATTAAGTCGGGCTTGGCAAACTAACCCTGGTTTATGGCATTTGTGTCTTCTCTGTCTCTGAGTTCTATTGTACCAACAGTTCCTGATTTTAAGCTTGGGGTTTGCACTCCAACATGCACTGACAGCAGTGGGACCTTATAGAGAAAGATGTTAACCTTTTCTAATTATGTCCAATGGACTGAATATAAAACAGTTGGACTCATCCCTATGAAGATAAGAAGAAAATGCATGCATTGCATAGCTGGCAAACTACTTTTGTATCTACTTTAACATTTAGAAAATTGTATTCCAGCCTTTGCAAAACACTAAGGTTTAGAAGTGAAAGATATTTTTAACAATGCACATGCAAAAAAAAAAAAAAACTACCTTAATTCCAAATGTAATTCTGTAAACAAAATACTGAATAAATTATCGCCTTTCAAAGGTGCAGATTTGCTAACCAGGTCACACTTTTAAACAAATAAACCACAATCTAAAACATTAACTTGTTTACCTACACCAGTTGCTGCAGGGGCTTTGCTTTATCACTCACCACTTCATTACCACATCCTGTCCTCCTACAACATCCCGTACAAGTGTGTTTCAATATATCAAAAGAAGCTGAATGTACTGAACATATCTGAAAAAATTCATTCAGCATGTAAAATATATATTTATGAGCTAGAATTTCACTTTGGCCCAAGTGGAAAGGTGTAAACCTTATTCAGTTTTTATGAGAAATCCAGAATTTTCATGTGAATGTTACATCTAATTATAAATAAATAGACAACATTTATATAAACTTATGTATTGAATAGTGAATAATGATCAAGACTATTTCAAAGTGTTAAACAGGTTGTTGGTTTCTAAATATGTCATGTTTTGCTTTAACACCTGTGTGAGTGACTTTTAGGAGAAAAGACTTTCCTTCCTTTCAGTTGAATGTAAAGATAGCTTATTGATCCTATAAGATCAGGGGCTTTCAACCCTGGGCCACATGAGCTCCTGTCCTCCATGTTTTTGATGTCTCTGCTTCAACTCGCCTATATTGAATACTTGCAATCCCTCCTCCACAGCTATGAAGAGGTTTAAAAAGGCCTTTTAATCATCATTTAATTAGGTGTGCTGTGTGGAGGCAGAGGAACACCTAAACATGCAGGACTGTGGGACTTAAGGATCAGGATGGGAGATGCCTCTTGCTGATGGTTCAAAAGGCCTCCTTCTGCAGGGGCAGGGTGCAACCATTTTTACATTACAAACCGGAAGGTGGGTAACTAAGACCACTTTTGAATTGTTTTATTTCAAAGCTTATGTCACTTTAAAGTGTTAATTTATAAAAATAAAAATTTAAAAGATCCCAACGTGCTGTTTGTCTAGATTGTTAAACACTATTTCCTTCCTATACACAATCAGCCATATTTTTGCTGATAAAGTTCTGTCAAATGCAAAGAAAAGCTGTTGGTTACTGTGGGAAGTTAGAGGGGTGCAAAGCAGACAGGTTGGCATGGGAGTTTGAGCAAATAGAAAAACCTTTCTTGGTGGATCCTGGAGACAGTTGTGACAGTCTGGGATGAAACTTGGATGTTTTGTTTTTAATCATACTGTATGGGAGTTCCTCAGGGTTCAACATTTGGAAAATTCATTTTCTCTCAAGATTTGATCAGCTTTACATTCAGCAAGTACTTCATTAAGTTTCTCTCCAGATTAGAATTACAGATTCCTTACATTATAATCTGAAATGTCACCATTTGCTTTTAAACCAATGTTTTGCAACTTTATTTTGTGTTTGGACACAGACATAGAAGGAGCCATAGCCAAAACAATGAGAATATCACTGTAAAGGCTGAAAATATCAGGGTTCCTATGTGTGTGTGTGTTAGTGCAAGTTGTGCATCTCTCCTGTAGAGGATCTTTGTGGAGAACTTGGGTAGCCTACACAGGTGAAAGTAATCTTGATAATCATAGTGCTGGGCTTAAAAGAGCACCAGAGCCTTCATTCAGTGCTGCTTTCTTGTGCGTTGAAGATGTTCGTTGCTTCCTACTCTCTTGCTTCCCTCGAGTATTTTTCCTGACGTTTTTTTGGTTTTGTTTGGTTTTCATCATTTTTGTATTTTGGATTTCTGTTTCCTTTGGACTTACATTAAACCATCCAAACTCATCCGTGCCTACTCCTCTCTGCATTTGGGTTGTCAAAACCTACACCCAACCTGACAGAAAAAGGGATGTTCCATACTTGTTAGATGAACAGTGCACATGAAAATAGTTCTGAGTTAAAGATGTATTAGTAAAAATGCATTTTCACTGGGTATAGAACAGACATAAAATCAATGGCACTTTAGAAACAGGTTTGAGAGTTAAATTTAGACGGACCATTATAGCTTTAAGACACAAAACCAGTAACTTTCTCTCATATCTGCATAATACATCACTTACTATAGATTAGTGTAACAAAAATTGTTTAAAGTTTGAATAAATCTGCTATATTTTTTGTATAAGTTTGTATAAGAAAACACACTTATTTTATAAGAAAATAATTTAATTTATCAAGTTACAATACCAAGTAGGTTGCAGAACTACATCTTAAAATTTAAAATAGAAGCTAAAATAAGAAGTACCCATGTCACAGTGATTGTAGGGTTTCCATTTGATCAATCAGCGAGTGTCATCTTTGACTACTTCCTTTGACATGAGAAGGACTTCCTTAACTCATCAGGCCTTCAAGTAGATTTAGTGAAACTCTCTATATAAGCGTACTTAGAAATGTGTGATAATGTTTTTGGTGTCTTTTTGGAATTGATGGAACATGTTTCTAATGAAACATTTGAGGTATTTTTAAAGTACGTAAAAATACATAGATAGGGTAGGGTTTTTGTCTTGGTATCTTCAGGACATGATTATGCAAACGTTCAAAGGTGCTCCAACTATAATGTTAACCTTATTACAACTTAGCTTTAACTTTTTAATAAACAGTTTCAGTTCACTTAAAAAACAAACAGTCTTAAAGTGAACTGAAATTCACTGTCTGTTTAAAATATACAGAGAGTTAGGTTTTGTCTAAGATGTTTCTAACATCATTAGTCACCGTCTATGTTCCCCAACACAAAACTACATAAACATTGTCCTTGTTAAAAATAATTTTCAACTAGTCCTCTTTGAATATATTTACTAGCCAGTACGTTTTCCCCTATGCTTCACATGGTAGAGATGTAGTAAGAATTGGTACAACCCTTGGTTTTTGAAAAATTTCAAATTTACCCAAAACATAAGCAAAATTGATTTCTGAACATATCTAGCAAGACAAATAAGGCTCCATGGCACATTTACATATATTTTTCTTAGATATAGTGATAGAGAGAAAAACATTTGATATCTGGAAACTTATCCTTGTCGTAATTGTTATGTCAGCATGAGGAGTTCTGTAATAAATGTAGCAGTGTTGCGAATTTAAGTACCTTTTCAAAAATGATCCTATTGGTCATAAAAGTCTGATTTTCCTTTGGACATAGATTTAGGATGAAATGTAAACTAGTCTTTCCATCGTGTGTGTAAAAAAAGGCCTTCACTTCCTCTTGTCCCTCATTTTCTTCAATTTGCACAATCATGCAAATTAGGTTATTTGGCTGCATACATAGTTTCCAAAATTGAGTCAGCTCAATGCACAAGCACTTTTTTTAAGCCATTTTATTATCTTGCTTCTCAGATATTTTCAGTTGTTATGTTACTACCCAATGAGAGAGGAGGGTTTAGACTAAGTTCTGTAGATTGAAAGACTTTGTTCAATTTTTTGGCTTTACATGGGTTTTGAACTGATATTAGCTCTAAAGGGAAGTAGACAAGGTTTGGGATACCGCTTTTGTCATTCTTTTGAGATAATTAATACTAAGTAATGTCAAATTATGTCTATGATGAGTGTATGAGAGATGTAAGAGTATGTGTGTGAGGTTCTTGAATATATTATTTCATATATAAAGGGTTTTATTTGCATTGCTATCTTTATCAGTGGATGCACTGGGTAGGTTTTTTTCCATACAATTTTAAAATGACAAAAAAGTGGCCACAAACAGATCTTTGTTTAGTCACCTGTCCCTCCCTCTCTGTCATCTCTAGTCTCTCTCTCTTTCTCTACGCTCCCCCTCACTGTTGTGGCCTGAGCGCTACAGCCACAGAAAGTGCAGTTATATCAGAGGTAACTGCAGCAACAGGTTGTTCTCCAACTGACAGATATTCTGAGGGATCATAATGGGAAACTGCACCTCAGGGTAGGTCCTCTCCTTCGTGTCATTTCATTATCTGAAAAGTAATAAGTCAATATTTGGCAAATGGGTATTGATACTTCTGTATTTCTATATGTACAGCTCTATATCCAGAAAAAGTATGTTAAAATAAGACTTATGTTGAATAATCCTTTTTATTTTAAACTGTTAAATGGTAATGTTAAAGGCTCCATTAACTCGCTATTTTTTATGAAATGTGTAGTTTCTGCTCTCAGCCGTTGTGCATTTGCTTTATCAAGGAAATAGCTGTTATGGTTAAAAATAGAACAGGTTTCAGTCGCTATCTTCTGAGAGAACCAAGTTGAACGTATTTGTATTTTTAGTTGCAGCACTATGAAGTGTTGTTCCCAAAATTCTTCCGAGTTAAAAATTTTAGTTTGCACTGTTGCCTGCATGGACAGTTGCTTTAAAACAGACTTGACAGATAGCCTGGTGTCTGTTGTTGAAAAAAAAAGGCTTCCTGTTGCAGTAGTCTCTCCGTTGAGCTGTCAAGGAAACTAGTGGTAAAAGTGGCCCCTCAAACTAATCCAACTAATGCTTACTCTATGGTAGTTCACAAAGGTAACAAGTTATGAGTTTTTGATTACTATAGAAGAAATGTATCTCTTGCAATTAAATTTCCTTGCCTTAGTGTGTAACCATTAGACCATGCCACTAGAACATATTAACCATGTGAGAGATTAATGTTGCAGATAATTCAACTTTTTAATGATCTACTATGGCCAGACCTGCAAAATCAGGAAATTGCTTATTATGGGCCTGTCTCTCAACCAGTGGCGGCCGGCCCATAGGGGGCGCTGGGGCACCGCCCTCCCTGATAAGAAGAGAGAAACGTAAAATATATTTTTAGAAATTAACTCATAAATGTCAGTTTTACTCTCTAGACTGTGTACCTATAAGCAAAACAAATTATATAAACTACATTTCCCTATCTACTGTCATTAATTTGTGGATTTCCACAGACAGACTCCTACCGTCTCTGTTCTGGAGGCGCTGATCAGACTGACCCACATTTGCAGAGAATCTGTCAATCATGTACTATTGCTAGGTGAATTTAATGGCCAATCAGCGTCTCGGAACTTTATGGTATTGGGGCGCTGAAAATACTGCGCTTTAACAGGCTTCTGAACCCAAGCGCAGGTGCAGACAGTTAGAGGGAAGATGGCGAATGTAACGACCGAGATGCAGCTTCCACCAAATTCGGTGAGATCCTTATTTATCTACCCGTTTGCCAGAAGAACATCCCTGTTGTAGGATATGAACATTTCATGTCATGGTTATTGTGACTGTGACGAATCCACCTCCTCGCTTAAAACAACCTCTCTAACTTTGCGCGCCACACACACATTCCTGTTATACTGTGTTTGTGAGGACCAATACACTCGCGCTGAGACCAGTAGCTCCATGAACTTAAAACACACAAGCTGTTCCTGGTTACCTGCTGGCATATTGAGGGTGCACACTTAATATTTCAGTGGGGTTAGCCACACACAACTAACTTAACTTAGCCGTGTGTGTGTGTGGGGGGGGTGTACGTGTTTATGCTACGGGGACTTGTCATCTTCAGTCTGGCTGCGTCTTTGCTGGGTTCAAACCCAGTTTGGTGTAATTGCATAAGTCAATGAATCTGTGTAAAAGAATTAAGTTGTAAAAATTATTTGTTTTTGTACATCAATTGTTTGTGGAGGTAATATATGGACAAAACTGATTAATGAGAAGAAATCAGAAATAAGAGAGCCTGATGTGAGGGGCTTAAACTATTTAATGAGGGCTGTGGGAAGAAAAGCGGCAATTTTTGTTTTCTGTTTCTTTGTTACATTGCTGGTAACTGGAGGGAGGCTGAGGCCCAGAGTATCTTGTACATGTTTAGTTTCTTTTGCACCCTGTTTTGAGTTTTTGAGCTCAATAAATCCCCAACACCGGTAATCCGACTGAGACTGGATTCTTGAAGGCCAAAGAACCCCGTCACAGTGACCCAAATCATCACTGTTACTGTTATTATATAGTAAATTAAATCATTACTGTTAAATTGTATGTATTGTCCAATTGTTTATTTGAATTCTTATTCCGCTGCTCTCAACATGACACCTCTAACATCTCAATAAGCAATACAGTAACGCTCTGCTCTAAAGGCATTCAGGAACCTAGAAGAAATAAGCTTACTGACATCTAACAGATTGGAAGGGCTTCAAAACTCCAGAAAACCACTATGAGCAAAATTAATTGCACATAGAGAAAACATTTCTGAACCCTTCCAGGCAATGTGAGTCTACTGAGTTCACAAAAAAAGCTCTGAACATCATCCAAAGCTCTGCGACCCTCTCTCCCCATTAAGGGATTTGTGTTAATAATTCAATAAATACTGGGGGGGGGGGGAATTCTGGGTTATCCCTGTAGTGTTGGGAGAATATTCTCTGTAATGAATTTTTGTGTAAAACCATCATTTCATCCTACCCACATACAAGCATGAGTTGTTACTGTAGGACCAGGAAATATGCCATAATTGATGAATGCATGAATTCCCTCTCCTGAATGAGAGTGTCCAGTCATTAGTCATTGACTTTAGGCTCAGGCACATTTCAGATCATGCAGCATGCTAAGGATTTTGCACATCAGGGAGTTCCTCTCTAAGCTTGAACAAGAGCAAAAGAAAAACAAGAACTATAACACCTGGTTGCAGTAATGACCACCAAAGATGGCAGAATCATTTAGGGGCCCATTGCTGTTTAACATAGAGGCAGTTTGGATTGGAGATACTCTGGAAACGTTATAAATTAGTGTATCGTTTAAAACAGTGCTTTTTACCTACTTATTAAGGTTATATTTGTCTAAAAATAAGACTTGTTTGATCATCTGAAATATTTAGGTAAAAAGTGAAAAAGCCAAATCTAGAATAAATCTATAGGATATTGTAATTTGCATTAACTGAAGTCTCATCGTGTCACTTTGCTTCTATTCCCAGGCTAAAGATTAAGAAAAAAGGTAAAAGTCTGGAAAACAATTACTTATTTGAACTTCAAAATATGCTATATTTAACTTACTGACATTTTCTCTTTCAGGACATGGTGCATCCACTGATGGAAGCAACGAGAACAAGGTAGACATCCTTACATATATTTTTGTTTAACATTTATATGCAAAACTTTCAGCTCTGCAGCAGTGTAGACATAAATGCCTCTGTACTTTTATGACAGTTAAGTCAATAGAACAGATTTGCATACTGTGTAAGCATAAGCGAGGCTTCTGTATATGCGCCATCACATTCAAAAAAAGAGCATGCACCATTCCACAAGGTAATTTTATTTTCCATCTCTGTGTACTGTTTCTTCTCAGCCCAGTGAGGATGTAACATATGCGTCCATCAACCACCCCACTGGCCACGGATCAAGACAGGAAAATGCTACCAATGTATACCAAGATGACAATGACTGTGACTATGCAACAGTTAAAATCCCAGAAGGAATTCCAGCAGATTCCCACTCAGAATCATCTAAAGATGAATGTGCAGACGATTATGTGCTCATGGGATGAAGGGCACTGAGGAAGATGAGCTCATTTGGACAAATACTTTTTCTCAGCGTGAAGGAGTTCCGCCGCTCATGAACTGTGAAAGCTTACAGACAAATCACGAATGTATCTAGATCATAAAAGATAAACTGTGGAAAAACTGAAAAGGCAACAGCCGGAACTTGTAGGGGTATTTAACTGCAAGATGGTAGTCTTCCTCTTTGAGGTTTTGCTGCTTCTAAAGGGATCAGGACTGCAAGAACATATCTGGAAGCAGTAATTTAAATAAGTTGGGACTTAGCTTTCGGGATTGGCTTTGACTCAAGTTGTCTACCAGCCACCCACAGTACTACCCATAGGCCAGTATATTTCTGCTGTGACAACCTTACTAAAAGTACTGGAGTTTCATACTATGTGACTGTTGACAAAAACAATGAAAAAAAAAAAAAGTTTTTGATGTGACCTAACTGTTTTCGTTAAACAGTTTGCCAGCCAGTTTGTAGCTCACCTATGGTAGTTGTGAAGGAGTGACATCCTATTCAGATTAAGAGAAGACAGGACTGCCTTCATTTCCTCTACTACCTTCTCCAGCCTCTTTTATTACAAGAACTTGCAAGAACAATATAATGGAAAATTTGAGCAGTAGCCTAGGATACTTTAATATTAAGTAAACAGCCTATGTCTATTTCACTCACCTTTATTTAGCCCCATCTGATACGGATTGATAATTTTTGAAAACTTTAACATAAGTCATGTTTTTGTGTTTAGTTTTTTTTTTTTTTCATGTGCTAAATTGAGCTGCACACTGCAATTAGTACGTCTTTAAGTGAAGCCAATGCAGGAAAAGCAGTCTGCAAGCGGAGTTAGTGAGAGTAATCTTTCTGAGACGCCTGAAGCCACTACAGGTAGAATTACATAAATTAAACATTGATAAATGTTACTCTACCTCTACTGCCAAAATTGCATCCTTGCATTTTACCTTTTATTACTTCAAAACAAATGTACAAAAAAACCCAAAAGATTTATAGATAGAAAGAATAACAACTGAGTTTTCTGTTTGTTTTTGTTTTATTTAAATTCTGCTGATGTGGGTGTTCCTCTGCTCTCAATCTATAAATATTCTGCAGCAGATGGAGGTTTGATCTTTATCTGTCTGTTACACTTAGTACTGTTGAAACAGAACACCCATGCTTTGCTCCACTTTTAACCAAAGTTACACCACTTCTGAAACCTCCCATCGAGCTGCACAATCAGCCTTCACTGATATTAATAGCATAGTCCGATTTCCTCTTGAATTCATTTTTCAATTTTTCAAATTTATCACAGAAGAGAATATAGACGTATCAGTATAGGAATAAAAGTACAAATAGCGTGTAAACTACACTCATATTTTTAGCCCCTGAAAAAATTCTACTCACTTCCTAAATATACTACTATGATTTAAATATTGTATGTACATGATGCAAGTTATTATGTGTATTGCATCTTGGAAGGGGAAATTATCATTATTTATTTTGGAGATGTTACCAAATAAATTAGTAAACTTTATTGTGGTATTTAATTTTTTTTTCTATAAATTAAAAAATTAAGCAGTAAAGGTTTTGAAATTTTGTTTTACTTCATCATTTAATTTAGGTTTATATTTAAACCAATTCACACCTAGAGTGATAATACGCTTGATCGCATATTAAAATTACTCAAGCCATTTTTCCTATCAAAAGGCAATTATCATTGGTTATTGTCTAAAAAAGCTGAGTAAAGAAAGTTAAATCAATAAGAAAGTTTTCTCTAAAATGACTATTATAAATTTAAGTGTTTGTTTTCTTAGTGTGGGGACACAAGTGGCCTAACTTGTAATTTCAATCATAAGAACAATGTAACACTGCGGGCCTGAATTTTCCCAAAACTTCTATAATAAAAAAAATTCTCATTACATTACTGTCATGATGGGTTCACTGGTGTGACCCAATTATGCAGAACACCACTGAGACGGAAACTGGAGTAAAAGGTTTAACAGAGTTTATTGACACAAGCACAGAGATTATGACTGGTTCTGGTTCAGGCCTGGGAAACTGGTTCACCGGAGTCTGCGTGAGAAACAGTTCAGTTAGCGTTGCGCATAGGAGTTTGATTCTTGACAGTTTCTGATTTGTACCTTGAGGGTTCTTGATTAAAGCCTTGAGAGGGAGGCTGTTGGATCTGGAGAGGATTTGATCAGCAGAGTCCGTAAGCTGCTTCAGCGTCTTACTTCTTAAGAATGAGTAGACCTTGGCTTTGAGTTTCCAGCTCTTGGTCCAGAACTGCATGGAAGTTCAGAGAGAGGCTTCAGGTTTGGCTCAGAGGGCAGGCTCGGCAGGTTAAGCTCTTCCAGAGCTTCACAGGAGAAAAACTGGTTTCCTGGAAGACAGAGACAAAGGTTAGAATCCAGTCTGGATTCAAAAGTCAACGAAGGTTCACAGAGATACTAGGCTTAGGTGCTAACCAACTGGATCAACACTGCGGCGTTGAGGCAAGGTCTGAAGACAGCTTAAGTACTGTGGATCCTCTGATGATGGAATGGGCTGCAGCTGTGCAGGAAGCTCAACTCAGGAGGATCCACGGCGGACTCTGCAGGAGAAAGGTGGTACTTCTCCAGCTCCCAACAGTACCCCCCCCTCAACGACCGCCCCATGGCGGTCCGGAAGACGTCGATGGACAGGAACGCTCATACTCCTCAATCAGGGATGGATCGAGGATGTAAGAACCGGGAACCCACTGGCGATCCTCCGGGCCATAGCCCTCCCAGTCGACGAGGTACTGCCAGCCGCGACCTCGCCGACGGGAGTCCACGATTCGACGGACGGTGAAGGCAGGATGACCATCGACTTCCAGGGCGGGTGGTGGGGAGTCGGATGGTGGGCACAGAGGACTTGAAATTACAGGTTTGACTTGGGAAACGTGGAAGGTAGGATGAATGCGGAGAGACTGAGGCAGTTGAAGACGTACGGCTGAAGGGTTGATGACCTGGGAAATCTTATACGGACCAATGAATTTGGGAGAGAGTTTACGAGACATTCCCTTGATGGGAATGTCTCGAGTGGATAGCCATACCTCTTGACCCACGGAGTACTCGGGGGCGGGGCGTCTCTTGGAGTCGGCAAAGCGCTTGGTAGTCTCAGAAGATCGATTGAGGGTCGTGATGGTTTCTCTCCATATCCGTTGGCAGCGTCTGATGTGCTGGTTGACTGACTGGACCGAAATCTCTCTCTCATCTGCGGGAAAAAGTGGAGGTTGGTAACCGAGACTGACCTGGAATGGTGATTGGCCGGTGGAAGCAGATTTGAGGGAATTATGAGCATATTCAATCCAAGTGAGATATTGGCTCCAGTCGGTGGGGTTGTTAGATGTCAGACAACGGAGGGTCGATTCCAGCTGTTGGTTCATCCTCTCTGTTTGGCCGTTGGACTGTGGGTGATAACCGGATGTTAGAGAGGACTTACAGTCGAGAGCAGAACAGAATGCCTTCCAAACTTGGGATATAAACTGGGGGCCACGGTCAGAGAGGATCTCCTGAGGGATGCCATGCAGACGGAAAACATGTTTCACTAGAAGCTGAGCGGTTTGGAAAGCCGTGGGAAGTTTCCTGAGAGGGATGAGATGCGGGGGTTTCGAGAATCGATCAACGATGGTGAGGATTGTTGACATACCTCGGGAGACAGGGAGACCAGTGACGAAGTCGATAGCTATATGGGACCATGGACGCGAGGGAACCGGAAGAGGCTGTAGCAGGCCTGAAGGAGGCTGATGTGAGGCTTTATTTCTTGCACAGGTGGGACAGGCCAACACATACTCCTTGACATCTCTGTGAAGAGTTGGCCACCAGAAGCGTCTCGAAATTAAGGCGACGGTCCTACTGACCCCCGGATGGGCGGAAAACTTGGCTGCATGCATCCATTGAATTAGACGAGACCTGACAGAAGATGGCAAATATGTTCGGTTAGCTAGACCATTACCTGGGTTGGGTTCTGTAGCCAGGGCGGCGTTAATTAGATCAGTGATCTCCCAGGTAACCACTCCAACTGTACAAGATGCGGGAAGGACAGGTTCAGGCGTCTCAGGTTGATCGACGGAGTATAGACGAGAGAGAGAATCGGGTTTGACATTCTTGGATCCGGGTCTGTAGGAGATAATGAGATTGAATCGTGAGAAGAAAATGGACCACCTGGATTGACGGGGATTGGCTTGTTTAGCTGACTGGATGTAAGCAAGGTTCTTGTGATCCGTCCAAACTAGAACCGGGTGCTCAGCTACCTCCAGCCAGTGTCTCCATTCCTCCAGCGCCAACTTGATGGCCAGTAGCTCACGGTCTCCAACATCGTAGTTTTGCTCTGCGGAAGAAAGTCTACGAGAGAAAAAGATACACGGATGGATCTTTTGATCGGAGTCGAGTCTCTGAGATAGGACAGCTCCTACACCTGAATCTGAAGTGTCCACTTCGAGGATGAATTGTTTGGATGGGTCAGGCTGAATTAACACGGGTGCTCTGGAAAACAATGATTTCAGTTTCTCAAATGCAGTTTGTGCCTCAGGGGTCCATTGAAAAGTTCGTTTGACTGAGGTTAGCGAGGTTAAGGGAAGAGCTGTCTGGCTATAGTTCCTGATGAAGCGGCGATAAAAATTGGCGAAACCCAGGAATCTCTGTAGCTGCTTGCGGTTTTCAGGAACTGGCCATTCCAAAACAGCCTTAATTTTGTCCTCAGAAGGCTTAACCTGCCCGCCCTCGAGCACAAACCCCAAAAAGGTGACTAAAGGCTGATGAAACTCACATTTTTCAGCTTTAACGAACTATTTGTTCTCCAGTAATCTTTGCAACACAAGGCGGACATGTTTCTTATGTTCAGAAAGGTTCTTTGAATAAATGAGTATGTCATCAATGTAGACGAACACGAACACATTTAAAAAGTCTCTGAGAACATCATTCACAAGGGCTTGAAAACAGGCAGGGGCATTTGTTAAACCAAAGGGCATGACCAAGTATTCGAACTGACCCAATGGGGTTTTGAAGGCTGTTTTCCACTCATCTCCATCACGGATTCTAAGAAGATGATAAGCATTCCTCAAATCTAGTTTGGTGAAAACAGTTGCCCCTTGTACAGGTTCAAAAGCTGTGGCGAGTAGAGGAAGAGGGTACTTGTTTTTAACTGTTATTTGGTTCAAGCCTCTGTAATCAATACATGGTCTTAAGGAACCATCCTTCTTGCCAACGAAAAAGAACCCAGCACCCAACGGAGAAGAAGATGGGCGAATTATCCCAGCAGCTAGAGACTCGTTAATGTACTTTTCCATGGTTTCTCGTTCTGGTTTGGAAATATTGTATAGTCTGCTGCTGGGTAGAGGTGCTCCAGGTAATAGCTCAATTGCACAGTCATATGGTCTGTGTGGTGGAAGGGACGTAGCACTGACCTTACTGAAGACAGGAGCCAAATCATGGTACTCAGAAGGGACAGAAGAAAGGTCAGGAGAGTCCATCTCCCCCCCACCTCTAGGAGGCCCCACCACGGGGGCAGCCGATTGGAGGCATGTTTCATGACATAACGTAGACCATGACTCCACATGACGATCAGTCCAGTTAATATGTGGATTATGTTTCTCCAACCATTCAAATCCAAGCACCAGGGGGAGCATGCGGAGGGAAAAACAAAAAATGTTATGGTTTCACGATGGTTACCTGAAAGTAGTAGCTCGAGAGGTTGAGTTTGATGGGTAACTTGATGGAGTCTTTTCCCATCAATGGCAGAGACACAAAGAGGTTGGGTCAGGGGAATAGTTTCAATCTGAAGTTGTTGAACGAGGTTAGAATCAATTAAGTTTCGTTCACAGCCTGAATCGATGAATGCAGAGAAAGAGAGGCTTTGATTAGCACAAAAGAAAGTGGCAGGAAGCATCAGTCGAGGAGATTTCTTAGAGTTAGTATGGCCCGCCAGACTCCTCAGAACCTCTGGCGGGCCAAGGCTTTTGATTTAGCCGGGCATGAAGCGATGAAGTGTCCACTCTCACCACAGTAGATGCATAGTTTACTCAAAAAACGTCTTTGTCTTTCCTCAGGAGTGAGCCTGGTATGTCCCACCTGCATGGGTTCGGCATCCATTTCCCCAGAATGAGAGGCCTGAACAGGCAGAGTGAGAGACTGGGCTTTAGACCTCGATTTGGGCAACTGTTCTGTGGGAGAAGAAAAAACAGTCACATTATTTGAGGTAGGGGCAGAGGAAAATGATCCCAGACTTTTTGACTTGGAACTGTTTCTAGCTCGGATTCTGTTGTCCAATTTTATCGTCAAACGGATTAATTCTTCGAGAGTGGCTGGTTCGTCGAGGGTTGCTAGTTCATCCTTAATGATTTCGTTTAAAGCCATAAAATAAGCCCCTTTCAGAGCGCTTTGGTTCCATCCGGAAGCTGCCGCTTTAACCCGGAAGTTGATGGAGAACTCCGCCACAGAGGAATTTCCCTGCTTAATGTTGAAAAGAGCATGAGAGTCAATGGTTTGATCTGTTTCTTGATTAAATACCTGAGAAAATTCAGAAATAAACTCAGAATACAGGCAATTGAGGCTTTTGTCGGAGGCAAACCTTGCCTGAGCCCACTCCAAGGCTCTTCCTGTTAACTGGGAAAGGATGAAAGTTATCTTCTTATAGTCCGTGGAAAAAGTACCAGGCGAGTTCTGAAAAATTAAACGGCACTGAAACAAAAATCCCTTACAGTCTTTCATATTACCAGAGAATCTTTCAGGCAGACTAGGGCGGTACTCGGATGACGTCACTGCCGGTGACCTCGGAGGGGGAACTGGACCCGGAAATGGTTGCGGTGCCGGAGTGGCATTAGCGCTGTTCATGTAGTTAGCATAGCCTTGGAGAACTTCATTTTGCATTTCAATGTGGGTATTTTACTCACGTAGAGCCAAAGCGTGTCCATGGAGTTGGGCCGCCTGTTCCTCCAATCGACGGGTGAGGTGATCTGCTGGGCCTTGTGTTTGGCCGCAGTGTTCTGTCATGATGGGTTCACTAGTGTGACCCAATTATGCAGAACACCACTGAGACGGAAACTGGAGTAAAAGGTTTAACAGAGTTTATTGACACAAGCACAGAGATTATGACTGGTTCTGGTTCAGGCCTGGGAAACTGGTTCACCGGAGTCTGCGTGAGAAACAGTTCAGTTAACGTTGCGGATAGGAGTTTGATTCTTGACAGTTTCTGATTTGTACCTTGAGGGTTCTTGATTAAAGCCTTGAGAGGGAGGCTGTTGGATCTGGAGAGGATTTGATCAGCAGAGTCCGTAAGCTGCTTCAGCGTCTTACTTCTTAAGAATGAGTAGACTTTGGCTTTGAGTTTCTGCCATCAAAAATGGAATTTATTTCAATTACTCAGCTGAGAAACAAAAATTCACGCATAATTAAAAATCTTATATTTGCTGTCTCTCATGAGAGATCAAATGATACACCATAACAGGGTAGCTGAAAGTAATTTTGAACCGAGGGTACTGTGAAAATTTTTGTGGTTTTGTTCGGACAAAAGACCTATGAGCCTATAGGCCTTTTTAAATATAATAAATAAAAATAAATAAATAGATTGAGATTCACTACTTTATTGTCATATACACTTTAGTGCACACAGCTAGGGTCAGTAACACCCAGACATCATTAATCACATGAATCATGAATCAGTTCTAAGTTGAATATATGCGCTATTAATCAAACTTCACAATAAACTAATTTTGAATGATTTTATGCCAATTTGACAAGCCGGCATTCACAAACGGGTTGTCTTTCTTAAATTTGTCTCTAGATTTGACTTATTTTCTCACTGCTTTCAGACAAATGAAACATAAAATATGATCAGTCCTTCCACATAATGCAACTACTGCCCTCTAGCACCCCAAGCCGGTGCCACAGAACGTGAGAACGTTTCATTAACACAACACCTTGGAGGAAATCTGTAACTGGAGCTTGGCTACAAAAGGCTTGTCTAATCCAATCTTGCTAGGTTGGGTTGTCGTTGCTGGGACTGTGACTGCCACTGCAACTATATTACTTAGACTATGTAAATTTACTAGTCGGCTGCCCCGAGCAGGATACCTTAGCGACATCTGGTTTGCTTGACGAAGCAATGACAATGTAACTTGGCCGGATCAACAAAACTTGTGTTGATCAGGCCTCAAAATGATTAAATTACAATCCAAAGAAACGTAATAGTAAAATAAAATAAGTAAAAATAATTTCCCAAAATATTCAGAAGAAATGTTTAAATTGTGCAAAGTATTTTTAATACATTTTTTAAAGGTTTCCATCTCACCGCTAGGGAGTGCTATACCCCCAGAACCCACACTTCCTGCGGCCATGCACCATAATGACTGTGGTGCAGTTTGTTTCTGGCGTGAGCACAAACTCACAGAATGTTGCCTCCTTAAGATTACATTCACATTTTCTGCTGTTCCAAAATTAGAAATCGATGTAGAATACATTCCAGGCAGAAGAACCACCTCTCCAAACCAAAGGTAACTTGTCGAGTCTGTCCGGCTTGTTGGACGGCAGCAAGCAGGTATCTTGAGACCAATCATGTTGCTGGCTGGACAGTTACAGCTGGAAACACTTGGGCCTGTGAGGACTTTGGAGTGGCCATGGAGAAAGTCTATTGGTTGTCCTCAAAGCGATTCTAGCAAACCGGCACCTCCAGAGGGGGAAGCAGGGCTTTGCTAATAACTGTTTTCAGTGGGAGTAAGGAGCCTCTTACCCTGAAAGAGGAGGAGATGGATGGTGGAAGGAATACTTTGAGAATCTCCTCAATCCGGCTGATGTGCATTCTATGGTGGAAGAAGAAACAAAGCGCTCAGGGCAGGATTTGTTTATCATCCAGGCTGAAGTCACCAAGGTAGGTTGGGCTGTCATGGTTTACATGCCTCTTCAACATCACATGCAGGTTGGGGACAGTGCCCCTGCATTGGTAGACTGGAGTTGTGGTTTCCCTTTATTAGAAGGGTGAACAAATTGTGTGTTTTAACTATAGGAGAATGACACTACTCAGCCTCCCAAGGAAGGCCTATGTCAGGGTGCTGGAGGGGAGACTGATTGTTGAACCTTGGCTTCATAAGGAGCAGAGTGGTTTCAGCGGATCTCATCCCTATTTTGGGGCTTAAGCTCTGCTGAGACTCCCAACAAACTTTAAAAAACATTTAATAAATATTTAAACAATATTTAAATATATAAACAATATTCACTCCTTACTGTATATTAACATGAGGTTTAAGTAAGAAAGCTAATTTTGAAATAAACATTAATTGTGTCTTTTTCTGGAGCAGTCAAAGAAAAGAATAAAAGGCTTTTTCATTGAAAAGTTATTCACACTGGATTGAGTAGCCAAACCTCTTAGTAAATTTAGCCTAGTAATGTTTTATAAAGGTATTACTCAAGTAAAAGTAGAAAGAATGGATCAGTAAAACTAAAATTGTCAAAAATTTACAGCGACTTCAACTTAGTAAACGGAACACTCAATAATTTAGCAAACACAAATATGAGAAACTAAAATGCTGCACTCATGACTTTGATGACAGTTTTTTCTTCATTTACATACACGTGTTTGTTACAACTTAAAGTTTCTTTGCAAATGTGAAATGCAAAGCAAACTGTGCCATTCAAAAACAGTGGTTCTTTCACCCTGAATAAACAAACAGACCAAACGACTTTCATGGTTTGAATACACAATTAGTCCAGTGTTACATAGCTTATCAGAGGGTCAGGTCAAGTGTATTTCCTGGTGCATCAAGCAATGATAATGTCATTTAAACTAGCTTTTGGTACCTGTAAGCAGATTTCCAAATTGTTTTTTGTTTTTTCATACAGCTGTCCTGACAATTCCCATCAGGGATATCGCCTGCCAGAGTATAGCTACAAGACTACAAATATTCATAGTACTTGTGAAACTATTTTCAGCTCTAAGGCTTTCCTACATTATTGGATGGTGTCAGTGATTGGTTGTTAGATAGCTGTGAGGTCAGCAATGTTTAACCTGATTCTGTAGCTTATAATATAATCCATCTATCCACCAATTTATTTTTTGTCTGTCAGGGTTCTGGTGTCTATCTCCAGCAGGGTATAGGTAGATTGTGGGATACAAACTGGGGAGATCATAACTCTATCACAGTGTATCACAGAAACATACAACTCTGCACACAGACTCACTCCTAAGTGCAATTATGAGTCATAAATAATGGTCTTGTTTTTTAACAGAAGCCCAAGTACTCAGAGAGAATCGATGTATGCATGAGGAGAATATGCAAACTTCATGCAAAAAGAACCAAGGCTGTCTCATAATTCAACCTTTCAGCAAGGCAACGGTGCTACAGTGCAAGCTGTGCCAGTGTGCATCTTATCATTTAATCTCATATTCTAAATTCATTAAGTAGGGTCTGTATCTGCAATTAGAGCTCAAGAGCTGAGTTTTTGGAAATTCGGAGGGAAACATTCTGTTTTTTTCCATGTCAGTTGAAGCATTAATAAATCTTAGATAAAGACATCTTTATATTAAGTAAATACTGCTCTATCAACAGGCTGCTACTTTGCACTAGTAAGGATGTTGTTCTAAGTACTACCAGAAGAGGGTATAGTCTACCTTTTTTCTTCCTCAGAAATATTTTTGGGTAAAGCACCAAACTCAGCCTTCTTTATATGACTTTTAAAGGTAAACACCAGAAATAATTCTTCTGGTTATCAAAGTTAAACAAGCTTAGAAACAAGGTAACCTGTACCTGACGCATTCATTCAATATTTTCACTTATCTTTGTTAAATAATGCATTCTTAAAAGAAAGTTAGATTCTTGTTGGATAAAGATAGAACATCTACCGGTAGGTGTTCAACAAAGATAGATAAAATAGTAAACACAAAACTGAAAACTACCTAAAAACATGTTGAAAGGGGAAAGTTTGTTAATTAGGCTTACACAGAATCAGTGGGCAGAGAGTTGATTTGCTGTGAAATTACAACTTCTCCAGTATTTTTGTAACTTTCATATGCCAATATAGAAAGATTGATTTTGGCATCCTGGTTGTGGCTTTCATGTCCTAGTTTAAAACTTAGAAGGGGGATAAGAAGAGCTAAAGTTGGCCGAGACCAAGAGGGAGTCAGGAAACATTCACTTAAGCATCCTTTCCATCCTGCCTCCTCCGCTTCCAAGGACCAAGCCTGTCTTTCCACTTTTTTTTTTAGGGATGCTTAGTGCACATGAGGCTCTACTGTTTTTGCTCTAAACACAAAAACTAAAGCTTTGTGTGTTTATAAAAAGAATACTAGGGTTAGGGATGGTGACTATTGTTGAGATCTCAACTGGAAATTTAATCCCTAATCAATTTTTACTTAAAGCCTCTCTTTATCTTGGGGCTGTCCTGGACCTAATGAAATCTGTGTTTCCTTCAAAAAGCATGTAAACACACCAATACAGTGATTATTATAAATACAGGAAGAAAAATTATTAGTTTTCACCGTCTAACTGGTGTCTTACTGGGAAGTCCTGTATGGTAGGAAAGCAGGGTTTTTGTGGATCAAAGTTAATGAGTTGGTAATGCAAAAAAAAAAAAAAAAAAAACTCTTTTATACCAAACCCTCCATTGCTATAGAGTTCTTTGTTTGCCACTCATCAAACGATTGGCAAATGGAACACAACTTTTTATTGCAGGTATCAACCCCTTTGTCTTATCATGAAAAGATGTTAAAGTCACCTTGATGGATTAAATATCAAACCACAATAAAGAAGAGCTTACTTTACAAAATAAAAACCTCAAAACAATCATAACTGTTTGGACTTCTTTACAATTTTTTTCAGTCTTTCAAGCAACAACTATTCATTTATACCGAAATTAGTTGATTTCATATATTTTAATGTACAGGATTAGGTATTTTATATACAACTAATAGTTTACATAGTATTGTACAAATCATCCCAAGACAACTGTGCCATACAAATATTATGTTTCCTGGTTTGACTGGGTTACCCTGAGTATATCTCCCAAAATGTGGAATTTCCTATCAGTTCATAAATAATTATAGTATTCTACATATTTACAATCAACATCCAAAGTGGTTAGTAATCACTGTGGTCTCCATGTGGCTTGCAGATTTATTCCAGTCCGTTGGTTCATCACATCTGTAGTAATTATTAAAGTTCTCCATGATACCCACTCACAGAGACCAGTGGGCAGAATATACGGTGAATGGGAGCCTGTAAGTAACACCTGGTACATCCCCTGTTCCATCAGTATGTGCTGCTTGTTGGACGGCTTTGAACCAAGAGGCTTCCCTCTCTTACCGGAAGCTTTTGATCTCTGCTCACTTCTTTTTTTTTTACTACTTTACCAATTCTCAGTTTCACAGCCCTCGCTTTCTCACAAAGTCCCTAGATGTGCATTTCAATGTGCAATTGTGTTGCATCGAATGGAATTCTTTGCTAACGCATCAGCAGTCTAGTTGTATATAGAGTTGACACGTTGAACGTAACTAGCATAAGGCTCCACTTCCTCCACCTCCTCTGCCTGGTTGAAATGGAAGCAAAATATATTTGGAAAAAAAATAAGCAAAGTGCAAAGAGAGGTTAATATATCAAATAAAATTAAATATATGCTAAAACAAACAAACAAACAAAAAAACAGATAGAAAGTACCTACCGAGGGTGATTTCGATGGTGTGTCTGTATTTTGACATTGTCTGAAAAAAAACATTAACAAGCTAATTGCAGCAAAAAAAACTAAAAAGTTAAGTAGATTTCCATGGATATTAAGTAAAAACCCCTTACCTTAAAGATACAACTTTCTTCATTACCAAAGCAGAAAAAGCTGCCAAAATCACAAAAATGACCCCGATAACGGGGATGAGGATCCAACTCCAAAGATATGCTGTGAGATATCAAATGCAAATTAATAATGTATAAAATTTTTGTTACATTTATGTCCCCCAACACCACATTTCACATTTATAATGTATTTTTATTTTAAATGTTTGATATAAAATCTAACCTCAATTTTTTATGCATTCAATGCGGTTCCACAATTTATTCTACTCTCCAGGCAGGACAGGCCACTACCATTTTAATGGGCCTATCATGAGCATCGTAAATGAATGGACACCATATCTACCACATATATAAGGGTCTTATAAAATGTTGCATTAGTGACAAAATGATGACCTTACTTAATCTCATAACTATTCTCTCTATAGTGCTGAAGATAATCAGGGGCACTAGCAGATGGACAGTCGGAACTATCTACCAATTAATTCAACTTACATGTTTTTATTGACTTTGCATATAGCATAGAGGTTTCATACCAAGATGGGCAGGTGAATAGTAAGTATGAATGAAAAAAGGTAACAGTTACAGCAATAAGTGAAGTTGTCCTGTCAAATATATATATATATATATATATATATATATATATATATATATATATATATATATATATATATATATATATATACATATATATATATATATATATATATATATATATATATATATATACATATACATATATATGTGTATATATATATATATATATATATATATATATATATATATATATATATATATATATATATATATACATATACATATATATGTGTATATATATATATATATATATATATATATATATATATATATATATATATATATATATATATATATATATACATATACATATATATGTGTATATATATATATATATATAGATATATACTATTTGGATCAACATAACAGTTTGTCAGCAGTAAAGAAATGCCGCTAGAATAAACATTATACGAAATAAAGAAGTTAATAAAAAGACAAGTTGAAAAAGCTTCAACTAAGCTGTTTCAGTTCAACTTTATCAAGACTATCAGAGCCTAGCCTGAAAAAAAAAATAATAAGAAGAAAAAAGATAAGAGAAAAAAAAAAAAGGACTGACCTTTTCTGAGTTCTGGTACCAAAATCTCCTCCTGATCCCAGTACTGGTGCCGGATAATACATGTCAGGTTCTCTCTATCCACGTTCTCAGGGAGCTCCAGCTGACTTTCCACTGTTACAAATCCATCTGGGTCTTGTTTCTTTGTCACTGAATCATTTCCTGCAGGACTCCAGCTGATGTTGGCAGCAGGATTCCCGCTCTCAGCTCTGCAAACGGCCACCATCTTGTTACCCCTATACTCTAACCAGGCAGACACACGAGGAGGAGCTGTACCGGAAAAGCAAAGAATGGACAAATATGGTATCTCCACAATATATAAAAAGGTTAAACACATCACTGAAAATACAAATGTATATATTTTTCAATATTTCAGGAGATAAAGAAGTAAATGAATGAATTAATAAAATATCCAGGGTGATAGTACCACTGTGTGTATAAACATATTCAGCTTATTTAAGGCCTTTACTTTCTATAACATTAAACTGTACTGTGCCCCAATTAAATACCAACCATGAAACACTTTAGGGGAAAATACAGGGAGGTAGACACTAAACTTTCAGACATTTTACTTAAATTATCTCTTTTTATGATAATTTTAGTGTTAAAAATTTCCTAGATTCAAAACACGCTTTTAAATATTGATATAGAGTTCCTACCTGTGACAGCCACTTTAATATTATAATATTCATTTCCTCCATGGTACACTGATTCGCACATGTAAACCCCAACATCATTGGCTGAAAAGTTTGGGATATTCAAGTATGATTGACCAATTGAATTGTTTTTGAGAGACTTTCCATCAGTGCAGTTATCAACACTTTGGCCATCATTACTGAATGAAATCGTGCAGGCTTTGCGTTTCACTTTAATGTTCCAGATAACATATAGTATCTCGTTCCATGTCTTATTGCTGCAGGTTAGAATCACGTTACTCCCATGATTGTAGACTTCCTTCCTGTCAACTATTTAAAAAAGAGACAAATATGCAAATTAATTTAGATTATGGTGGTAGTCTGATTTGTTGATCATTGCAGAACGGGATCATGGGTACAATTATGTGAATATGCAAGATTTAAACCGCAGGAAATAAATAGGGAAATGAAGTAGAGAAGTAAAAAGAATTTGATAAAAACATATAAAGGTTTTGGTTTAAGTTAGTTTTCAAAAGGCGGTCTTAACATGTTTAACAGGATTTAGATGAGCAGAGAAAATTATAAAGAAATCAATTTACCATAATACTTCACAACTGGAGTAGTTGTATTTGAGATCATAGTGGTGTTAGTTCCTGAGAGAAATGAAGGTGGATGTTAGGATGAGTTAGGTAAAACAGAGGGGTTTTTTAAAGGTTACTATTAGTTGTTCATTCTGATTTCAGTATATGCACAGAAAAAGGGGGTAAGTTATTAGATAACAGTGTCAACTTGCAAAAATAAAGTAGCAGATGTGAATGGTGTTAGAAAAGCTGTTCAGTGTAAGTATGGCTAAAATAAGTGTTTTAGAGAACCTCCATATTCCTTAGCTTTCCTTAAAGTAACCAGAAGACATCATTATTATCAAAACCTTTTGTGGTTAAAGCTGTTGTCTGCATTTTAGAAAAAAAAAATCATAGCTATTGCTTAAAACTTAATCAAAGAAAAAGTAAAAGAAAAGTCTAGGAGTTAAAAAAAAATATCTGCTGTCTAGTCAAACATACTGATGTTTGTTTACGTCTGACAGCAAAACAGAGACTATGCGGTGGGTTAGTAAAACCGCAACGTGGAGACCCCTGAGGTGGATAGAAAAAGATTGATCACACTGATATCAGAGGTTTCCACTGAAGAAGCCAGTGGCAGCATGCCCCTTGCTCATACAGAGAATATGGGTAAACTTTTTCCTCTGTTATGGAATAATTTTTCCCCCTGTCTCAGCTTTTAGTTTATTTCCATTGACTGTTCACAATGTGACTCATTATCATTTACAAACAACAAAAATCTCTGCAGTGTTCTCCAAAACAAGATTAGTTAGTCAATAGACAGGGAAACGGTCTTCCAGCAACACATGCTACTGCTCTCAAGAGTTCAAAAGACAGTTAAAAACAAGCATCGTGTAGATTAGATTAAAACAAAGTTTCCATTAAAACATCTAACATGCTCAGAAAGATAATCATGACCGAATAATTATGTGAATCAAACCTCCAGACAGGCTCCAAGATTCAGTCAAAAAGAAGAAGAAGAAATAAATCCACATCATGTCTCAAGTTCTTCAAAGCATCGCATCAAGCCAAGATCCTGTGCTTGCTCTGTTCGTGATCTGTCACTTCACTTTGAGTTAGACTAAAGCTGCTCCTCCGCCTCATCTACCCAAGACAAGAATCATTCCTACACCTCAAGACATGAGGCATATAAATAAGATTTGTGACTAAACTAATCCCTCCCTTCTTCTTTCTCTTCCCCCTCTCCAATACTGCTTTCCACTCAAACATCTGCCCTTTTTTTTTTCTCCCACACAGGATGACGTCTGAACAGTTAAGACATCAGTTTCCTTTCTTGTTTGTCACATGATCATCTTTTTTCAAAGGAGCGTGTTAAATATATGGAGGCAGGCGCGTAAAATGATCTCAAATAATGATCTCGTTTTATTTTTAATTGCGATACAAAAACCTTTTCAGGCTTTTAACAAATCTATAAATCTTTTTTTCTTAAGTCTAGTCTATAAACGTTCCAGTTAATTGATAAGTTACACTTTACTTTTGATGACATTAGGATAAATTTGAATGTCAAAGATTATGTGGAGGATTTTTTGGGATTTGGATAACAATCTGATGTGAGTGTAAGTCAACTGATTTGATGGGTAAACAAAGTTGCCTTTGATAACGTGGTTAATTGATTAAAAGTCTAACTAATACAATAAACTGTTTGTTTGCCAGGCCCTCAAAATTAAAGCCAATGCTTTCAAAATAGAATTAACCAGTTGGTCAGGAATTCTGGATGAAATTGAAGAAGATCAAGATAGTATTAATTTTCTCTAGATTATAATTTTCAAACATTGTGTTGACAGTCTCTTTATTATAGCTTTTTCAGCCTCAAATCAGTCAAAATAAATGATTAATTCGTATTTAAAATACACTGGTAAATTCAGTGCTCTATTTTTATTCAAGAAGAAATATTTTTTCCTTACAAAAAACATTCCACTTTTGTCTTAAGCCTTACCTTTTTTTCTCTAATCTTGCAGTTTAGTTGATAGGAATAATAGATCTGAATCAGTCATGACTCCTTGTTATATTTTGAATAAATAGGAGGAATATCTTTCAGAATTTGGTAGATCGGAGCTGATGCTGCGCTTCCAACATGTGGTTGACTAAATGTTGCATTTATGGTTTTTACATTTACAGATGATTAATAGAAAGTCCTGACCTTATTCCAAGAACAAGTTTGTGGAAAGACATAAGGGAGGAAGCTCATAAACAACCCAAATCTTATTAACATGGGGGAAGGGCTAAAAGCTTCCCCATCCATAAACATTCTCGATTGGACAGTTTTTCTAAATAAAAAAAAGCCACCTGCAACATTTTGTTTAGTATTAATCATATCATGTTAATCTTTGAAACTAACATGGATTAATACAAATCTACATTTTTACAGTGGAAGGTATGTTGTTGAATAGAGTTGAATAAAAATAAGGTTATCATCTATAAACTATGTAAAACTGCCCACTAGCCAGTTTTTTATATTCAGCATTTCATAACCTTTTGGTAAAAAATTAGATAAAACAATAAAACAACTAAAGAAACCCAAACCCATATTATCTTAGTAATCAGAAAGCATTTTAGTGAAGAAATCCCTTTTTGCTGAGTAGGCGCAATGCAGAGCTAGTTGTGGTCTCATATCTGCTGGTGTCAGAACATTCTACCGTTTAGGTAAACAGTCACACTTAGTGCAAGCATGCAGTGTTAATGTGGGTGCAGGCATTAAACTGGATCTTTGCACATCACAGATTAATAGCTGAGGAAAATTAGTGTACTAGTCATTAAGCATGTGTGCGGTTAGCTCATGCAAGCTGTATGTGGGCTTTGTGGTTCATAAGTGCATCTTGCAAGGCAAACTCGGGGTATTAGCTGTTCCATTTAAGAGAGAAATGGTAGATTAATTCATATTTTTTTCCTCACAGTTTTAACTATTTCAACTATTTAACTACTTAATAAAAATTGAAAGCTAGCATGAAAAGCAGATGCTATTTTTGCAGCCCTTCTGGAAGCAGCTTGTGACTAAACAAAGATATTGATGTGAATCTACATTAATAACAGAGCTTTTGTTTTACAGTTTTCAAAGTAACCCACCTGTTTTCATTATCACCTATGTTTTAAAGTGACTTCTGTGATCATCTTGGTTGTAAGGAACCACAAGGAGTGGCTCTATAAAGAAGGCCTAAAAATAGATATTGTTTATTTTACTTGTGAGCGGCAGAAGTTCAGCTGACTGTGAGCTGGCATGTTTAACAAAAAGGAACTAGCTCTTTCACAGAATTGCAAAAGTAACCAAGTCATATCCTTTCAGTCAGCTGTGTTATTAAAACATTTAAACCTAAAAGGAGAAGAAAACCAACAAAATACTTATATATAAAGGTAACATCAAATAATTCTCTAAAATGTCAATGTACACCCAAAATTGTGTGCTTGTTTGCACCATTTCCCTTTGATAAGAGCAGCTTCCTGTTGAAGCAGCAATCAGCCGTTTTTAGATACCCAAGCTAACTGCCTGCTCTGAAGGGTGAAGATATCAAATAGCTGCACAGAGTGAAACAGCGTGTACAGCTTTTTTACACTGTTTCCGTTTGCCAGTAGACTAAAGGTTTAGTTGCAACTACCACAGCTATTGCCATTGGTTGAATGTCATAATGAGAGACACATTTGAAATATGTTTTTATAGCTTTTAAAATTTAGAAGTTCACAAAATGTGAACATAAATGACTGGGTCTAACCGTTTTTGTGTCCTTCCCAAGCTTCTGAGAGCAGTTTGTCATTTTAGACTATTCCTATGGTGTAACTGAATCAAGTTTGTGGGCAGCCTTATTTACATATGCCTTTTCCACTCTAGGTTCATTATTTTTAGTCATGAATCAGATTTTTTATAGTAATACAAAAACATTTCGAACATTTTTGAACCCGCACTTTTTTTTTATAACATGAAAGGTTTGGTTTAATTTTATTTAAAGCATTAAATGACTTTCTGTTTGTAGTCTATGCAAGCATATGGTTTGAACGGCATGTGATTCCGCGGAAACAGAGAACTAAGTGACTCAGGCGGTTTAGAAAAGATTTGTTTATGGAATTTATCAGAGTGAAGTGTAAATTTCTTATAACACCATTATAACAACAGATGGCAACTGTGGTCTTCGATCCTCTATTTATTCTGTTTAGATATGATGCATTTTTCACTCATTACTTGATTCATTCAGGATACTTATTTACTTATTTATTCTTATTTTATATTTTTGCTGATAGAATGAAATTTATAAATAAGAAATATGCGACTGTTGATGAACCAACATTTGGACATAAACATGCCTGCAAGCTGAATTTTCACGATCTTTGTGTGTTCAAAAATCCATCTTTTTCCTACTTAAATTGTGCAAAACAGCACTGCATAATGTTTAGCCAATAGGGGCACTAGAATTGCAACTTCCAGATTTAGCGCCCCTGAAAAAAATAAGCCTATAGGCCTACTTCTCTCTGAAACAGTCTGTACTACCACTGATCTCTATTTATTCACTGGATTGCTGATAGCCCGAAAAAAGTGAAGCCACCAGTCGCCATATTGGTACTCACCACTGCCACGGAGACGCGCCATAAAAATGCCGATGTGTGTAGCATTTGGCTGCAAAAACAAGCAGTTTGCCGGCTGCGGGAAGACGTTTCACAGGTAATTTTTTGGTCATAGCTAAGGCTCAACATCTTGCTAATATTTACTTCCTAATACTTATTTCCTCAGTCGTTAGCCTGCGATGTTTTGTATGGTCCTATACGTTGTCTTCTTACCTACATGACAAAAGTGTCAGCATCTTTTTATGACGCGATTTGAGCCAGATACAATGGCTGAAATCACACTTTTATTCCCTTCCTGTCAGCCAGTGACGCACCAAGTAGGGCGATATTACACCTCATAGAGTTCTGTAGTTATTGGTTGAGACCATATGGACTGTTGGGCTTTGTAGCCAATGAAATAAGGTTTCAAACAAGCCTACACATGTCAAGGTAATAAAAGGCAGACCCTGTTTTAGCGGCATGCATAAGCGTGGAACATACAGCTGTGGCTGGATCTGTCATGGTTGGTTTAGGAATCAAACCCACATGCAGAACACCACTTGGAGACTGATAAAAAGTTCAACAGAGTGTATCAAAGGTTGCACAAAGATAACATGAACTGGATTCAGGTAAACTGGTCCGGGCGGGATTCTCAGGCGTCTGCAGAGACGGATAGTTTGATTAGCCAGGTTAACAGATGAATCGTTGCTTTTCAGATGTTTCTGAGAATACCTTGAAGAGGTCCAGGCTTTCCTTTCTGAGAGGGGGAACCGGTTGGGTCCAGAGACTGTTGGTTCAGCAGAGTGCTCAGCAGCAGCAGCGTCTAGCTTCTGACTTTCCAGTGACAGACCTTGGTTGGAGTGATTAGCTCTTTCCCTAAGAGCAGCAGTGGGATTCCAGAGTGAGATCTTCAGGTTTGGCTCTCTAGGGCAGGCAGGCAGGTAACAGGCTAAGCTCATCCAGAGCTTCAGACAAGAGACAAGTTTCCTGTGAGCGAGAAGACAGAGACTGGTTAGAATAGGGTTTCTCCTTAGAGACAAAGATTCTAGTAGTTACAGAGGCTCAGGTTCGCTAACCAAACTTGGTCAACACTGCGGCGTTGAAGGAAGGTCTGGCTGCTGATTATATAGGCAGGTCTCCTGATGGGCTGATGAACATCAGCTGTGCTGGAGGGCTCCAGCCCAGGAGATCCACAGCGCACTCTGCTGGAGAAGGTGGAGAATATCCAGATCCCAACAGTACCCCCCTCTCAACGACCGCCTCTTGGCGGTCCCGAGGATGCGGACGGGAGGGACTTCTCGTAATCCTCGATCAAGGACGGATCAAGGATAAACGAGCCAGGAACCCAGGTGCGGTCCTCCGGACCGTAGCCCTCCCAGTCGACGAGGTACTGCCAACCGCGATCTCGCCGACGGGAGTCCACGATCCGGCGAACTGTGTAAGCCGGATGACCATCAATGTCCAGGGCGGGTGGAGGGGAGTCGGAAGGCAGGCACAAAGAACTCGTGATGACAGGCTTTATCTGAGAGACATGGAATGTAGGATGGATGCGCAGAGAAGGTGGCAGGTGCAGGCGGACAGCAGAGGGATTAATTATCTGGTCGATCTTGTATGGACCGATGAACCTGGGTGAAAGTTTCTTTGACATGGCCTCAAGGGGAATGTCTCGTGTCGACAGCCAAACTTCTTGGCCTGGAGTGTAGTCAGGGGCGGGACGTCTCTTGGAGTCGGCAAACCTCTTGGTTGAGACAGATAAGCGGGTGAGGGTGGTGATAGTATCTTTCAAGATACGTTGGCAACGGCGGATGTGATGATGGACTGACCTGACCACGATCTCTCTCGTCTGCGGGGAAGAGTGGAGGCTGATAACCTATGGATACTTGAAAGGGGGATAAATCAGTAGAAGCAGATCTCAGGGAATTATGCGCGTACTCAATCCAAGTCAGGAACTGACTCCAGTCAGTAGGATTGTTGGAAGTAAGGCAGCGGAGAGTAGACTCAAGTTGCTGGTTCAACCTCTCCGTCTGCCCATTAGACTGAGGATGATAACCAGATGTGAGAGAGGATTTGCAATTTAATGCTGAGCAGAAGGCTTTCCAGACCTGTGAGATGAACTGGGGACCACAATCTGAGAGGATATCTTGAGGAATACCATGGAGGCGGAAAACATGCTTCACGAGGAGTTGAGCCGTCTGGAATGCAGTGGGGAGCTTTCTGAGGGGAATAAGATGATAGGCCTTGGAAAATCGATTGACGATGGTTAAGATTGTAGTCATACCTCTAGAAATCGGGAGACCGGTGACAAAATCAACAGCGATATGAGACCAGGGACGGGTTGGAACAGGTAGAGGATGCAGCAGGCCAGAAGGTGATTGGTGAGAGGTCTTGTTTCGGGCGCAGATGGGACAAGCCAGAACGTACTCTTTAACGTCTTTATGCAGAGACGGCCACCAAAATCGTCTGTTTATGAGGGCGATGGTTCTGCTCACTCCAGGATGGGCCGAGAATTTCGCTGCGTGCATCCACTGGATGAGGCGGGATCTGACGGAAGACGGGACATACATTTTATTAGGAGGACCATTACCTGGGCCAGGTTCAGAGGCCAGGGCAGAGTTGATCAGATCAGTGATCTCCCAGGAAACGGCTCCAACTGTACATGAGGCTGGGAGAACAGGTTCGGGTGTCTCAGGTTGATCGGTGGAACACAGACAAGAGAGAGAGTCAGGCTTGACGTTCTTGGAACCAGGTCTGTAGGAAATGATGAGATTGAAACGTGAGAAGAACAAGGACCACCTTGAATGCCGTGGGTTGAATCTCTTTGCCGATTGGATATAAGCCAGGTTCTTGTGGTCAGTCCAAACCAGTACTGGATGCTCAGCCCCCTCGAGCCAGTGTCTCCATTCCTCCAGGGCGAGCTTAATGGCCAGAAGTTCTCGGTCTCCAACATCATAATTTTGCTCGGCTGGAGAGAGTCTACGTGAAAAGAATGCACATGAGTGAGTTTTCTGGTCAGAATCTGACTGCTGAGATAACACAGCTCCTACGCCGGAATCAGATGCATCAACCTCAAGGATGAACTGTTTCGTAGGATCAGGCTGGACCAAGATGGGGGCACTGGAAAAGAGTATTTTTAATTTATTAAAGGCCTCTTTGGCTTCTGGGGTCCATTGAAAAGTTTTCTTGACAGAAGTAAGAGCTGTGAGGGGTAGAGCTGTCTGGCTATAGTTCCTTATGAACCTCCTGTAAAAGTTTGCAAACCCAAGAAATCTCTGAAGTTGCTTGTGGTTTTCAGGTGTAGGCCACTCCAGAACTGCCTTTATCTTGTCTTCTGATGGTTTCACCTGCCCACCCTCGAGCACAAACCCTAGAAAAGTGACAGATTGTTGATGAAATTCACATTTTTCAGCTTTCACAAAAAGTTTATTTTCTAGTAGCCTCTGAAGGACTAAACAAACATGTTTCCTGTGGTCTGAGAGGTTCTTGGAGTAGATCAAAATATCATCGATGTAGACAAAAACAAAAACATTCAAAAAATCTCTGAGGACGTCATTGACAAGAGCGTGGAAACAGGCAGGAGCGTTCGTGAGGCCAAAAGGCATGACCAAGTACTCAAATTGCCCTAAGGGGGTCTTAAAGGCTGTTTTCCATTCATCCCCTTCTCTTGTTCCAAGGAGGTGGTAGGCGTTTCTTAGATCGAGCTTGGTAAACACTGTAGCACCTTGTACAGGTTCAAAAGCTGATGCCAGTAATGGTAGGGGATATTTATTTTTGACGGTAATCTGATTCAAACCCCTGTAGTCATTACAGGGGCGCAGGGAACCATCCTTTTTACCCACAAAGAAAAAACCAGCACCGAGAGGAGATGAAGATGGGTGAATTATTCCAGCAGCTAGAGATTCATTGATGTATTTTTCCATGGTTTCACGCTCAGGTTTGGAAATGTTATACAGTTTACTGCTGGGAAGAGGGGCTCCTGGTAGTAAATCTATGGCGCAGTCATATGGTCTGTGAGGTGGAAGAGACGTCGCACTGATCTTACTGAAGACTGGTGCCAGATCATGATACTTGGGAGGAAGTAAGGTCAGGAGAGTCCATCTCCCCCCTACCTCTAGGGGACTGAATAGTAGGAGCCGCAGAACGAAGACAGGATTTGTGACAGGAGGTGGACCAGGATTCAATGTGGCGTTCAGCCCAGTTGATATGGGGGTTATGATGTTCCAACCACTCGAATCCAAGCACCAGTGGAGAGCATGCTGAAGGAAAAACAAAAAATGTTAGTGTCTCCCGGTGGTTTCCAGAGATAAGCAGTTCTAGGGGTTGTGTCTAGGGTTGGGAATTGAAAAGATTTTCACGATTCCAATTCCCTTTTCGATTCTATGAAACGATTCGATTCTTTATCGATTCTTTTTTCGATTCCAATTTGGGGGAAAAAGGAGAACAAACAGTTTGATTATCAGAATCAACTTTGTTTACTTAACTATTGCACAATCTTACAAACTCAACAAGATCAAGATGTCCACAGGAAATGTGAAACTGGAGTAACATCTGTGTTTAAATGAAAAATAAATATACAAGAACAAACTTAATAACCAACAATGTCTAATAACAAATGATGGGATAATAACCTATTTTAAATAACAAAAAATACTAATTATAAAACAGTAGTAGGGAAAATTAACAGTTATTTTGCAGAAAGATGAGCATATCTGCTTTTTCTGGAAGGATACAGGATCTTTCAGGGCTTATGGTGTCTCCAGCCGTGGAGAACACCCTCTCAGATGGGGTGGAGGAAGCCTGCACACAGAGGTAGTTTTCAGCCAGTCAGATAGCAAGGGCAGCACATCTTGCTTGTTCCACCACCACAGTGTGGCGCTATCCCTGCAGGGGATGGAGGGCAAGCTTTTATAGAGCTGGATTTCCTGATCTACCCTCTGGGCTAAGGAAAGACGGGGCTTTGATTCACAAAGTGACCGCAGCTCGTTGTCTTCCTCCTCGAATAGTTCTTCCAACTTGCGTAACTTGCGTAACTTGCGTAACTTACGTAACTTACGTAAAAAACGTGACGTAAGTCGTGCTCCCCAGAGCCGGCGCTCTAGGCTCTGGTGCTGCGGGAATCGAAAAAAGAATCGTTCAGTGAGCTGCCAAACGATGCCATGGAATCGGAAAATACGGAACCGGTTCTTAACAGGAACCGGTTTTCGATTCCCATCCCTAGTTGTGTCTGATGAGTGACTTGATGAAGCTTCTTTCCATCGATAGCAGATACTCTGAGAGGCTTAGTTAAAGGAACAGTCTCAATTTTTAACTGCTGGACCAGATCTGAATCAATCAGGTTTCTTTCACAGCCAGAGTCGATGAATGCGGATAAAGTGAGATTCTGGTTAGAAAAGAACAGAGTTGCAGGCAACAACAAATGAGGAGTTTTCTCAGATTTTAGGTGGCCCGTCAGACTCCTCACATCCTCTGACGGGCCCTGGCTTTTGATTTAGCCGGGCATGAAGCAATAAAATGGCCAGTCTCACCACAATACAGACACAGTTTAGCCTTAAATCTCCGTTGCCTCTCTTCAGGGAATAGCCTAGTGTGTCCAACTTGCATTGGTTCGACCTCCGTTCCTTCTGAAGAAGAAAAATGAGAGATTTGGACAGGCGCTGGGAGAGTCTGATTCTTAGACCTTGGCTTGGTACTGGGTTCTGCGGAACCAGAAAAAACAGAAGCATTATTAAATGCAGGATATGAAACAGAAAAATTCAGGTTTCTTTGCCTTGAGTGATTTCTAGTCCGAAGTCAATTATCCAACCTGATGGTCAAATGGATTAAATCCTCCAAACTAGCAGGTTCGTCTATTGTGGCGAGTTCATCTTTAATGTTGTCATTCAAAGCCTTAAAGTAAGCACTCTTAAGTGCACACTCGTTCCATCCTGAGGCTGCGGCTTTAACCCGGAAGTCAATGGAGAACTCAGCTACTGTGGAATCTCCCAGTTTTAAATTTAGCAGGGCTCGGGAATCAATAGTTTTATCTGAGTCATGGTTGAAAACTTGAGAAAACTCAGATATGAATTCAGAAAAAGTACATGAAAAGCTGGACTCAGAAGAGAACCTTGCCTCCGCCCATTCAAGGGCTCGTCCAGTAAGTTGAGAGAGAATGAAGGAAATCGTTTTCCTATCATTTGGAAAACTGCCAGGGGAGTGCTCAAAAAGCAAACGACACTGAAACAAAAATCCTTTACACTCCTTTTGATTACCTGAAAATCTTTCAGGAGGACTCGGACGGAACTCAGGAAATGACGTCACGGACGGTGACCTTAGTGGCGGAAGTGGTTCCGGAACAGGACGGACTGCAGGCGTAGCATTAGCATTTCCCATGTAGCCAGCATAGTTCTGCAAGTCTTGGTTCTGATATTCAAGTTTATTGTGTAACTCACGGAGGGTGTGCACTTGTCCAAGGATTTGGGCATCCTGCTCCTCAAGCCTCCTCCGGAGGTGATCTGCTGGGCTTTGTGTTTGGCCGCAGTGTTCTGTCATGGTTGGTTTAGGAATCAAACCCACATGCAGAACACCACTTGGAGACTGATAAAAAGTTCAACAGAGTTTATTAAAGGTTGCACAAAGATAACATGAACTGGATTCAGGTAAACTGGTCCGGGCGGGATTCTCAGGCGTCTGCAGAGACGGATAGTTTGATTAGCCAGGTTAACAGATGAATCGTTGCTTTTCAGATGTTTCTGAGAATACCTTGAAGAGGTCCAGGCTTTCCTTTCTGAGAGGGGGAATCGGTTGGGTCCAGAGACTGTTGGTTCAGCAGAGTGCTCAGCAGCAGCAGCGTCTAGCTTCTGACTTTCGGGTGACAGTCCTTGGTTGGAGTGATTAGCTCTTTCCCTAAGAGCAGCAGGTGGATTCCAGAGTGAGATCTTCAGGTTTGGCTCTCTAGGGCAGGCAGGCGGGTAACAGGCTAAGCTCATCCAGAGCTTCAGACAAGAGACAAGTTTCCTGTGAGCGAGAAGACAGAGACTGGTTAGAATAGGGTTTCTCCTTAGAGACAAAGATTCTAGTAGTTACAGAGGCTCAGGTTCGCTAACCAAACTTGGTCAACACTGCGGCGTTGAAGGAAGGTCTGGCTGCTGATTATATAGGCAGGTCTCCTGATGGGCTGATGAACGTCAGCTGTGCTGGAGGGATCCAGCCCAGGAGATCCACAGCGCACTCTGCTGGAGAAGGTGGAGAATCTCCAGATCCCAACAGGATCAATGCATGCAGCTCCAAGCTGAGTGATAACAGGCCTTTTTTTTTTGGACACTGATTTTGTTTTATTACGCCTAAGTAAAATAAAAATGAAAATAAAAAAAAATAAAACTGGGGCTTATATTAGCTTGAAAAGCAGCAGTTTCAATATCTTAAGCCCCACAGCTCTTGTCGCTAGAGATCTGAAATTTTCTGCATTTGTGGTTGACATGCTGTAGAACAAATGTAATACAATGGCCTGCCTTTTCTCAAGCATATCTTTATTACTGCTATTCCAAAAAGACCTATCATTTTTTAGAATAAAAAACAACAACTTTGAGCCATGCTTGAACTGATGCAGCTTGGTCTATGTCCATTAAAGAAATGTATTCAAATCACAAGACTATATTAAAATCCACACATTATTCTGGTTTAATCAGTGCAAACGAGGGAAACTCTAAAACATCTTCCTACTTCTCCCTACTGACAAAATGTAAAAAAACCTAAGGATTCACTTCCTCTCGGTTACATTTCTTCTTTCAAAAATTGAACAAATCCATCTACAGCTGTTATTGACTTCTTCCTGATCTTCCTCTGCCCCTATTCCACTTACACCTACTCAGTTATTCTCAGCGTTCATCCTCCATTCATTCAATGAAATCCTAAAAAAATATTCAACCTGCCAACTGGACCTGCTTCCCACCATTCTTGCAAAATCTGTTCACCCCTCACTGTCTCCAATTATGACAGACTTCATTCATTCTTCTCTTATAACTTGCATTGTTCCTTCCAGACAGCAGCTGTAACTCCAATACTAAAGAAACCTGGTTTAGATCCCACCAACCTCGATAACTTTTGACCAATTTCTAATCTCCCATCCACCTCCAAAATGATTGAAAAAGCAGTAGCTGCTCAACTCCAAATTCATCTTTACGGCAATAATCTCTATGAAAAATTTCAACCTAGTACCCCTGGAGGTTCTGTCCTAGAGCCCGTCTTGTTTATCATCTACATCCTCTAAGGCCATTGCCTTATTTCCTGAAAGTATCATATTAATTTCAATTGCTATGCTGATGACACCCAGCTCAATCTCTCAGCAAAACCCAACTCCATACTCTCACCTTCCTCCCTTACTGACTGTCTCCTTAATACAAAATCCTGGTTTACTTCAAATTTTCTCAAATTAAATTCTGATAAAATCTACAAAATCTACAATAGACAAATCACATAACTTTCCCCTGACCACTGATAATGTTTCCATTTTTCCCTCACTGTATAGTAGGTTAAGAGTTCGGTTGTCATCCTCAACAGCACCCTTTCCTTTTCCTCTGCAGTCTCTCCACTGATGTCCTTGTCCATAGCTTGGTCACTTCCTGCATATTACTGCAATTCCCTCCCTTTTGGTATTACACATAAAATGATGCAAGAACAACAACAGTTCTGGTGTAGCATGACTTAAATGTGTTTTATTAAAAAAGACTTGGAAAAAAAAACATTGTCCCTTATTTCCTTTATACATTTACATGCCAGTAATAGTTTAATTATATTGCTTAGGAGTGTTTAGGATTCATGGCTTGACTTCGGATTTTCATGCAAAAAACGGGATGCTTTCTTATGTTTTCCTTAAAAATACTAACAAAATTACTAAGAAGTTACTTTTGCTTCATTAAGTCATTACTAAACAGTGCAAGAAGCAAGAGTTACTGAGTAGCACAACTTAGACATTTTATTGCAAAATATTGATTAGCTCTAATTTTTGTTTTCTGAATTAAATAGATTTTCAGAAACTCGTTAAATGTTAACTTAAGTCGTCTAATTTTAAAAATATCCAAAACATATATAAATCATTTTAAAGATTAATTGTGATTAATTTATCACCTCCCCATGATTAACTAGATTTAAACCACATCCTGAAAAACTAAGAACAAAATACACAGTAAATGTCAACTGCACCACTTTACAATAAAATGAAAGTTTATTCCAGTCATACAGAAACAAGCTTTACCAAATTTTCCTTACTGGTTCTTGCTACTGAACGATGCAGTCAAGTTCAGTTTATCATTCAAATTGGTTAAAAGTTTTCTGTCCAAGCAGAATGCATCAAGCCACACTAAGGGACTTTCAGCATTCTTTCGTCCTTGAGGAAATTTTAGACCTTTGCTTCTATTGGGTTGTTTTTCAGCCTGTCCAAATGTCTGATGCTGTGATCAGGACACTTGGCAGTTTTCGTTGGATTATTTTCTCCAAAGTGTTGAGTGTGAAGAGGCTCCCCTAGTGCAGTTTCAGTACACATCACCCAGCAGCTACTGATTATTCAGCAGAAAAGACAGAGGAAGAGCTCTAAGAAATGTTTAAACATTAAAAACAGACCACATCCATGATAAGATCAAGAGATCTGATCCAGAGGTTTTCTGTGCTTCTGATCATGTCAGATTCAGTGGGTCATTACAACAATTTAGATTTAATACATTATAATTAGTGATGATAAAAAAATAAAATGGGTGGATTGTATTTTTCTTCTTTTAAATTTTTTCCAATTTAAAGAAGATGATTAAATGTGGTTACTACGGCATGTTTAGTGATATAAATCACAGCCTCATCATGTTAAACTTGTATACTTTTTCAAACTCGCGTTTGAGATTGCTGTGACATGCAGTCATAGCAATGCTCTTTTCTAAGAACGAATTCAAAGAATTATTGAAGATTTTTTTTTTTTACTGTCAAGACAAAACTATGAAATATTGTGATAAGATTTTAAGGCCACATCACCCAGCTCTACTCTTGATGGAATGCAAGACTTTTACCCTTTCATTTGTGCATTTCTGAAGAATAACTTACTTAAGATAAGGTGACTATTGTGATTTAGTACTTTTTAGTACAATGCATGTCAGAATAATAATTGTTAGGAGAGCAGTAGGCCTGTGTGTATTTAGCATTATTATTTGTATTATTATTATTATTATTCCTTTTTTGCATTAATTACTGCATCAGAGCAGTGCAGCCTCTAGATAAGGATCTTGTGCTTCTACTGAGGCGTTATTGAAGATCAGCTTGCTCTGATTGTGGCCCTTTTCTCGTCTGCATTGTTTGCTATTTATATTATCTTTCTATTGACAAACTAATAGTAAGGACTCAGGTGAGTTTGCTGGCCAGTCGTACCGTGGTACCACTGTCATCAAACCCTGTATTTTTTGGGGGGGAGCAATGAGAGGAGGGGTTAGGTGAGTAGACCACAGAAGACCAACCAAAACGAATGACACGGCCCTGAATCATTACTGAATGTGGAAACTTCACTCAGACAGCCTTGATTTTATGCCTCTCTACTCTTCCTCCAGACTCTTTGACCTTAATTTCCAAATTAAGCAAAAAAATTAGTTTCATCAGAAAAGAGAACTGCGGGACAATAAGCAACTTCCCATTTTTTCCTTAGTCTCAGCAAGAGAGTTCTGGTTCAGGGGTAGCTTAATAGAAGGAATATGACAGTTGTAACCCGTGTCCTGAAGACATCTTTGTGGCTCTTTAAGTCCATGTCTTGGATCCTCTGAAGGATTTGACCAATTATGCTGCTTAAATCTTTTCTTTAACATTGTTTCTTTTCACTTTTCCAAGTTTTATTTCGTAAACACTGGGCTTCTTTAGCATTTCCCTTTTGTGGTATACTCTCATTGCGGATAGTGTCCATGACCATCTGTTAGTCAGGTGTCAAGTCAGCAGCCTTCCTCATGATTATGTAATATTGCATTTCCATATTGGGCATACTTTTTATTGGTGCCTTGTAATATTGAGAACAGAACTGTAAGCTGTTATCATTAATATTAGAGGAATGCAACAATGAGGTGCTAGAGAGGAACCTGTTGTATTATGTTATTTGCTCTTGTTAAACCCTTAAACTTTAAGGGTTTTAGGAATAGAACACCCAAAACATGATTAGCCTTCATTTTCTACTCACCCCCATGCTGAACAACACCCTGGAGTACTTCTTTGATATCTCAAATGCATCTGGAGATCTGGGAGGCTTCTTGCTGTCTGCTGACATTCAAATAATGAAGGTCTATGGTGCCTGAGACAGAAAGGTCCATAAAAGTCCACAAAAAACATGTCAATATTCCTCCATACTGCTCGTCCAATGTATTCCAAGTGTCCTGAGTGGGTAGCATCCAGAATTTACTCGAAACGAAGTCATTTAGAATGTTTTTAGAGCATAAAAGTGTATTAGTGTATAGGATTTCCTGAAAGCGCGCACCTGCACGTTCACGACGCTACGGAAGCCGGCAGACCAAACCAGATGAAAGTGCGCATTCAGCGTCTTCTCTGCCAATAAAGCAAGCGTAGAAGAAGAAATGTGCTGTTTACCTGTGCAAAGAAAGAAACAACGAAAGAAAAATGTCTGAGGACTTCAGTGTTGAGGAAGAGCATGAGTTCTTTGCTGAGCTGAATGCGCACTTTCGTCTGGTTTGGTCTGCCGCGGTTTCCGTAGCGGCGTGAACGCGCTTTCAGGAAATCCTATACACTACTGTTTATGCTCTAAAAACATTCTAAATGACTTTGTTTCGAGTAAATTCTGGATGCTACCCACTCAGGACACTTGGAATACATTGGACAAGCAGTATGGAGGAATATTGACACGTTTTTTGTGGACTTTTATGGACCTTTCTGTCTCAGGCGCTATGGACCTCCATTATTTGAATGTCAGCAGACAGCAAGAAGCCTCCCAGATCTCCAGATGCATTTGAGATATCAAAAAAGTACTCCAGAGTGTTGTTCAGCATGGGGGTGAGTAGAAAATGAAGGCTAATCATGTTTTGGGTGTACTATTCCTTTAACACAACCGATTCTTCCAGTAAAACAAAATGATAGAGGGGGGATTTTATAGTCTTTAAATGACAAACTAAAAGTAGGGAACATAGTATACAAGCAGCCTTACAAATAAACCAAACTACTGACAGTCAAAAAGCCATTGTAAGAAGTTTCCGTAGAGACGAGAGCAGATCGAGGTGTTCTGCATTTGATTGAGGCAACGAAAACAGCATTCTGAATACAGCCCCTACCCTCCTTTCTCATAACCGACTCCTGCTGGTAGTGGTGTGAGTTTTCTTTAAAGGGGAGGAGACAGAAACCATTGCTGCTCTAGAGATGAGAAACCTGAGGGTTTTGGCTTTTAAAACTTTCCAACCCATATCTTTACGGTAATCACCATGGGCACATCAGATACTGTACATTGTGAAGGTGTGTATCAGAATTTCAGTGTGGTTGACAGTAGTATATTGTTGTGGTGGGGACATTTTTTTTCCATGCAGCCTGTTGTCCACACTGCCCTTTTCTGTAATGGGCAAAATGAAAGTATACTTCATGTTTGTTTGCAAGAAGAGGTGTGAAGCAGATATACAGACGCAGAATTCTCTGTTGCAGACAAATTCTGCTGGTTAGTATCACCAAAGAGGAACAGAAACCTAAAGGAACAAAGTCAGTACAGTCTAATATTTTCACCTCAGTCAATTTAACAAAGATATAAAAAAGAATTACCTTATAGGAGGAAGCAATACCTAACACTTTGAGTAATCATGTTAGTAGTACAGCTCATCTCATATTTATTTGCGCCTTTGGCTAAAACCCTTTGGAAACTCTATTAAAGAAATTCAGACTCAGGATAAAATTAAAACCTTTTATGCAATATATCTCTACCACAACAAATAGCTCTGTAAATGAAACTATGTGCTTTTCTCAGTTGAGAATAATATTGGGCTTTTTGTCAATAAAATTCTCTAACATTGTCTCTAACATTAGACACATGATGAATAGGGAAAGAGATGCCTGCTTTGGGGAGTGGTGGCCTAGTGGTTGGAATATTGTGCTTGAAATCCAGAGGTTCTGAGTTTGAGCAACACTCTCACAGACTGCCACACTGGGTCCCTGAGCAAGACCTTTAACCTCCACACTGCTTCCTTGGCGCCGCACAATGGAAGCCCAGTGCTTCCCAAGGAGATGGGTTAAATGCAGAGAGTTCATTTCGTCGCTCTGTACTTGTGACAGTGTAATGACAATAAAAAAGCTGGAATAAAAAACAAAAAAGAATAGGTAGAGAATGAGTACTACTACAGAAGAGGATGTATAACGCTTTGGACCTTAACTAAAGAAGGATGTTAAACAGAAATCTGGTAAACTCCAAAATAATTCAGAGGACATCTTTTTTTCTATCACCTGTTCACAAGTGAAGGAAGAATGGAGAAGGATGTCGATATTCAGTGCTAATGATAATGCAGACACTGAACCGGTCTGTTGTGGTGAAGAGACAGCTCTCAATTTATGTAGCCATAAAATCTAGAGCATGACAGAAAGAACAAATGCAAGCAGCACTCCCTTAGAGACTGGGAACATCTTGGGCTTCTGAGAAGAAGGAAATCTGTGATTCTGCGCTGAGACTGCTGCCCCCCTCGTCCCGGTCCTGGATGAAGCAGAAGACAACAAGTTCAAGTACAAAGATACATACACAATATATTCTAGCCTGTTTTATTTGGCAGTTTTTGACTATTTCTGTTATAGCTTTCTTAGCTTCCACATTTTTTTATGTCTGTTTGGTTATTTTTAGTTCATTATCACTTATTTGTCGTGAATGAAAAGATTTCTAAAGCACAGAGGTAAAAAAAAAAAAACGTCTCAACTTTTAACTTGCGGTCCTGCATTAAGATATTACCTTGTTTATGATATAATGCATTGCTTACTAACAAACACAACATTTCTATTAAATTTCTGCCCCCACACTATAAAATTCTGAATTAGGAGGAAGAAGATGCACTTTTAGGAATGCTCAGTGGCGCAGTGGGTAGCACTGCTGCCTTGCAGCAAGAAGGTTCCGGGTTCAGTTAGGTTAATTGGCTTCTCTAAATTCTCCTTAGGTGTGAGTGAATGGTCATTTACCAGCGATAGACTGGTGATCTGTCCAGAGTGTACCCCGACTTTTGCCCGTAGACAATTGGAGATAGGCACCAGCACCCCTCGCGACCCCATCTGAGATAAAGCGTGACAGAAAAAGGATGGATGAAGATGTACTTTAATGTTTTTAAATGTATCAAACAATCCACAGCTCTTACACTGCTTCTTCCATTATGTCCCTAATCAACACTACATCACTACAGCCTTTGTGACGCTTGTATATTTATATTAAATCATTCTTCGGAAAGCTCTTACATCAGGCTACATGTTTCCACATTATAGATTCAATAAACATGAATGTTTACAATATGCAAACTTTTGAAAAATGGCTTCAAAGGAAATTACTGCATCCTTGCCGAAACTATAAGACTGTGTGGTTAAAAGTAAGTCTATTAAGGATCAAATGGACCACTGAAAATGTAACTATTTCACTAAAAGGTATTACAATAGGAGGCTATTTCTGCAGTAATACTGCCCTCTTCTGGATAGTTTAACTTAGAGAAAAAATTGATTTAACTCCATCATGATATTTAAAAAAAATTATATTTTTGATATATTTTAAAAAATAAAATTTGGACCAAGTTGTTGTGGAGTTTGAATTTCTATCTTATATATACACTCACCGGCCACTTTATTAGGTACACCTGTCCAACTGCTCGTTAACACTTAATTTCTAAGCAGCCAATCACATGCCGGCAACTCAGTGCATTTAGGCATGTAGACATGGTCAAGACTATCTCCTGCAGTTCAAACCGAGCATCAGTATGGGAAAGAAAAGTGATTTGAGTGACTTTGAATGTGGCATGATTGTTGGTGCCAGAAGGGCTGGTCTGAGTATTTCAGAAACTGCTGATCTACTGGGACGCATAACCATCTCTAGGGTTTACAGAGAATGCTCCGAAAAAGAAAAAACATCCAGTGAGCGGCAGTTCTGTGGGCGGAAATGCCTTGTTGATGCCAGAGGTCAGAGGAGAATGGCTAGACTGATTCGAGCTGATAGAAGGGCAACAGTGACTCAAATAACCACCCGTTACAACCAAGGTGGGCAGAAGAGCATCTCTGAACGCACAGTACGTCGAACTTTGAGGCAGATGGGCTACAGCAGCAGAAGACCACACCGGGTGCCACTCCTTTCAGCTAAGAACAGGAAACTGAGGCTACAATTTGCACAAGCTCATTGAAATTGGACAATAGAAGATTGGAAAAACGTTGCCTGGTCTGATGAGTCTCGATTTCTGCTGCGACATTCGTATGGTAGGGTCAGAATTTGGCGTCTACAACATGAAAGCATGGATCCATCCTGCCTTGTATCAACGGTTCAGGCTGGTGGTGTCATGGTGTGGGGAATATTTTCTTGGCACTCTTTGGGCCCCTTGGTACCAATTGAGCATCGTTGCAATGCCACAGCCTACCTGAGTATTGTTGCTGACCATGTCCATCCCTTTATGACCACAATGTACCCAACTTCTGATGGCTACTTTCAGCAGGATAATGCGCCATTTCATAAAGCTGGAATCATCTCAGACTGGTTTCTTGAACATGACAATGAGTTCACTGTACTCAAATGGCCTCCACAGTCACCAGATCTGAATCCAATAGAGCATATTTGGGATGTGGAGGAACGGGAAATTTGCATCATGGATGTGCAGCCGACAAATCTGCGGCAACTGTGTGATGCCATTATGTCAATATGGACTCCCTGAGGAATGCTTCCAGCACCTTGTTGAATCTATGCCACGAAGAATTGAGGCAGTTCTGAAGGCAAAAGGGGGTCCAACCCGTTACTAGCATGGGGTACCTAATAAAGTGGCCGGTGAGTATATATATATATATATATATATATATATATATATATATATATATATATATATATATATATATATATATATATAGAGAGAGAAAAAAATATATATAGATGGCCGACATTCGCTCATTTTTTGTGGAAAGATGAATAACTTGAGTTTGTTTTTGCATTAAAATGAGTTTTGATTACATTTCTAGTGAGAAATGTATAGTTTGTTGCCAGAATATTTACTCAGGGAATGTACATATTCACTTGCTTGTTCGTTTCTTGCAAAGATTTTTCAAGATAATGTGAAACTGAAACGTTTTGGTATAAACATGGCTGAGATTTCTCTAACTTTTAGTGGGAAAATCAATAATTTCAATCAGTTTCTGCATTTAAATGGGTTTTGATTACATTTATAGCGAGAAGTGTAGGGTTTATTTACATAATATTTACTTAGTGAACATACATAATCACCCGCTTGCTAGTTTTTGCTACGGGTTTTCGGATCTCGTCAGGATTATGTGAAATTGCAACGTTTTGGCTGCTACCCATCGCCTAGCATTTAGCTGCCGCCCTGATTCAACATTGAATTCTTTGTGATTTAACTCCATCTGACGGATCAAACCCTCGCCACTGCGTGCATTTCGTCTGAGGTTGATTTTCAGATCAATGCATTACGTCGTGGCATACGGGAGAAACTAATGTTAAAAAGATGATCATGGGTTAAGATCGGATGTGTTTTATTTGGAAATCTACCGGATCCTTTGTGCATTTAACTTCCTGTTTGGTGCGATCTCATTGATGGATTTTGACCAGATTTTGACCAAAGAGGAACTCAAAAAAAAAAAACAATTTAAATACACAACCAGAATATCTGGAATCAGTGACAGAGAGCGACTGGGACCAGAAGTTTATTAATTTCTCCCCATTGATTTCCATTCAAAATGTTTTCGCTCCCACCGGGCTCTAGGGAAGGGGCGTGCATACCGCCACCTACTGTTCATGAGTGTGTAGCAACATTGTTTTACATCTATTAAATTCAATTTTTTTATTTTGTATTCTGAAGATAAATAAATAATGCTTTCCTTAATCTATAAATATCTTTTATATTTCCTTTATTTCCCAATAATCCTTTAAGACTCCATTCTTGGCCTGTCCTTTCAACTCTTTTCAATTTCTTCCTTTCAGGTCCAGATGTTTTACAGTTCATCAATACGTGTTCTACATTTTCTATCTCTCTACATCCTTCACATTTATCATTATTTTTCCTCCCTATTAAGTATAAATTGTCATTTAAATAAGTATGACCTACTCTTAATCTGATCATTATTATTTCTTCCCTTCGGTTTCTCTCATTAATATTTCTATTTAATACTGACTTTTTTACTTTATATAACCTTCTTCCTTTTTTATCTTCATTCCACCTTTTTTTGCCATTTTTCAATTTCTTTCCTCTTAACAAATTGTTTTGTTTTGTTTTACCTACAATTTGAAGGAAGTATTTTGAAAAATATCCTACATGCCAGGACTTACAGGTAGGGCTGGGTATTGTTCAAAACTTTTCGGTTCCGGTACCAATACCGATACCTTCACTTCGATACCGGTTCCTGAATGATACTTTTTTCGATACCAGTTTTATAATATCAATTCAAAGAAAAAGCAAATTACACAACATAAAAAAGTACAAATCTTGAGTTTTATTTTAAGCTCTGATTTTTCCATTTACATTTTTCCTCTTACATAAAAAAAAAAATGTCATTGTCTAATATTCACTGTTACATTGTGAGGACCTTTTTACTTAGCAGTTTTCCTTTAGAAAAATTACCATGTCTGACAAACAAGCCCGTTGAATGGGATCCTATTGACAGCGCACCGCTGGTATGTGGGGGTCTGAGCGGCTCCGACAGAAATATTGGAAGGCATGATGAACTGACTGCACTGATTAAGTTTTCAGGTGGATTTTCCCACTTAAAAACATATTAAAACTACTTTATTCCCACTGATCACAGCAAATATAGCTACAAGGCAAATAAAGGATAGAGTAGACCGCGCAGCCAGAGCAGCAAAGCTTCTTCAGCCACGCGTCAGAAGCTTACAAGCAGCAAAAAAGGAAGCAGCAGACGTGATTTTGCTGCTCCTGCTGCGTCCAGTTTGAAAGCAGCATGATTCACTCCGCTCTGGCTTTGCTCTGCCCACGGGCTGATGAGAGGAGTATAGTCGCGCCGGCTGTGGTCCGCTCTTCTTGCAGTCAAACACCGAGCAACTTTCTGCTCTTAAATTGTTTCCGTGCACGATGTATTGCATTGCGCACTATTGGCATCAGTCTTAATAAAGTGAATTCACACTTTTGACCTTGGGGGCATTTTAAAGGGGTTCCATGACGCTCGCAACCAGTTCACAACAGATACACATGAACCCTGGCTGTAGGCGTGACCACCTGTGTATTTTTCCTGGATGACGCAATCACGTTAAGTGTTACAGCCAATCACCGAAACTTGGTACCGAAAGACGAGGCATGTTTCGATACTCTGTAGAACCGAAGCATTTCGGTCGGTACCATAAAAGAACCGAAGTTCGGTACCCAGCCCTACTTACAGGTACATATGGGGACATTCAACTGGTCCCTATATGGTAAAGTTCTGTTCTTTGAGTTGGGGTTAGGTTTAGGACTAAGGTGTGAATTCAGTTTAGGTTAGGATTAGGTAGATCTTGGTAATAGTTAGGGTAAGGGTAAGGGTCTGGGTTAGGCCATATAAAATGAATGCAAGTCAATTAAATGTCCCCATATGTCATGAAAAAAAAGCTGTGTGTGTGTGTGTGTGTGTGTGTGTGTGTGTGTGTGTGTGTGTGTGTGTGTGTGTGTGTGTGTGTGTGTGTGTGTGTGTGTGTGTGTGTGTGGGTGTGTGTGTGTGTGTGTGTGTCTGTGGACATGTCTGTGTAATGACTCCCCAATGTAGAAATCTATAAAAGGTAAAGAGTCAATCAGCTTTGGCTGGTGTTTATTGCTAAAACCCAATATTCTCATGTAGTAAATAAAGTAATGCTTAGCAGAGGAGGCATTGGCTCAGAGATTAGCTTTCTGTCTGCTGTGCAGAGACTACCAATGTTCCAACAATTTTTTTAATTGGATATTTATTTCAAATACTAATCTCTTGGAGCTTTTCGTTTGTTTGTTTTGTTTGTTTTTGTTTTAATCAGTGTCTTTGATTTCCAACAGTTTTGGTCCCTCACTGGGCAATACAATGAGAGACTTTCTAAGGCATTAAGGTGAATCACTTCACCTCCTTCCTAAACTCTGGATCCCAATAGGGACAATGGGGCAGCCCTCTGAAAATACATTTTAAAATGAATATCTGGCATATCTGGGAAAAAATAAATGTTGTACCCAGTTGAAAAACAAAGAAGCCCTCATGCTATCCTCAGCTCTCTGTCATCTTAATTTTGTTTTATTTCCAAGGGTCTAATCTCTAATAGCTTTATTCCTATTTTTTATTTGAAACCAAACCACTCTCCTTGGTATAATTGATTGAGATTAATAATTCTTAATCCCTATTAAAACCATTTGTAGATCATAGCTCCTGCGCCTTGACTTTTTCTCGTGTCAACGACAAGGACACTGGATTTGAAAGGAACACTGCTTTGAATTCAGACCGCCTTTAGCCTTCCAGATTTCATTATGAGATATGGCATCACATATGGAGGATCCTGGTTTAGTCTTGGACACCAGCCTTTCAAAAAAACTACAGAAATGACACAAAGTTAGTGGATTTATGAAGTTCTCCTTTAGAATACACAAAACATATACCATAGCTTTTTTCTGAGATGTGATTACCTTTTTTCCTAAGTACAAATAACTTATTTCCTGAGTCCCTGGGGTTGTCCTAAATTGTACACCATATGTTAGGGGTCACCTAGGTTTCTTTTCCTACCTCCTTTATTTCTGTCTGCACTACGTGGACATCACTTATCATAGTTACTGCAGACACACTTCTGTTGACACTTCCTGATTAGCTATATATTCAGAGAGAGCTCAATGCCCCAAAAAGGACAGGATAACTGTCCTTTTTGGGGCATTGATATGATTAGTCAGATTTAGCTGACTAATCACATTCCATAGAGATTGAACATGATAGGAATAGCGTTGGGTCAAATAGGGTCAAAGTCAGCTAGGTCTATTCAGCATACTGTTTTGCACACATAGCACTTTCTGACTAACTCCACACGCCTTCATATGTATAAAATTTCAAAATACAAATTAAAGAATCTAAATGTATACATTGTAAACCGTATTTGACTACAGCAGGCAAAGAGTGAGCTTAGACCCAAACTCCCAACCCTAATTCATCCTGTCATATTTAACTAGTTTTTTAGGAATTTGCACTAGTAATCATAGCCAAAATAATCACACAAGTGTTTAATTTGCATCAATATATTGTCTATAAAGATGGAAACAGTCTCACACAGAGCCTGGTTCTGCTGTCAAAGGGAGGTTTCCTCTCTGGTGTGGAGTGTGTACATGCTCATCCAGTAGGGATGAATCCTGCAAGGTCAATAACTTGATGCAATCTGAATGATTTAATTTAATTGATCTCTAAAATGCATTGAGATGACATGTTTAGTGAGATGGGCGATATATATGAAAATGAATTGAACTTAAAGAAAGTCAAACTAATGTTTTACGAGTAGTTGCAAGTAGTCTAAAATTCTTAGTACCGTTGAGAGTTTCTGGGTAATTTTGTTTCTTTTTCTCTACTTTTTCCAGTCTCCAGAAATAAAATGAATAATTGTGCCCTTTTGAGCATTATGGCTAATTTACTGCTAACAACTAAAGGAGCACATATGCCTATAAAACAGTAAAAATGTGGTAAACATTTTGGATGAGTAAGCATTCTGTTAATTCAAAGTTCTGAACATGGTATGAAAAAATCTCACTTTCTAAAAACACAATCTATATTTACCACATGTCATATTTAAACCAGTGTTAAAGCCTTTTAAGCAGCTGCAATCTGCATGTAGGTAAAGGGGCATATTGGATGTTGCCAATTGCACTCGATGTGTTCCTGACACCCTATTGCTTTGCAGCCCATGGTATTCTCAAGCCTCCCAAACCCAGATCCTTCTTGTAAACCTGCTTAATGAATGCACCAGTTAACTGTCCAGGCTGTACTACTGTTGTAGCTTATACAGAGCATTTTGAAAATAATCACAGGATTTACTTTTTCCACATAATGTGAATAAAAAACCCATGGTCTCTCTGTCAGACCTTCTATGTTCCTTTGTGGAGAAAGAAAAATCTCCCAGAAGAAATATCATCTCGGCAGCGATACAACTGTATGATAGCCTGAATGAGCTTGAGATGTTTTACCAAAAAATAACCAAAATACCTAGAAATAGATGTGGTAAGCTAGTGGCATCATTTTCAAAAATACAAAAGGCTTTAACTACTGCCAAAGGTTGATAAAATAATTATTAACTACTTTCCAATCAGGGTGTAGAAATTTGAGCAAAGCGGTTATTATGCAATTTGAGTAAGGATAAAATCTAACTAAATGGGAAAAAAAGCAGGTTAGATTGCAATTTTTAAAGATCTGAACATGTACGTGATTATTTAGTTATAGTGACACATTTTAAACACTGTCTGCTGTTTTTTCATCATAATAGTCGACGAATGAGAACACAAAGAAAATGATAAAACAATAAGGAAAACTGATGGAAATGCTTGCAAATATCAAAACAGTATTTTTCAAAGCATGCATGGGCAGTTCAATGAGCACAGGGGAAACCTTTTGCTTCTTTTTTTTAATCTTCAATCCAGAAAACAGGCTTCCCATTGATTGAGGTGTGAACTTTCTCATTGTTGGCATCTCCTGTTGATAAAATTTTAGAAACAGGTGATGAGAAAAAAGATAATTTTATAATATGCTCCTATAGTAGTTTAATTTTAAAGAAGCATCTCACCATTTTTTAAAAGCAAAAATGATGAATGTTGACACAATCATGAGGAAAACAATCATAATACGAATCAAATTCATAAACGAATAATCTCCTGCAAGAGATTTAAGAGAGATTAAAATTTTAAGAGTATTAATTTACAAAGAAATACTTACATTTTTACAGATTATAGAAAATATTTTCATTATTTAATTAGCAATCTTAAAGAACAAAACTATTTTATTATTATAGCTCAAATCTGAAAAACCCTGACCTTTTCTGAGTTCTGGTACCAAAATTTCCTCCTGATCCCAGAACTGGTGCTGGATAATACATGTCAGGTTTTCTCTATCGATGTTCTTAGGGAGTTCCAGCTGACTTTCCACTGTTACAAATCCATCTGGGTCTTGTTTCTTTGTCACTGAATAATTTCCTGCAGGACTCCACCTGATGTTGGCAGCAGGATTCCCGCTCTCAGCTCTGCAAACGGCCACCATCTTGTTACCCCTATACTCTAACCAGGCAGACACACGAGGAGGAGCTGTTCCGGAAAAGCAAAGAATGGACAGATATGGTATCTCCACAATATATAAAAAGGTTAAGCACATCACTGAAAACACAAATGTATATATTTTTCAATATTTCAGGAGATAAAGAAGTAAATGAATGAATTAATAAAATATCCAGAGTGATAGCACCACTGTGTGTATAAACATATTCATTTAAGGCTGAATATGTTTATACATATAACATATTGCTATAACATTAAACTGTACTGTGCCCCCATTAAATGCCAACCGTGTAGCACTGTAGGGTAAAATACAGAATGATAGACAATCAATTTTATACATTTTAATTAAATCATCATTTTTATAATTTTAGTAATAAGAATTCCTAGATTCAAAACACGCTTTTAAGTAATGATATATAGTCCTACCTGTGACAGCCACTTCAATATTATAATGTTGATTTCCTCCTTGGTACACTGATTCGCACTTGTAAACCCCAACATCATTGGCTGAAAAGTTTGGGATATTCAAGTATGATTGACCAATTGAATTGGTTTTGAGAGACTTTTCATCATTGCAGTCATCAACACCTTGGCCATCATTATTGAATGAAATCGTGCAGGCTTTGCTTTTTACTTTAATGTTCCAGATAACATATAGTATCTCGTTCCATGTCTTATTGCTGCAGGTTAGAATCACGTTACTCCCATGGTTGTAGACTTCCTTCCTGTCAACTATAAAAAAAAGAGAGAAAAATGCAAATTAATTTAGATTATGGTGGTAGTCTGATGTTTATTTGTTGATCATTGCAGAACGGGATCATGGGTACAATTATGTGAATATGCAAGATTTAAACCGCAGGAAATAAATAGTGAAATGAAGTAGAGAAGTAAAAAGAATTTGATCAAAACATATAAAGGTTTTGGTTTAAGTTAGTTTTCAATAGGCGGTTTAACATGTTAACATGTTTAACAGGATTTAGATGAGCAGGGAAAATTATAAAGAAATCAATTTACCATAATACTTCACAGCTGGAGTAGCTGTATTTGAGATCATAGTGGTGTTAGTTCCTGAGAGAAATGAAGGTGGATGTTAGGATGAGTTAGGTAAAACAGAGGTTTTTTTTTTAAGGTTACTATTAGTTGTTCATTCTGATTTCAGTATATGCACAGAAAAGGGGGTAAGTTATTAGATAACAGTGTCAACTTGCAAAAATAAAGTAGCAGATGTGAATGGTGTTAGAACAGTGTCAGGATTTGGTGGTGTTGGTTTGAGGACCCAAATGCAGAGACGGGTGGCTGAGATGAATTTAAGAAGTTTAATCAAGGTTCACAGGCTCATAGGCTGGAGGTTTACAGGCCCAGAGGCAGGAGTCAAAATCCAACAAAAATATCTCACAAGCAGGAGTCAAAAATCCAACAAAAATTCATCATGAACCAGAATCTAGGAGACATCAGGGAAAAAAACACAAACTAAGAACCAGGAAGAGACAAGGAAGGACGACAGAGAGCTGACCAGAAGTTTGATGAGATGTAAGACGTTTGACGACGATCCAGCAAACAGGAACTGAAGAGGAAGGGCTTTGAAAGGGGACAGAGACAGGAAGATGGCTGATGAGGGAATTGAAAACAGGTGAGCGCAGAACAGAAAACAGAGCAAGAGAAAGAGGACACAAGAGGGCAGCAGAGGATAACAAATGAAAAGCTGGAAGACAGGACCTAATAAGAAACCATCAACAAAATAATAATAATCAAATAACTAGAATACAGAAACATGGTGAAAAGAAAACTAAACACTAGAAATCAAGGAGCAAAAGAAATACATAACAGAAACAGAAACCTAACAAAAAGCTGTTCAGTGTATGGCTAAAATAACTGTTTTAGAGACCCTCCATATTCCTTAGCTTTCCTTAAAGTAACCAGAAGACATCATTATTATCAAAACCTTTTGTGGTTAAAGCTGTTGTCTGCATTTTAGGAAAAAAAAATCATAGCTATTGCTTAAAACCTAATCAAAGAAAAAGTAAAAGAAAAGTCTAGGGGTTTAAAAAAAAAAAGTGCTGTCAAGTCAAACACCCTGATGTTTGTTTACGTCTGACAGCAAAACAGAGACTACAGTATGCAGTGGGTTAGTAAGACCGCAACGTGGAGACCCCTGAGGTGGAGAGAAAAAGATTGATCACACTGATGTCAGAGGTTTCCACTGAAGAAGCCAGTGGCAGCATGCCCCTTGCTCATACAGAGAATATGGGTCAACCTTTTCCTCTGTTATGGAATTATTTTCCCCCCTGTCTCAGCTTTTAGTTTATTTCCATTGACTGTCCACAATGTGACTCATTATCATTTACAAATAACAAAAATATCTGCAGTGTTCTCCAAAACATGATTAGTTAGTCAATAGACAGGGAAACGGTCTTCCAGCAACACATGCTACTGCTCTAAAGAGTTCAAAAGACAGTTAAAAACAAGCATCGTGTAGATTAGATTAAAACAAAGTTTCCATTAAAACATCTAACATGCTCAGAAAGATAATCATGACCGGCAACCCGGCCCAGAGGCTGCTTTTTAATTTAAGTTTTCAGGTAGAAAAATTGAGCGGGAGCAAAACTGAGTATGATTGTGCTTTATTCATGTATTTATTACAAAGTATTAATCAAACCCATCAAAGTCATCATCCTCTGTTTCTGAATTAAACAGCTGCGCTGCTGCGTCCGGTTCACACCGATGTCGAGCGGTTGAATAACATGTTTTTCACATCAGCTGTGAGATGGGCACGCATGGAGTCACAGATTAACAGCAATGGTGATGAGTGGAAAAAAAAACCACCTGGTCTCCTTACATTCACCTCCCGCAGCCACTCCTTCATCGTCTCCTCAATGAGGTGGTCTCAAATTCTACAGTAACAACACACATAGGGCGCACCGCACATTTTGAGGGGAAAAATAGACATTTATATGCGCCTTATAGTCGTGAAAATACGGTATTTAGTGAAATGAAGTAGAGAAGTAAAAGAAATTGAACATATAAAGGTTTTAATTTATGAGTGATAGATGAGCAGAGAAAATGATAAAGAAATAACTTTACCATAACAATTCACAGCTGGAGTTATTATATTTGAGATCATAATGGTGTTTAAGTTAGTTCCTGAGAGAAACAAAGGTGGATGTTACATCAAAATGGCCTGAAGAAACCTCCGAAATTTAAGGTTGCTGTGCCGCTGTTCCTGACTACAAGGGTATGCACTTGCTGCAGCTTCGACCAGGGTAGGCCTGATAAACACCACATCCATTGGCAACAAGGCAATTATTCTGCTGGATTTCTTACTTAGGGTTTTATTCTTTTTGTTTTCCTTAACTAATCATTTAGTCTACCTCGTATTTATTTTCTAATAGCGTGTAGTATTTGCATAGATGTTAGATTTCTGTAATCCTATTATTAGAATAAAGACGTCATTGTTTAACTTGTAGTGGTCTTGTCATCCATATAGCGGACGGTTTATCACTCAGGCAAGATCCACTAGCCTGACATAGTCCGACTCAATTCTAGTCAGAATATGAGTCTGATGCTGCTCCATAGAGCTGTGATTATGGGGCGTGTTTTGAACGAACCAGGAAAAAAAAAATGCCTCTGCACTCAATTGGATAGATCTACAACCAATAAGAGCAACAGAGTGCGTGACGTATGTTAAGCGAGGCATAGTTGTTGTCCACAAAAATCAAAGCGTGCAGTTTCACGCCTAGAATAAGAAGATGAGACTTGATCGCGTTTCTCTGTTCCTCTTTTAAAATTAATTTGCTGACGATATCTTCTAGAACAGACCTAATAGCAGAATCTACTCACCCAAACTCTCCAGCGGCAGCCATTATTGTTGTCACCCAAGCGCGCTTTGGTCACGTGGTTGATTACGTTACTCTTGATCATCTGTCCATCATCGTATAAAGCCCGCCCTGACAATTTGATTGGATCGCCTGACAGTGGGCGATAATACTCGCGCTACTATGGAGCAGAGCCAGACCGAACTTCCCCGAACTCAAACCTTGTGGGCGGGACTAAGTTCGGACTGGCACCCAGGCTAAAGATCCACCCCCTTTTGGTAACAATGGGAATAAACAGAGATGAATAGTTCTTTGATTGATAATTAATAGCTCTGCTGATAACCTAGCCTGGGTCACTAAATTGGTGTGGATACCTGGATTTTAACATCCGGTCCAGGAACCCTCCAGAGGTGAAACCACAAAGCCTGGTAAGTAAACAAATGAAAGCTATAATTATTCAACTAAGAACACTAAACTGATTTCACCTCCAACTTTGAATAAGTGAAAAAATTATAACTCCAGTTCTAGTTAATCGTTTATTCATTATCTGCAGGATATCAGTTGCACAACAGTCCCTCAGGTCAGCATAACAGCAGCTCCTGCAGGCACCGAGGTTTAAGAGGAAGCTGAGAGGGGCCTTCTCTATAATTCCTCCTTGTGTATATAATAGCCTCCCTCTGCACATTAGGGAGCCTCCTTTACTGCCAAATTTTAAAACACCGCTCAAGACGTACTTTTATACACTGGCTTCTAACACTGGCAAGACTTAGTTGTTACAACATTGTTTACTTAGATTTCTTATTATTGCCTTATTTTATATTTTTACGCTGTATTTTATTCTTTTTATGTGTTTCATTATTTTTAGCTATGTTCAGCAATTCGTTTTCAGCTGTACCAGTTTTAAAGCGCTATATAAATAAAGATGAAGATAATGATGATAATGAGTGTTTTTTTGTTTTGTTTCTGATTTCAGTAAATACATAGAAAAAAGGGCTAAGGATTAAGTAATTAAATAACTGTTATAACTTTTTAAAATAAAATAGTAGATTTCAGTGGTGTTAGAAAAGCTGTTCAGTGTAGTTATGGCTAAAATAACTGTTTTAGTGAACCTCCATTTTCCTTAGCTAAAGTAACCAGAAGGCATCAGTATTATCAAAACCTTTAGTGATTAAATCTGTTGTGTGCATTTTAGAAAAAAAGAATTGTAGCTATTGCTTAAAACTTGAAATTGTAAAAAAAGGGAGTGGGTTCTTTTTTTCCCTTGTAAGCTTTTAGTTTATTTCCATTGACTGTCGACAATGTGACACAGTATCATTTACAATAAATAAACAAATTCTCTGCAGTGTTCTCCAAAAGAAGATTAGTTATACACAGAAAAACTGTCTTGCAAGAATACATGCTACTGCTCTCAAGAGTTATAAAGAAAGTTAAAATCAAGCGTCCCGTAGATGAAAAAAAAAAAAAAGTCCATTAAAACATCTAACATCCTCAGAAAGATAATTATGACTGAATAGTTATTTGAATCAAACCTCCAGACAGGCTCCAAGATTCTGTCAAAAAGAAGAAAAAGAAGATATAAATCCCCATCATGTCACAAATTCTATCAAAGCATAGCATTAAGCCAAGACTGCATGTATTTCTCGTCACTTACGTCAATCAACCTACACAGGATGTCATGCTTGCTAAAGCACACCTCAGTTTCCTGTCCCGCTATAAAAATTTGTTTTTTTTTATCAGCTTTGTAAGAACAGACACTAAAATAAAGAAAAATTGCTATGATCACTTTCTGCATCTACCATTCAGTTGAAATCATTACTAAGAAAATCAGCATTTGCATCTCTCAGTCCTTTGTCAACTTTTGTCATCGATTGCTCAATAAATTACTTTTGTATGTGAAAGGTTAAGACCGCAGGCGGTCTGGAGGCTGTGGGGCAGGCTGGAGGATGTGGGATAGGAGAAGCGGCGCAAGTGACGTTTAGACACTGTGGTCAGACAACATGGGGTAATTTATAAATGTTTTAAATCAGGTTGGGTGAGATCCATGACCTCTGCCCTCACTGTGGTTCCACCACTTTAGATAAACACTTTTTGAGATATCAACCTGCCTGTCTGCTTAAATACTGGGTTCTGTGTTAAGAGCTCTGAAAGTGATATTGTTTTTAAAGGGAATTTGCTTTCTCCTGCCAACATTTCAAAACAAAGCATTCTCTGTTTGTGTTGTTTGTCATTTTAACATTTTGCAGTATAAATCTAAAGCCTATATAGTCTTGTAAGGGGCTTCACCTGCCTATATATTTTTCCACTTGTGAATGATTTTCTCCATGCTGACTTCCTTTTTTTCTGGAAATGGTCTTAACCAAGGGCGTAGGCGTAGATTTAGACTTTGGTAGGGACACTTTTGGTCTTCAGTTTCATTGGTCTGATGTCATTGGTCTTATGCAAAAGTATGCATGCTCTTTTTTATGCTTAATGTGAGCATCAGGACACATTTTGTTTAAAGAGAACAGCAGCATTTCTTGCTACATTAATACAAATTTTATATGACACTACACACACGAATGTGGAATTAGGACTTTTTTCCACTCTGTAAAGGTTTGCATTTAAACTTACCAGTGACTAAGACCGAAGGTAAATACGTGCTTATTTAACCAAATATAGGCTAAATATGTCTGTTGTATGTGGATTTATCCTCTGTTTTCTTTTGAAGATATAGCATTGTGCAGAGGTAAACAGAGGTAAACCCCACTCTTATTTTTTTATCTAATATGCTCTCTCTGTATCATGCAAAATAATACATTCAATTGACGGCAATAAATGTATTGTATTTACATGTGCACTGGAACTATAAGAGGAACTGACACTGAGCAATTAAAATATTAACTTCACTATACAAGTTGTACATATGGGCTGTAGTTACTGTGTGTAGCCCATTTCATGTATTTTATCAAGGGCTGAAATAATTAATCATATTGGTCGATTATTTAAATAATCGTCAACTAATTTAGTAATTGAATAATCGATAACTTGAGTAAACGGCCACTAAAATGTGCCTTTAGCCGACAGAGCAACCCACTTAGAGCAGGAATTATAACCAGATTGTAAAAAATATGTAAACATTTTGCATTTAAGATAGAAAAAAAAAATTTTTTTTGTCTGTCAATATTCTCCATACAGAACTCCTCAAGAGGAAACATTTCACCTGGTTAAATTTCGTAAAAAATCTTCTTTAAGGAACCTTTGGCCATCTGATTATTAATCGATTCATTGAAAAAATATTTGACAGATTAATCAATTTTAACTTCTTCACACTTTCAATAATTATAAAAGACAATATAACACTATCTTATCTGTAATGTAATAGTATCCAAAATAAACAGCCAGATTCAAGCATTATTTAATGAATCAATGTAAGTAGAGTTCCTCTGTTTGTTTTTATCCTATTTCTAGAAGTAGAAGCTACGGAAGCGTATTGCATTCTCCAAAGAAAAAAAAAATAATCTGACAGCTTATCTTGTCGTCTATAATTCTCTTCTTGACGACTTAAAATTGAAGCTAAGTTTTATAAAAATTCAAAGTTCTTAAAAAGCAGAAAAAGTCTCAAACAAAGATCAAAAAATTTAGGCAGAGGCAGCTGAGTCCAGGTCCAGTGTGTTTATTGCTAAACACAACACATTCACACTGAGCTGGTCACCGGTGAGCCGAAGCTGAACAAATGGTGAACACAGCTCCCTTTTATACATTTCTTATCGGTGGAAAACCCCCTTCAGAACATATTTCAGTCTTTGGTAAAGGTCACATTGATATTTATCTGCAAAACACGGTGACATTCATAGACACATCTCATTCTTGTGAGAGCAATCTCTCAGGCCATGAAAACATCTGGTGCATTCAAATCAGAAACTTATGACGGTTTAGTCACAAAGATGTCAGAACACATCTTTCCCTTGCTTCAAGCCATGTCAGTCTGGCCTACTGCTCCCCCCTCGTGTCTTAGTCAAAGCATCACCCTTTCTGGGACCATTACCGCTCCGTGTGCCTTGAAAATAACAACTCTTTTTGTATGGCCAAATTTTGCTGAGCTGGGCAACCTTGAGATGTCAAATATTTCATTTTTATTGAGTGTGCTTTCTTATCACTAAGGGGCCTCAACCCTGCGTTGTCCTGCAGATTCCACTCCTTTTGGACCAGGTGCACACTCACTGCTCTGTTTTTCTCCTTTTTGGCCTTGAATGCCTCTCACTGCTCTGTTTTTCTCATTTTGGCCTTGAATTGCTCTTATAACAGTATTTGGGAAAACAACTTTAAACTTATAAAACATTAACTTTATTTTATCTTATGATTAGTGCAGATTAATACACAACATTCCCCCCTTTGATCCTAAAAGGATCAATTACGTGATTATGCAGGTGATAACTAATCTAAAACACCTTAAATGTGAACTCACCCAAGTGACAAAAGTTTATATATATATATTGTGCACACTAAACCAAACGTGAGATTAAACACACACCATATAGTAGAAGTGAGTAATATAAGATGTGGTGGTGTCTAAGTAAATATTAAACTAATAAAATGCAGAAAACAGAATATACAAAAACAGAAAAGATGGGATCCCCCTCTTGGCTCCCTTAAGAGGACCCGTCCTCGTTGCTTACTTTTTTTTTGTAGCAAGATTTTCTAATTCTGTTTTCTCAGCAGAGGCAAATACCAATGCCCAAGCAGCATCTTGTGTTACGAGGTCACTGCATTTATCCCCTACATTGGTGGTATTTCACACCCATACATACACAAACACAAACAAAAAGCTTCATCAGGCCCGGACTATGCCAGGCAAACACATCTTTCCTATTTGGTCAAAGGACCCGTCATTAAAACCCAACAAAAAAAAGAAACCCTTTGGGGGCACTCCCTGCACGTAATTGTACTGTCCAAAAGGGGTAAAAAATTCCTCCCAATATTTTAAAAAAGGTATGCTAATCATCAAAAAATCAGATTGTCCTTTTTATCCAGTTATGGGTTGAAGTTGATAAAATTAATAATTTTTAAATAGCCTCCCAAAATTTTGTCCATAATTCTCCCCTCCCTTGGGGCCCCCCCCGGGGGTATAGGGAGCCATATGTTTGCAGTTAAAGGGGGTTTCAGTTTCACACCTCCCTTTTTGTGGGTTCGATAATGGTCTGCGGGTTCATCTCGAATTTTCCCCCACCTGCTTTTGTAGGTTGATAAGGGGTCTGTTTGTGCATCCCGAGTTGTCCCTCATTTCCGATTGTCTGGGGTCAGTTTCCCGGTTTTCCCCAGCCTTTACTTTGCTTTTGTAAAAGGGTGCGGCGCATCCTTTAAAAAACCCAAAACGGGGCCCTGGGGGTGCGCCAGACCCTTCTGAATTGGGCTTTAAACTGCTGTGGTCATAGAGGTGTTTTCGGGTTTAAGGTCAGCGGGGGTATCAAGGACTCCAGGGGATGACCAAAAAATTTTGAACATGATAAAGTTTGGCAAGATAAAGTTTTATGTCATTGCTAGGGGACCATAAAACATACCCAGTACGCCGGGAAGGGGGTGGGGCGGATAATTATTTTGGGGTTGGGGTGCGGGGGGTCGTCGATCCTGGGAATTCTCAGGACTGGCGGGGGTGCGGGTTTGGGGCCCGGGAAAACCCGATACTGGGGTTTTCCCCGGGGTTGATGACAAGATGGACAGGGGGCCCTTCCCAGTAGGTAATGGTGGTTAAATCATCAGGGCTCCCTTTGCGGGGGGGGCATCATGGGTTTGATCCTAAAGGCCCTCCCTTTGTTGGGTTTCATCATGGGTTTTGCTCCAACCCGAAGGGGGTGCACTGTTTGGGCCCCCTCTGCGGGATTTTAGGTGCCGGGGGGAAGGAAGAAAATTGGGCTTTCCAAACCCTATGATGGGCCCTAAAAAACGCCTTTGCAGGCCAAAATTCATTTGGTTTTTTCTTTTTTCATCAAAAAACTACCTCGCCATGTTCAATAATCAAACCGGGGGTGGGGGGACAAGTATGGAAAATTTTTAGGCATCATCTGAAGGCATATTACCCCCTTTTAAAATCTATTGGATTAAATTCACCCATCCCAAGTTGCTATATCCGTGGAAGTAAAAGTCTTTTGGTTATGTAAAAAAATTTAAAATTATACATTTTGTTTTATTAAAGAAATGCCGTCCCTGGTGGGGGGTTTGGGAAGGTGATCAAAATTAATGTTTTATACCCTTTTGGCCCAATTTTGTAACTCTAAAACGGGGAAAACTGACCAGTTACATTAAACAAGTCTTGGGGACCAGCCCCCGAAAAAGGGGGTATGATGCAACAAAAAACACCCAATTTAATCATTTTTAATGCCCCAAAAAAAATTCATTTTCCTGCTGCCTAAAAGATTTTCCCCCCCTTTCCAATTTTGGTAAAAAACCTTTCCCAGAACCCCTTCAGCTGGGTTTCCCCCAATTTAAAGGACGAAAAGCACATTTTCCCATCCCTCATTCTTTTCCCATTTCCTGTAGGACCCCCCTGTGGGGGCTACCATTTACATCTTTGTGCAGGGGGAATTAAAGTACAACAATTTTCCCCCTATAAAAATCACATTTTTCCTTGGGGCCCCCAACCAAATGCGGGATTCTAGCACGAACCTATTTGTGGGCCCAAATTAGTGAAGTTGAAATGCAATTGTTCCTTTCCCAAAACCCCCAGGCCTTTTATTGTAAATTTTAAAACTTTGGGGTTTGTTACCGGGGGGGGGGGGGGGGGGGATTCACCCAAAACATATTTTCCGAGCTATGTACTGGCATTTGGAAATATTTCCCCAAAATTTGGCACCGCACCAGCCACTCTTCCTTTCTATCCAATCATTTCCCTATGGCAACCGGGTCTTTAGGTCTCATATGGGTCTGACCCCAAGGGAATTTTTCCCTAAACTGATTTTTTCCACCCCATGTTTTGGGGAAGTACTTTTTTTTAGCGGGGTTTGGGTATCTCTTTAAATTGTTACTTTTTAAACTTATTAGGTTATTTACTATTAACTTGAGTTGTCCTGCCCAGAATTATGGTGCACAAATGCCTTCACACTGGGGGGGGAAGTGGAAAAAACATTTGTGTCTCATTAGGGGCACATCCAAAAAAGGGTCCCAAAGGGGGGACAGTTTCCCCCCCGCCGGGGTCAGTATTCGATACTGAGATACACTTGAGGTTGAACTAATGTTTACATTTCCCCCATCTGGTACTACTTGTTCACAGCGAAAGGGTGGGTTTGGGGACTCTTTTTGACAAAATTAATGTGGTAGGGGGGGTTCCCTTCTGCTTTTGGGTGGGCCCCCATGCCCTTTATTTTTTTTTAAACATGTAACCATCTATCCGTTGCCCCAAAATCTTTCTAGGGAAATTTATTGGGTCACTTTTTCCCCCAGTTTTTTCCCCGGTTTAAAAACAAAACGGAAAAATCATTTCAGCCGGTTTTTGTACTACTGATGGAAGAGAGAAAGTGCTCATTACATAAATTTTTTGAGAATTCGGGGGCCTTGGGGGCATATTTTGTGGCCCTTTTGTTAATGATGCAAGCCCCGGCCAATCTGCATGGCACAGGGGGCCAAAGCACTCCTTTTACACCCGGGGGCAGCCGCCTTTTTTTATTTGGGGGAAAAAATCTAAAGGGGCTGGAAAAATTTTTTTGTTTTATAGCGGGCTATAAAAATTCATTTTTTAGGGGCTTTTTGGCTTTGAACTTTGCCTGGCCCAAGTATTTAAATCCTTTTTGGGAACATTTTGGGTTTCTCCCAGGTGCAGTTTTTAATTTGTCTAATCTTTTTTCCCTCCCTTTTTTGTTTCCCAAATTTTTAAAACCATTCTAGGGGCGCTTTCCCAAACCGTCTTACCTGCTCTGTTAATGTGTTTTGGCATATGTTCTTTTTGCATCTTACCTCAATAAACACCACCCCATCCTCACGGCAGTCCAGGGCTTTGGGGGAACTCCAAGCCAATGTTTCCCCCCCATTGATTTTCCTAAAAATTTCTTCAGAATTACATAATCATACCCTTTGATTTGCACATGCATTGTGTTTAAATTTTTCCATCATTATTATTGATTCCCCCTTTTGGTTTAGTAGCTAGTTTTAAATTTTTGCTAGTGCCCCTGTTTGTGTGTGAGCATTAAATGTGTTTGTGAAACTGTTAGATTAATTTTTCTAAGTTTCCCCCTTGTTAACCCAAAAAGGGTTAACACAACAAGAAAGTTAATCAAAGTCTAAAGAAGGCGCATAGGGGAAAAGGCCCAAAGGGGCTTTGGGGGGGGCGGGCCCGGTGGATGGCGGCCCCCCCTCCCCTTTTGGAGGAGGAAGGGGGAAAGGGGGGGGGATGAGAGGGGAAGGTGCAGGTAAAGGGAATATGAAGGGGACAGGACTCCCCCAAGCATCTGAGGGGCCCAAAGAAAGAAGTTCGCCCAAAGTCCCTTTGAACGACGGATGGATCTGGGTGGGGACCCAAAAAAAATCTCGTGGCAAAGGGATCATCATAATTGCCCCCAAAAATCAAAAGGTGGAGGGGAAGGGCATAAGAATTAACATTTGTAATCCTAAAGCCCCCCTGACCCGGCGATTGGGCGAGCTGCCAAGCGGGCCCAACGCCCTTTGGACACCTGACTTTGGGGGGAGTGGGGATCCTCAGTCCCCGAAAACCGGGCAAAAATCTAAAGTTTGTGAGTTTAGTGGAGGGGTGCTTCGGGGGGGAAGACTTGTGGGCCCGGGTCAGCATGCGCAAAAAGGCCTGTGGGTCCTGGATCGAGCCCAGGGGGGTCTGGAGGGCGAGCCTGGTGCGGGTGGTTTTTGGGGAAACCAAAAGGGGCTTCCCTTCAAATTTCAGGGCAGGGGGGGAGTGGTAAGCACAACTTTAAAGGGGTTTCCCTACGAGGTTTCTTTCCCACGACGTCAAAAGGGACTGTATGAACCACGTCACCCACTTGAACCCCCCGACGTCCACGGGAATGTGTGTCTCGTCTCGGCTGTGAGCGTTTTTCACCTGTTGAAATAAACCGTGAATGGGGGTTTTAAAGGGACCTAAAGGTAGCCCCCCATTTACCCCTAAAGCTATGCTAGGGAAATCTCTGCCGGGGGCCCCCGGGAACCTGGGGGGAGAGGCATTGGTCAACCTTTTAAAGCTTTTTCATGAGGGTGGATTGGGTTTTTGCGGTTAGTTTGGAACGCATTGCCATTAATTGAAAAGGGGAAAGGGCCCGTCCACCCAAGTCAAAGGGTTGTTGCTGTCACAAATTTTTAGCAAATCTTTCGATTTCGGGAAACCCCGTTACCCTTTTTCCCCCACGGACCCCTGTGACTGGGGATGATACACAAAACCCAAAACTTTTTTTTTTAAATCAAAAACAGTTTAAACATTTGCTGGAACCCCTGTGAAAAAAAAATGTGGTCCGTTATCAATTGTATTGGGGGCGGCATCCCAAAATCTGGGGAAAAACTTTTCCCAAAAAAAAAAAAACCCCCGGGGGGTTTGCTGCTTTGTGGTCATTTTTAGCAGTGGGACACCTTTCCTCCCACTGCAAAAAACCTACAAACAACCACCAACATATACCTTTTTCCCCTGAACCCGATTTTTTCATTTTCCCTAACCCATCATCAAGGGCGGAACGGACCCGTCTGGCATCAGGGATATGTGCTAAGGGTTGAGTAAAAAATTTTACGACATTGTACTTAGGGCAATGGGGGCATAAGGCCGTTCTCTGTCTACCATAGGTTCATAAAAGGTGACCACCAAACTGCCTGTAATTTGAACAAACGGGTCGTGAACAATGATCGGGGTTCCCATGATTATTTTAATGGCGGGTCGGAAATTTAAGGGGCAAAGGAAAAGACAAAATGTCCTCGAGAAACTAGGGCCAACACCCCATCGGGGGGGGTGTTTTTAAACCCGGGACCCGGGCAAACCATGAACCCATTGGCCCCCTGTACTGCTGAACCTGGGGCTTCTTTAGCTCCCCTAAATCTGCTAAGTTTTTTCCCCAATGGAAATAGGTGTTTTTGTGTTTGATGGGCAGAAATTTTTTTACAATACTAACGCAGATGGAAGTTGCATATTTTTTAAATAGCTCCCCCCTCCCGCTTCCCCGGGGGTGTCAAAAATTTTGGGGGGTCCCCAATCTGTTCTAACAAACCTTCGTTGTTTCCCGGTTGCTAGCGTTTATTAGGGCACCCCCCTTTACCCCATATCCCATTTCAGAAATAGATTGTCACTTTTTTTCCCCCAGTACCAATTTACATGCAGCTGTTAATGTTTTTTACCCCTCCCCCCAAATTGGGGGCGAGAAAGGGTTTGGGATCAGCTAAATTGTTGTACCTTGTAAAGGTCCCAAAGGGGGTTTTTAAGTTGGACTTTTTTCCATACCCAAAGCTCTATTCCCTGTGCACCTCTGACACATGACCCCGTCTACGAACAGCTTTCAGATAGATGGGTTTGGAGATTGTAAAAGGGCCCCCTCCCTTACCTTCATGAAGGGGGCCATCTCCGGGAGACAATCATGGGGCTCCCCTTTGTGGGAAAATACCATTCTTGTGGCTGGGTTTAAATTTCATGGAAAACCCCCCCCCCCCCCCCCCCCTTTGAAATTTTTTAAATCAGGCCCGGGAAAGCAAATTTTCATAACCTGTTGAAGAGCTTGGGGTTATCCAAAGCGTGGGGCGGGGTGAGCAGTGCAGGGTAATTGATGGATGGTAAAAGTATAACAGGGTGGCCCATAGTAATAACTGAGGGGCCTTTTTTTAGGCGAAGGGCTCCCGCCAAACCCTGGTAGCAAAGGGGGGCAGACCTTTCGACACCCAAACTAATTTTGGTTTTTAATAAGAAATTGGCTTTTACCTGTTGGGGGGGTCTTGCATCAATTTCTTCCCCAAAGGCCCTTCAACCCTTTGGGCGGTCAGCCACATAGAGATGGAAAAGGTTTGCCAAATCTGGATTGGCCAGGCGGACATTTTGGGAGATCTTGTTTTTTGCAGCTTTGGGAAAGCACCCCCCTGCCTCATCTGTCCATTGTAATTGAGCCGATGGGTTTCCCTTTAACCCGCGGCTTTTAAAACATTGCTCTCCCGTGGAGCCGTTTTGAAAGGGGATAATCACACACCCACGGTTTGCCCGTAAAACCTTTCCATGCCAAGGAAAAAACAACATGTTACCAAAAGTCCCGGGGGTTTTTGGGGATTTGGGTTTTTGGCTTCCCGTTGGGGACGGGGCAATAAACCCTTGTCCCCACTAAGTTTTCCTTTGGGGAATACTCCTTTTGCTGGCAGAATTGCAAATTTTTTTTTCGAAATTTGTTTCCCCTTCTGCCCAAACAGTCAAAAACTGGGAATGGAGTCCCCCCTCACACTGCCTTTTTGAAACAGAACCCAAAACAGAATTTCAAACAACTTTACATCAAAATTGTAGAAGGTAAAGTCAAGGTGATTTTAAATCATTTGCCAGTACACGATTTTAAAATTGAAGGTGAGTGTACGGGAACCCCCCGTGGTAATTTGCGAATATTGTATATTGTTGGTTTTTTACGTAAATGCAAATAAATACTGGGGGAAATTTGGGTGGACCGGGGGAAAACTGAAGAAAAGCTGAACACAAAATCAAAAAACAGTAAAAAATTTGGGACCTTTGGAGGTTTATTAACCCGTATGTTGTGTGGGTCGGGTTTCTTACTGGGATTTTTTCTGCTACAATTTGCATTAATCAATTTAAAAACATGGACTAATCTATTTGTCATTAATGTTGGGGTTTCTGATGGGGAAAAATTGGGGGTGTTTTCAGGGGTTACTGTTGGTTTAAAAACTCCTGCTGTTTTCTAAACCTGTAATGATAGGCTGTATTTTTTCTTTCGCCTCTCCGTTTAAGTGGGTTTCTGTCCCTTTGGGGAAAGGGGAAATTTATCATTTGGTTTAATGGTGGAAATTTTATGGGGTTTTGCTTTATTTTACAATCCACATCTGTCCCTTTCTTTTAGACCATACCTGCTCTGGGACTTGTTCTAATAGAGTTTTAGGTTTTGCCCCGCCCCCTGGGCCAAATTTTCTTTTTCCCCGGAAATTTAATGTGTTCTGCAAAAATTTTTCATCACTTTTGGGGAAAATGAGATCTTGAATTTTCGTCCATCTTTTTAATGCTAAGCAGTCCCCTGCTTTTACAAACCCTTTCGGTGACTTTTTCTGACTTCTTGAACCATGGGGCCTAGATCATGTTTATCATACTCGTCTGCAAACAGTAATGTTACAAAGTTGCTGAGTTGGTAACCGGGGAAACCTTCTTTCTACATCTTTATCAGGAAATGGACAACAGTGCAGCTCCTTGTGGCCAAAACCCCTATTCGCATACTGGGTGACAGTTTTTTTGTTTTTTTATGCCCTTTATCCCCCGCTTTTCCCCGTATTTTTCATGGTTTTGCCCTTTTTCATAAAACATGGTCAAAGGAGAGGAAGAAAAGGGTTTTTTAGTGATTCATTAAATTTTTTTCCCCAAAAGGGGGGGGGTCCAAAGGGTTTTCCCCCTCCAGTTTGGGGGGAAGGAGGTTGGTGATGTGAGTTTCAGCCAAAATACTTGGTTTTTCTGGCCCCATGAAATTGTTATCTGGGGGGTCCCCTTTTCAAAGGCCCTTTTGGGATCATGTAGGGGTTTTATTCTTGTCTGTTTCTTTTAAAAAAAATTCAATTAGGGGACATTTTAATTTTTTCATTGGGCCCGGCACGCACATCTCTTCCCAAAAGATTTATGGGGTAATTTTTCTAGTAAAAATAGTTTGGGGCATACACAGTCTTTTCAAACCATGATCATGGGAACTGGCTTAGTCATGGGTATTATTTGGGTCCCCTTCCCCGGGGAAACCCACTGTTCCCAATCTTTGATGCTGAGAGAGACAGGCCAATTCCATTTTTTCCTATACAGGAGTAGGGCCCCCTCCTGTATCAAAACAAAAAGGATGATGGCTGTCATATATTTTGACATCAATGGGGGGGTTTTTCTTGGGGTTTGGGGAAAGGACTTTTTGGGTTAAATACGGGTAGAAAGGGGGGACCCCCCTTCATTTTTTTAGGTTTCTCCCGGGCCCCCCCCCCTATTAGGGGGCCCCGGGGACCCCGGGGGTCCTTTTGGTCCCCGTTCCCATTTTTTTTGTTTTGGCCTTTTGGTCCCAGCATTTGGGGGCTTGGGGGTCCCAATTCCCCCGGGGTTAATTTTGGGTCCGGGTCTTTCCCCTTGGGCCCCCTGGGGGTTGGGGTTTTTTTCCAAAATTGTCCACATCCCCAAAATTGCATTCTCCACTCGCTGTTGTCCCAAAGTCTGGACCGGCCTGTGGCATCTGCTGGTATTGGCCTTTAGGGGGCCTTCTTGGGGCCCCCTTGTGGGGCCCCCCCCATCTTTCCCCCCCAAAGGGGGGCCCCCCCGTTTCCCCCTTTCCCAAAAGTTGCTTGTTTTGGGGGCCCCCTCCCCTTTGGGTTTTGATGCACAGGGAAAAGGAGGGGCTGGTTTTAGGTTGGGTCAGCTTTGGAGGGCAAAACCCCCCACAGGTTGGGGACTGCTGGATTTCTGCATCTGGGTGTGTGGGGGGGAGGTAACAAGGGAAAACCCCTATGGGGCTTTTAAACCCCTTTCCTCCCTGTTTGGGGTCCCCCGGGTTTGGGTGGTTTTCCACCCAGTAGTTGGGAGCCCTTTTGCTTGGGTTCTCTTTCCTTTCTTTGCTTTGGACAATTCCCCCCTCTGCAACTGGGGGTTTGCTTGGTGGGCCCCATTTTCTTTGGTCCCAAAGGCCCGTTTCTTTGGGCCCCATGCCCTGTTTTCATAGGAAAACATGCTCAGAGAAACAGAGGCCCTCCATCTTCATGAGCCCCACAACTCCCCTTCCCGTTTGGCTTGTAATTTTTTGGGGCATGGCCTCCCCTTTAAAGTAGGTTTTGAATAAGGGCCCGGGTGGGTTTTCCCGTTCATTCCCCTTTACCCTTTCCCGTCTTGTTTTCCATTTCGGTTTTGGGAAACCCTTTTTAGAAACTGGGCGGGGCCCTTTTATTTATCCTTTAGGCAATTTTTGTCTAGGGTTATTGGGGTCACTGGGGAGGTGGGGTATTTTTTTCCTTAAAGCTGCCCACACCTTGGGGCTAATTTGGTTGAAAAGGTTTTCTTGTCTACTGGTGTGAGGGCATGACCCTTGGAAAGCTGGGCTTCGCAAACCCCCTCTCTGGCTTCTGAGGTCCCCCTGTTTTTTAAATTTGCAGCCCCTTGATGTTCCCTTTCCAGATTGATGCCTCCAGTGATTTCTTCCAGCTTTTTTTAACCATCGTCCAGCACCATCCCCCAAAAGGGGTCAGCCTTCCAGCCAGGGTTATCATGTCCATAAATGACCATGGCACGTATCTGTCATCATGAGGTCCTTTAGACAGCAAGGGAGCCATATAGGTCCCTCCTTGATCTTGTTCCGTCTTCTGCTGTCGCATTTTGGACCTGGTCACCATTTGGCTAGGGCCGCTTTTTACTATCTGTAGCCCTACGTCACACTCAGCTGTGAGTGGCTTCCTTTCTCTTGCTGCTGGCCTGCTTTCCTCCTTGAACCCCTCATGGAATGGGTTTGTAGTTGGCAGTATGTCTGAGCCTTCACTGTCCTCCCATTCGGACACATCACCTCCCTCTTCCTCATATTCCATGTCTTTTCCCCCTCTCCTTCCTGCCTCTTCGATCAGAGACAAAGTCCGTGGGCTTGGCAGGTCTGGGTAATCAGTTTTGGCCTCTATTATAAGCTGCTCCGCTTCCATTCTCTTCAATTTTTCCAATTCTTTATCTCGTCTTTTCTTCTCTTTTTGTTTTTCTATTGTCTCTTTTAAATTTTTTAATCGTCTATTTTGTGCTTTCTCTTCCAACTCTTGCTCCTTGAGTCGTACAAATGTTTCCGTTAGTTGCACCAAGTCCTGGTTTATCTCTTTTGCCAGTGATTCAGTTTCTTCCAAAAATAACTCTATCTTGGGATCTGTGTGGCCTTTGTATGTTGACTTGGTCCTAGGCTCTGAGCGGCAGGTGGGGCCTCTTGGGTATGGTAAATGTCTGCGACGTACTGGGGGTAGGGAACGGCTAAGGGTAGATTTTCTCCTTACTTCTGGGGTTTTATCCCATCCGTCATAGTCACCGCTGTAATCATACTCTCCCTGCTGTGTGCTACTCATTTCTTTTTCTGTTTCTTCCTCTTCTTCTAAAGCTAATTTAAGTTGCCCTGTAATCTTTCCCCTGCTGCCTGACTTTATCACAACTGGGTACTGACCTGCTGCACTAGGGTGATAAGGTGGTGGTTTATGATCAGTGTAATCAGGGGCTGTTGGGCTCTTTTGGTGTTCTACTTTGAAATATTGCAGGATGTCTCTCTGTTCAGCATGCCTCTGTTTTTTATGCAAAAGCATCCGGTCCCGTTTTTTATCTTTATTTCTCAATCTTTCTTCAACTTCATCACAGCATGAAGGATCAAAGCTGCCTTCTTTAGGCCAACGATTTTTCCCAGATGTCATCTTATGCCATTTGGTCATGCATTTTTGAATTTTACGTTTATTGGATGGGTGTGTCAATATTACCAATTTGGCTGGCGTCAGCCCGTCAGACTGTTGTTTGCTCATATTGATTCCCATGGCTACTAGCAGTCACTCAACCGTCAGGTCCGTGCTTATTCACCAGTCTTTGTAATCCTCAGTTAATTTTTATCTTAACTGGTTCTGCTCTCTTCAATACAGATCGTGTTTATTTTCTTTTAGTTTCTTTCTAGTTAATTTACTTCCTAAATTTAGATCTTTTCAATTTTGAGATAAAATCTTTAATAAAACAAATTAGTAATGTTATTTTGCACTTTCACTAATTCTATACTTTATATATTTTACTTTATGTAGACTATAGTTTGTAATAATATATACTTATAATATCTTTATCTTATAAAGCTTACAATTTCTTCCAATCTTATTTAGGAATTTTGTTAATTTATTTCATTCTCATAACTCTTGTGTTTTTTTTTTCAGTTATCAATTTTGTTTTCCAATCCTTATTAATTTTCAGGTTATTCTTTTTAACTATATTCTGTACTAATTACTTCTATGAATTTATTATTATATCTTTAAGCTTTATCTATATTATAATCTTTATTTATTAATATCACCCACCCCTTACTTCCCCTCAGTTACTTAACTCTTTCACTCTACACACTAACACAGACACACAAGACAAATGATTATATATATATTTACAGTGCACTTCTTCCTTCCTCACTGTTTCCTACAGTGGCATATACGTTTTTCCCTGCTGCCCCGGCTGCACCCAGATAACTGGAAATGCATAGACGTCCTCCGGATGGTCGAGCGGTACTATTCTCCGATTATCGCTGAACCGGTAATATTCTGGCTATCCCTTAGCCTGGCTATCGCTTAGCCTCTCAATACCTTTTCCTCACTGTTTCCTACAGTGGCACATATTCCAATACCTTAATACTACTTAAGCCGTCTCGTGGAGCACCCTGACTACCTTAGTCACTGATACCCTCACGTAACACGCGTACACTATTGGTTCCGGATTTATGGCTTCCACAGACTATGTATGAATCTGTCCCTTTACCAATCATCCGCTCAGAACAACCCGTGTTAAGCTTAACTTATTTACAAAATAATTTAAACACAGAACAGTTTAACACAAACATTAATAACACTTAAAACATGCATTCATACATACATTCATACATACCTGGACCCTTCCTCAGCTTAATCTGCCTTTATATACTCTTATATAAATTCTTATCAAATTTGGAAATTACTTTATTAAATTTGGAAAACTAGGTTCTTTTTAGGAGAGCTTTGTGACGCCTGACACTCACAAGCAGTAGCCGGTGGCCGGTTCCCCACTAATTTAGAAAATTAAAACGAATTGACTCACCTTTAATGGTGAATTATGGGCCCTCGGGGTTCCACGCTCTCCAGCTGGTGCCTGCAGATCATCCGACGTCCCCTTTTTGCTTTCCTCCTGCAGCTGGCTCGCCAATTATGTCGTCTATAATTCTCTTCTTGACGACTTAAAATTGAAGCTAAGTTTTATAAAAATTCAAAGTTCTTAAAAAGCAGAAAAAGTCTCAAACAAAGATCAAAAAATTTAGGCAGAGGCAGCTGAGTCCAGGTCCAGTGTGTTTATTGCTAAACACAACACATTCACACTGAGCTGGTCACCGGTGAGCCAAAGCTGAACAAATGGTGAACACAGCTCCCTTTTATACATTTCTTATCGGTGGAAAACCCCCTTCAGAACATATTTCAGTCTTTGGTAAAGGTCACATTGATATTTATCTGCAAAACACGGTGACATTCATAGACACATCTCATTCTTGTGAGAGCAATCTCTCAGGCCATGAAAACATCTGGTGCATTCAAATCAGAAACTTATGACGGTTTAGTCACAAACATGTCAGAACACATCTTTCCCTTGCTTCAAGCCATGTCAGTCTGGCCTACTGCTCCCCCCTCGTGTCTTAGTCAAAGCATCACCCTTTCTGGGACCATTACCGCTCCGTGTGCCTTGAAAATAACAACTCTTTTTGTATGGCCAAATTTTGCTGAGCTGGGCAACCTTGAGATGTCAAATATTTCATTTTTATTGAGTGTGCTTTCTTATCACTAAGGGGCCTCAACCCTGCGTTGTCCTGCAGATTCCACTCCTTTTGGAACAGGTGCACACTCACTGCTCTGTTTTTCTCCTTTTTGGCCTTGAATGGCTCTCACTGCTCTGTTTTTCTCATTTTGGCATTGAATTGCTCTTATAACAGTATTTGGGAAAACAACTTTAAACTTATAAAACATTAACTTTATTTTATCTTATGATTAGTGCAGATTAATACACAACAATCTCATATTTACGAGATCAGTATCTCATAATTAGGAGATACTGATCTTGTAATTATGAGCTCTTATTTCCTAATTATGAGAGCGTTTATATATATTTGGTTATGCTTACTTGAGCCTGTGATGTAGAATCTCTCACATATCTGCATCTGTTAAACTGAACAGTTCTCTGTACCCAGGTCTAAAATGATATGCGTTGGAGTTCCACTCCTGTTTTTCATTTCATCAATAAATCCATCTATAACCCTGGGATTTCTACTTGTTGTCCTGATCGGTTTAAGGAATCTGACCCAAATGCAGAGAAACCACTCAGAGAACACGGAGAAAAGTTTAACAGGTTTAACAGGAGGTTGGATCTGGAACTCAGGGAACTTGTGAACCGGAACTGGAAAGTCAGAAGGGGAGATCACGGAGATCATTTCAGGGACCGTGGGATCCAGACTGCAGCTTGAATTATCCTGGAATGGGACTCACGTTTGAGGGGAGTCTTGTCAATCCTTGAATCCAGTCTGTGTCTGTTTATCCAGAGAAGAGGGAACTCGTTGGAGAGTGGATAGGTAGACAAACGTTGGACCCAGAGGAGTAATGGAGCGCACTGTCACTTGGATTTCCAATGGGAACTTGAACGGCTCATGTGGAGGTTTTCCCCTGCTCAGTGTGAACTCAGTAAATCCTTCCAGGGTGAGAAAGTCCAGGTATCCAGTTACACAGTAAGACTTCCTGCCGAAGAGCAAAGACAAAAACAACATAAGACTCAGAGAAACAAGGCTCAGGTTAGACTCAGCTAATCTCAGCTTGGCTAGAGTACCCAAAACTGGCAAACACTCTGGCGTCGAGGTAGTGACAGCCCACAGCTCAAATACTCCTCCAGTAATGAACCAACGAGTCGCAGGTGTGCAGGGAGGCCCAACGAGAACAGGGAACCACCTGGTGGTGGAGAGAGAAGAAACACACAAACAACCCACACAACTGGATCCTAAAACTTGTGGAGTAAGCATGCAGCGATATGACCATATGCAAAAATCCTTCAACAGCTCTCTTAATACAGATTCTGTTTGGTTTTAGTTTTTCATATGAATAGACCTGCTGCATGAAGTTGGGACCTGGTAGTTTTAAACTATTCTGAAGCTGTCATGATCTCTGTCATTGCTCCCCTGTCTAATTGGTCCTGCAGCTGATTAACCCCAATCATTTCCACCTGGTTATTCTGCTTTTTATGTTGCATGCTTGCCTTCCATCAGCGCCAGGTTATTCGAGCAGTTTGATAAGATTATCTTTTTCTCTTTTCCTGATTGTGACCTGTTTCTGCCCTGTGGATATGGAGTGATTTTTTCCTGCCATAAACGCTTTGAACTTTCCCACTGCCTGTCTCGCCTCAAATTATGGATCCAACATTCTGAGGTCATTACAGAAGCCTCAGCTCTCCTTGCGGATTTAGGATTTTGAGTTCTATGTGACACCACCAAGCCAGCTTAAATGTTTTTCAGACGCATTCATTTACAACCATAAAGCAGCCCGTGCTGGTTTAATTGCTCCTGCATGAAAAGTGTAAAGTCAGAGTTGACTTCTTCGCCTAAAAAATTTCTAAGGACTTACTTTAAAATGCTGACAAATTAAAATTAATTCAGTCCACATTAAGGAAACTCTGTATTTTCCAGTGTCACATACCTAAAAGTAAATAAATGCAGATTATGTCATAATGGGTGAGGGGCTCTAGCCCATATGCAGAACCACTCGGAGACAGGGTAAAGTTTAAAGGTTTATTTAAAGGAATGTTAACTAATTAAACAAGTCCAGGGTTTGGGAAACTGATCAGGATTTGGTTTCCCGCTGGTTTGGGGATGAGCTGAGCTGCAGAGGGGGGCGGGGGGGGGGGGGGGGGGGGGGACCTTGTGGATCCAGAGGCTGTTGGCAGGCCGAGGGCTAGCAGAGCTGAGTACTGACAGAGGGTGAACTAATGGCTTGGCTGAGACAGTCTGAGTGCTGGCGGGCAGGTTTCAGGTTGGGAACCCTGTGCTGGCAGGAGAAGAGCTGAGAGCTGGGCAGAGGCTGTCAGAATGCTGGCGGTCAGATTCCAGGCTTGGCTCTCTCTCTCTTCCTCTCTCTTGAGGACCATCTGAGGTGGGCGACCTTGAGGGTCCAGAGGCTGTCGGCAGGCTGAGGGGGTAGGAGGCAGAGCTTGGTTGAGTGTTTGCAGATTACTGGCTTGGGTTTCCCTTCTAGATTCTTCAGAGAGCGGGCAGGCAGGTCCTTGGCAGTAAAGATTCTCCTGGGTTCCTCAGAGATCAGGCGGGCAGATTTCCAACAAAGAAACTCTTCAGAGTTTTCAGGTTTTCAGGCAGGTTCAACCTGGGAAGAAGAAAGGAGAAAACGGATCAGGTTCAAGTTCAGGTTTCAAGGTGGTCAGAGATTCAGACAGGCAGGTTGGCTCAGGCTTGCTAACCATAACTGGCAAACACTCTGGCGCCGGAGTGTAGCTCTCCGCCTCCTTAAGTAGGGACCTCTTGATGAGCAGATGGAAAACAGGTGTTGCAGGTGAGCACCAGCCCTCAGGAAGGATTCCTTGGCGCCCTCTGGTGGGAAAGCCTCCGGATCCCAACAGATTAAATCTAACAACCCACTTAATTGTTCACGTTTCATGTAGCGGAGATCAGCAATGACTGTCCTTCAATATTATGAGATAAGATCTCATAATATTGAGATCAGGGTCTCATAATTGTGAGATAAATATCTCGTAATTATGAGAAAGATCTTGTAATTAAGAGATAATATCTCATAATTATGAGATGCTGATCTCAATATTATGAGATAAGCTTTCGGATTTTTATCTTTGGTGAATGCAATTTTTTTCTTTGGTGAAAGAAAACAAAAAATATCAGATCTCTAGCATCTTCTTCTCATGTTATGTTCTACAAAAAAATAGCGCCTGTTATTTATACCTGAACTGCCGTCAAAAATGAAAACAGATAAAGCAAACAAATATTGGTTAAAGGGAATCTGAAATGTTGATAGCTTACAGACTTTGTCCATTTTACCAGCATTCTTCAGATTTCCCATCTGACTCAGAATATTCAGTTTTATAAAAGAAATCCTAACGTTGGTTACTTACATTTCTCGAGTTCCACAAATCAAGACACTCTCCTGATTCTTTACAGAACTGCAATTAGAAGCTTTTGCCTGTTTTATCCTAAATAATATATAGTTTTTCAATTGGGACTAGTTTCGTAGCCTTATATTAATTTTGATAACCACCGTATTCTAGCGTTTTGTTGTTTTGTTTTTTTTTTTTAGCTTTAAGCACGCACGCGCACACATACAGACTAGAAAACAAGCAATCAGAAAGGGAGAAGGCGGAACTTAAGGCAGAAAAATCAGAGAGTGGTTTCATATTTGCTGGTGATTCACTGCACCAGAAGGGACAGAAGAAGAATCAGAGCTTCTCAAAAGACCGCCATAGTGCAAACAGCACATTTCTAGGTATTTACTAGCTAAGCAGAAGGCAGTCGCACCTTCAATGCAAAATGATCAAGAAATAAGTTTTAAAAAATCTTAAATTGAGTGTATTTGCCCTTAATTTGTATAGGTAAATAAGATAATTTGCCACTGGAATAAGAAGTTTTACTCTTAAAATAAGATAATTAGATAATATGCACTTGAAATAAGACAATGCAATTGTTTTTTCTTATTTTATATGTAAATGATCTTGTCTCACTAACCTCACTTCAAGAAAAAAACACTTATTTTAAGAAAACATGTCTTATTTAGATTAAATTTTTTGCACTGTTGTCACTGGGTCCACACACACCTGGTGATGCAGCAGCAAAGGATGGTCCAGAAGCAGACGATGGTCAAGAAGCTGTTTCTGTCAATATATATATATATATATATATATATATATATATATATATATATATATATATATATATATATATATATATATATATATATATATATTTATATATATATATGAACCACTATGCCTCAAACTGGGGATATGGAACCTGATCTTTTTTGTAACTGTCTCACTAAACAGACATCTTGCATCAAATACCTCTGACTTTTCTTCTTCTGGCTTCTCTGGCGGGCTGTACTCAGCGGCCTGCTCCTCCTCGACCCTTCCCTGGATATTTCTGGTGGTCTCTCGGGGAGCGATGAAGGGTTCAAGGAAGGACAGGACCCTTCATCTGCTGCTGCACCACTTCTCTTACTTTCTCTTTCTTTAGCTCTCTTGCATATTTATCCCTTAAGGTTTTCCACCTCTTCCTGTATACATCCTCTGAATAAACATTTATTGAGCAGTGTGAAATTAGCAGTAGATTGAAGGAGTATGTTTACCATTGTAAAAGCCTAGATAACTTATCAGAGAGTCCGATTTCCTCGCTAATGATCCTCCAGGCAAGGTCCTTTCTGCTCCTTTCTCTATTCTGATAGCATGATTGGTCATAAATAACCGGATGAGAGAGCAACCAGCAATGATCAATTTCTATTCCATGTTAAAGAATTCCCAGGTTTTCTCCGTCTTTCCATCCAGTCTTCCCATTCAGTTTGGTGGAGTTTCTCTCGGACTGGTTGATGTGGCACTGCTCCTGCTGATCAAGATGCACTGCAAGACCATTTGCTGTGCTGTGATGTGCGTCAATCATTAACTTTGCATGTAAACTAGCTGTTTTTGCTGCCTGTGCTGCTTGTGGTGTGAACTTAGCATAAGGCAGGAAACTCTGCATGAAAAAAACAGGCTAGTGATCATGTCAATCTGGGTAGATTACGAACATGTGAGTCACTAACCTGGTCTAATAGTTCTAGTTCTTATAGCGGATGAGGTTGTTTCCAGCCTTTTAACTGCCGACAAGACGCAGCGGACACTGCCCAGAGTGTCCCAGACACTAAGGCCCCAGAGACCAGAGAACAGGCAGGGGATCAGATCCAGACAAAGGAAGCCAAAGCAAGTGTCAAAGAGATGCACAGGAGTCCAGGCCAGAAGATCTGAGATCTGAAGAGGTACGGAAGGGAAATACAGGACAATGTCAGGAGAAAAAAAAATGTAATTCCCTTTATTTTCCCTCAGTGGGGAGCAGTGTGGGGTTAAGGGTTTTGCTCAGTAACCCAGAGTGGAGGCTGCGGGGATCGAACCGGTTACTTGCAACCTCCTAAGAGATCAAGTACACTGCTCTAACCACTAACCACTCCCCAAGGAAGCAGTCCCAGGTAGTAATGGGACATCTGAAGCCAGGCTCTGAGATATGTGCCAAGTAAAAAGGGGGCATGTCTAATGAATGTCTTGTGGAACCGGTAACAAATGATGCCTCATGTTACTGTTATCATGCCACTGCAGCATTTCGCAAGTCAGATTTGAAAATAAAAGCTCAATGAAACATGCTACTCTGTGGGTTGTTGTAGTTAGGTTGGTCGCATATCAGCGGAGATGGAATCTGAGTATATCATAATAGCATTATTTGAGGGAAGAATGGAGTCAGCAAAAGAAAGGAAGACCTCTCCTATTTGGGAGTACTTTGAAATTACTGCTCAAAACAAGCTTTAATAAAGTGTGTTTGCACACTAACTGATGGCAATTTCCTCATTAACTCTTATTTTGTGTTATTGGACATATTGGTTTGTATTTCAGGAGAAGTGTTTGATGTGTTGTTTGAAGCTGATCTACATTAATGACACCTTATCTTAATTTAATAATTTATTGTTTAAACTGTCTAAATTAGCCGACAAAGAAACTGCCTTAAATCAGACAATGTGGAAAAAAGTCCTATTTATTGATAAATATAACTAACACTTAAATACACTGAAATTTAGTTGTTTGTTCAGCAATGTCTCAAACAGGAGATACAGACTAAATACTTTTTGAAGAACGCTTTTTTGTGGGGAGATAACTTTAAATTTCCAGGAAAAAAAGTAATGAATAGACAGCATACAGTCCATCTTTTTTGCAACAATCAATCCACAACATCAACTAAGATCATTTCTGTATTAAAGGGATTATTGTTGGTATAAATAATTGTATTTACTTAAAAGTAAATTACACATGTGTATAACAAAATACTTTATTTTGACAATATTACACTCATTAATTTCTTTTATGAGTTTTGAAATATGTCATAGTGTCTGTGCTGCAGCAACCGGTTTTGGTGCTGCCGTTGACCAGTCACCGATGAGCAATGAATGAAGCATCAAGTAATGAACATTGGGTTGGAGGCCTAAATTGGAGGCCTAAATTGCTTCATGAGGCTTCATTTGGCCACCACTAGTTCCAGGTTCAGTTACCAGTCAGAATCCAGCAGGATTCAGAAGACAGGTCAGGCAAAAAGATCAGAACGGGAACAGGCAGGCTTATAGGCCCAAAGGTAGAATGGGTTGGGATCAGGTAATCAGAAAACACTAATACTCGCTAGAAGACTCTAACCAAGGGCTCAAAATCACTGGCACTGATGACTGGTAGAAGGCAGGTTAAATGGAGACTGGAGCAGTTGAAACAAATTAGTAGTAATGAGAAACACGGCAAAGCTAGGCAGGTGAATAAAATAAGTAATCGAGCCAGTCACCAGCACCACGATCATGACAATATCAAACATATTAGTAATCGGTCTCCGCCAGTCATGTGACATTTGTTGCTAAGACGCCATTTTTTGGGGAAAAGGCGTAGTGTAAACAACCGCAGCATAGCTAAACGAAGGACTAAAGGATTGAGTTTGTTTCTCTGACTATATGGAAAAAAGTAAGCAGAATGTGAAATTATCGTACCGGTGTCGTGCCAAGGTAGTTATCCCTGTGAAAATTTGTATCCCCTCGTCGGGAGCGCGCACGGAGTAGGAAGGACAACCCGAGTTAACTCCGCCTCAATTCCAACGTGCAGAACTTGAAATTTGAAAGGTTTTATGTGTATGAAAGTTGAGCTTTACTGTTTTATTCTTTACTTCACATGTTATAGCAGAATATCGCCAGTGATATCTAAAACTAATAATAAAACACAAACGTTTGCTTGAAAGCTGGTCGCTGACAGCAGTGTCTACTCCTTCCTCTGAAAGCAAACAGATCCTTGTTCTTTTCCATACGTCCCTTAAAATCTCTCATTGTTTCACAGTGTCCAAATGTTCTCATCCCATTGAAAACTGTTGTAAACCATATACTTGTAATAAAAATGAAATAGAAAATGGAGTGCACGTGTAATCATTAAAGACTATATGCAGAAGGAAAATAATTTTTTCCTGGTTGAAATTTAGTACTTAAATCTATATTTGTGTTTATAGTAACTTACAATTTATCTATGTTGTACTGTCCTTAATAAACAGTTTGTGTTCTAACATCAGCCGTTTTATTTCATCCCATATTGCCAAAACTGGCAATATGGGATGAAATAAAACCTACTGTAATCTGTTCCCCCAGTCTAAATCAGGCAAAAAAGGCCCCAGCTTTTTCATTTTTGGCTTATAAGCATCTTTTATGATGACAATTTATTCCTGAAACTTTGGGTGTTATGGACCTTTATTTCTTAAAGTTACAAGGAGGGAACAAATTATAGCAGGCCACCTGCTATAATCTGTTCCCCCTGTCTAAATCAGACAAAAAAAGGCCCCAGCTTTTCCATTTTTGGCATCATAAAAGATGCTTATAAGCCAAAAATGAAAAAGCTGGCGCCTTTTTTGCCTGATTTAGACAGGGGGAACAGATTATAGCAGTTGGTCTGCTATAATATGTTCCCCCCTTATAACTTTAAGAAATAAAGGTCAATCAACTCCAAAGTTTCAGGGGTTAGTTGTCATCATGAAAGATGTTTATAAGCCAAAAATGGAAAAGCTGAGACCTTTTTTGCCTGATTTAGAAAGGGGGAACAGATTATAGCAGGTGGCCTGCTATAATTTGTTCCCCCCTTATAACTTTAAGAAATAAAGGTCCATCACATCCAAAGTTTCAGGAATAAATTGTCATAATAAAAGATGCTTATAAGCCAAAAATGAAAAAGCTGGGGCCTTTTTTGTCTGATTTAGACAGGGGGAACAGATTACAGCAGGTTTTATTTCATCCCAGATATAAGTACTAAATTTCAACCAGGAAAAAATTATTTTCCTTCTGCATATAGTCTTTAATGATTACACGTGCACTCCATTTTCTATTTCAGGGATAACTACCTTGGCACGACACCGGGACTGGCAGCCTCTCACAAAACACGATGGTGTCATTTCTGGTAAATAATTGTGCCGAAAGAACAGCCGCGTGTGGCTTATCTCGACTTTCCACCTAATATGGTGGTTTTCCCATGATGCACCGCGCCCGAGGTAAACAAATGACGTCACGTGGCGGAGACCTTTTTTTTTTTTTTTTTTTTTTAGAGGTTTTTATTAATTCTAAAATATGCTGTGCAATTTTGGATAAAATCGGAGAGCCCAAACACCAGGAAAGGTAGCATTGGCTAATCTCTTTTTGCACTTATTTTAATACAGGCTACTTATGAAAGCACCAACACCATAGCTGCTAAAACAGATGTTGGCTAACAACATTGTTGTAGCTACTCTATACATTGAAAATAAAGCATTCAACTTTTTTTTTGTCTGTCTTAATGCGTTACATATTTTGAAATGTGGTGCTCTGTCTATGCAACATTTTTTGAGGAGACTTTTAAAAAAGGATTTGTCAGTGAACTAAGCCAAACGAGTCGGATCCCAAAGCATTTACGCATTTCCCATCAGCGGGAGTAACTCCTCCCCTTTTCTTGCGGAACGCTATCCGTCTCCATGGTTACGGGGTTGGACACTTTTTCGTTTTGTACAGTTTCAACATCGCTGCTAACAGGTACGCTAAACTGGATAAAATCACAGAACCATAATGAGCTATTCTGTAACCCAGAGTACTACTAGGACCAAAGATACAACTAGAGCTGTGATCACGGAGCGGCCTTTTGACTGTTTATATGGTAAGTGAACGCAGCGAAAGCTATGAAAACGCTGGATTATATCCTGCACTTATCTTGTTTACCTTCATTAAACCTTATATGGCAGATCCCGTTTACACCGTGTCATCAGAGGTGGACCGCAACAGGGCTATTCTCAAAGCCTATGCGACCACTGTGAACTACGTGAGTTATTGGTTCATCTACTGATCTGTTCAACATAACAGTCAGGGCCTTATATATATATATATATATATATATATATATATATATATATATATATATATATTATTAGTTGTTTTATTTACATCCATAAAGAAAGTATTTTCCTCATAGCCTATAGTTTGACAACTATAGATTATTAATTTTCTTATTTTCTAAGAAGCAAGAAATAATATGTACAAAGGAAAATAATGATAATAAACTAATTGTGAAGTGACGGGCTTTAAGATTAGATGTAAAACATAATGACAATCTCCAGATCTCTTTTGGTAATTTCAAACTCTCAAAACAACATGCCTGAGGAAATGGAGAGTAATAGTAATGATGGTAAACTTGAGACATTTCTGCCAGAAAAAGTTAGTGTAAACTTGTAAATGTGACGTGCGGACTGGTGACAGCAAAGGTCACTTTGTTTTTTTCTATATATATTAATCACATGAAATATGTGCCATCCAGCATTTCCCTAGTTGAATACAGATATATAAGTGTTTAGTTTGAGAGCATTGTTGGCATTAAGTACATTACTTTATCTTTCTTATGGGAACTGAAACTCACACGTGTCTGCCAATTGCATTACCCAGTATTAAAATGTAAAATAAAAACAGAAGAGTCCAAAACATAACTCTTTAACACCATCTTTATAGAGGCAAAGTAAAAACATTATTATAATCAAATAGATAAATGGATTTAAGGCCTTCTTTTAGTTTTTTTGTGACGATTTCCCATCAAAAACATGATTTTAAGATTAGAACATTACATCAGACCAAATATATAGTGACATTTAATTTTATCTTTGGGATTATTACAGTATTTTAGATTTTTGAATTAAATATAATATTGCTTCAGACAATTTTTAGTTCAGAATTGTTGGCTTTCTGAAATTATGCTGAATTATGCTTAAAAGTAATCTGACAAGCAAGCCACTAAAAATTGCAAATCTCTTGAAAATCTACTAGAAGTAATATAACCGTGTAATACAACCTGAACCCACATATAGGACCTGGACCCACAGGAGCAATTATCTAATCTGCAGACAGTTTTATCTGGAGCCCACTTCTACTCTGATTCCCAAATTTGAAGTTGCATTGTACTCACATAAAAAAAGGTGGTATTATTTATAATAAACTACAGGAAAGACTTGAGAAAAGCAGCACCTGGAACCTGGGGACACATAAATAGAATAACCCACCACTAGTTGAAACCAGAGGAGGTATAAAAGTGACATGGAAACCATGGGAGACCAATCAACGCCACACCGAACAGCTGAGTGAAAATGACATGACAAAAGAAACATGTAAAATAAAAAAGCAGAATGAACAAAGGGAGCTAAACCGAAAAGTAGAAGCAAAAGTAAAATGTAAGAATATGAATTAAAATCCACAGAAAACACTAATAATGATAATAATAATAGTAACTAATGAACATAACACAATATAAGGGTTGGTGGATGTTGTTGTGGACCCAAATGCAGAGTAGAGGAGGCAGCGATAGTTCTTGGAGGTTTAATTGTAAAGCAGATGGTACAAAAACATAAATGCAGAAATAACAGGCTGGGAACTCAGGAAACAAAAACTAGAGAAGTTCGGGAGAAACATACAAGACGAAACAAAGAGAACCTAGCACTGGGGAACTGCAGAGGAGCAGTGTATATGGGAGACAGAACAAGGAGTGGAGTGATCAGCTAATTGGGAGCAGGTGAGGACAGAAGCAGCTAGAATGGAGCTAAGGGGAAAGAAATGGGCACAAGAGGGCAACAAAGAGTAAACAGGGAAAACATGGTTTAACTGTAACTAGAAAATAACTTAAAGGGGAATAAAACAGATGACTACAAAAAATAAGGAATGACCAAGGGAAAAACTAGAGGATAAGAGAAGGGACTGGAAATAAATGAAGCCATGGAAAACATAACCTAAACATAAGAGAACGAATAACTAAGTTAAACTAGTCAAATGAATAAATAATTGCAAAAATGCTGAAAAGAGATATCAAGGAAGACTAAAACTAAAAATTCAAAAATTATATTAATCTTGACAATACAGAATAACATAAAATAAGGAATAGCTGAGAACCCAAAATGAAAACTTACACAGAACCAAAAAGTTCAGATCATGGCACACAAAAGAATTATACTTAATGTTAAGACCTTGACATCAATATTGCATCCTAAATCAAATTAAAACAAAGCAGCAGTGGATTGTGACACATTGTTGCTTTGATGTTTCAATATTTTTTTATATTTTTCTTTTTATCTCATTTAGAGAAAGGTTGTTGATTTCGAGTCTATATTTAGCAGCCAACCTCGGTACACTCTCAAACTGGACGCAGTGCCATCCTATGCTAATGACTGGCGAGGACGGGCTGTACAGTGCAGGGAGGTCCTGCAGAAACTGGCCGGGTGAATAAAATCAGCAGTTCGGTTTTCTGAATCATTCCAGTAGAACAATGCTTCTTCATTATTCTAATTATGACTGCGTTATCTTTGTTACAGAGTTAATCCAAACCCTCATAAATGCCCTGTGACCGGAGCTAATTACTGGAAATACATTAAAAGGTTTGATTTGTCTGAATATATTCTAATGTTTTAATTTTAACATGCTGCATTTATTTACCTTGCTCTAGGAGAGTTTAAATATACAAAATGATGCATAGATAATGAATAAAAATAGATATATGAATTTTTTTTGCTCTCATTTTAGTCCTGTGATTCCGTTTGAACAAAGCTTTCCACCAGATGTTGTATTTGAATTTTCTGGGTAGGTTCTATATGTTTATTAAGTAGCTTAACCTTTTTTCAGTATCACTGTTTCAATTCGAAGCACATGCTGTGTTTGACTGTAAAATCACTGCAGGGAAGATTTTGAAGCCAGTGAGGAGGAGCAGCAACCCGCCCAGCGCACAGTGGGGGTTCAGACAGACTACAGAGAAAATGAAACGCAGACTGACCCCTACAGCCCTGAGTATGTGCTGCATCCTGGGACAGGTCCCTCCGAGATCCTGCAACTGGCATCGTTGACTTGGGGTGTGAGATCAGCTGCGACCACCTTCACTTTACAAGCATGAAATCTAAATCTCACAGACATACAATTTAATCCCTGCCTCTCAGGTCACGGCTTGCCAGCAGGCCTCGCTGAGGTGGAAATGATAGAGCGGATGCGTGCCAAGCAGGTTTGGGAAGCCAGCCTCCCTCCGATGCATGACCTGAGCCAGCTCGACAAGAGGAGGCGAATGATCGTGGAGATGGAGGCCAAGGAGTGGGCTTTCAGGGAAGAGGAAATCCAAAAGTCAGTTGTTGAGTGCATCAAACACTTTTTCATCTACAACCTCAAAATATATATAAAAAAAACATCATCGTAAGTTCCAATAATAAAAAAAATTCTTAAACAATAAAAAATTATCTTAACAAAGAATGAGATATTACATCATTTATAAAGTTAAATCTCCAATCTGTGCCACCATGCAGCCCTCCTTCCTGTTCCTTTTAAGGAAAAGAAACTTTTTACCAGCAGCAATAAATTAGACATATTAAGACATTTTCAAATTGTGTTTTCTTAAAGTTTAACATTTAGAACTCCTCCTTTACACCCTAAGACGTAGATTTTAGGTTGTTTTTCTTCTGATTTTCTTACATAGTGTAACCTTGAGTTTAAAAATCAGGATAATTTTACTGATGGAAAGTGTTATAAATGATCGAAACTTATGATTAATCATTTTTATTGTTAAATAATGGACTTCAGAAATGTTTAGAAGTTTTCCTTTAACCCTTTCCACCATTGTCAGCAATTATTTGTTTTCTATGCTGATTGATGTTGGTCTTCCTGTCTTGGTGTTGTGTTAGCTAGCAATTTAGCATTTAAAATCAGTACTTTCCTTTTGTTTGTTTTTACTTCAGACACTACTATTCCAGTTTAGCTTTATTTCCGTGGAATTTTTTTAATCTTCTCTATTAAACTTGTGTATATATCCCATACCTTATTATCAACCTTCAAATATAACAAATATTAAATAGTTTGTTTTTTAAGGTGAAACTAAACCCTTAGCATATCTTTGTTGACCAGGCTGCACGATGCCCGCCTTGCTGTGCTAATGGATCTGCGGCTGCAGGGAAATGAAGCTGAGAACGAAGCTGCAAATAACAGATTAACCCAAATATACGCTGCGCGCCTGAGAGAAAAGGATCTCAAGCTGGAGAAAATCCACAAAGTCTACATGAGGTGTAAGGCCTCCAATTGTGTTGATGGGACCTTCTTATTAAACAAGATGTTTACGATCTTTTAGATGCCTCTGATCTTATTCTTATTTCTGCAGCACTTAGAAAACTGGAAGCTAAGAGGATGCACATAGAGGGAAAACTACAGCAGGTAGGAGTAGAGAAATCTTTTAAGCAACGGAAGAAACAATCTAAAGACATCAAGACTGGGAAGAAGTCTGCTGTAGAAAAAGCTGTGAAAAAACTTAACGATTACAAGGTAAAGATCGTTCTTACTGAGTATAGAATCTAAAATCTGGCAACACATTCATTATTAATTATCACTAAACAGGCCCTCAGTGAGGAAGAGGCTGTGGAAACGAAAGAGAAGAGGCTTCGTCTTCTGATCAAAAAGGAGAAGCCTCCTCCTGCTGCTGTCACTCCAACGGTAGAAACCCCCCCTGAGGTGAGTTAGATGCAGTCTGTATTTTGCTTTTAATCTATTCATTGCGGAAAACCGAAGGTACCCACAGCCCCTTAATGGGAGCAGAAGGAAAACATGTTCCTGACCCTTCTTTTTAGATCAAACTCTGATAACTGTGGCATGTCTATATGTTCATCCCGTTATACTCTGATACCCTAAGGTTAAAATCCACAATCCATCTAGCTATCCGACCTTATCAACCTGATCTGTAAAGACCAGCTTGATAAGGTCATAATGGGAAACAAAAACAAAAATAAAACACATGGCAGAAGAAGATTAGATGATAAAACATAATCTGCCTTTTTGACCTACATAGGATACAATGAAGCATGGTAGGGACAACAGTGCACAAAAGGAAGGCTTTTTACTTAATCATTGACATTCTCATCTAGTCTGACTAGGCTTGAATTACTGTCAAGAAGAAAGGGCAAATTATCTCTGGAGGTGTAGGGAATACATACATTTACTCCCTCTATAAATAGAAATTTCATATGTTATCATATTTTAATTTTACAATACTAAAGCTGAGTTAAATATAACAAGGAACACTGAGGAGTATCAAACTTGCATGGAGCTTTTTCAGAAAAAAGTCTTTGTGAACTACCTTATGTACAGGTGCTGGTCATAAAATTAGAATATCATGAAAAAGTAGATTGATTTCAGTAATTCCATTTAAAAAGTGAAACTTGTATATTATATTCATACATTACATATAAACTCATATATTTCAGATGTTTATTTTGTTTAATTTTGATGATTACAAATGACAACAAATGAAAATCTCAAATTCATCATATCAGAAAATTAGAATATTGTGAAAAGGTTCAAAATTGATGGCCCCTGGTGCCACACTCTAATCAGCTAATTAACTCAAACCACCTGCAAAAGCCTTTAAATGGTCTTTCAGTCTAGTTCTATAGGCTACACAATCATGGGGAAGACTGCTGACTTGACAGTTGTCCAAAAGACGACCATCGACACCTTGCACAAGGAGGGCAAGACACAAAAGGTCATCGCTAAAGAGGCTGGCTGTTCACAGAGCTCAGTGTCCAAGCACATTAATAGAGAGGCGAAGGGAAGGAAAAGATGTGGTCGAAAAAAGTGTACAAGCAAGAGAGATAACAACACCCTGGAGAGGATTGTGAAACAAAACCCATTCAAAAATGTGGGGGAGATTCACAAAGAGTGGACTGCAGCTGGAGTGAGTGCTTCAAGAACCACCACACACAGACGTATGAAAGACATGGGTTTCTGCTGTCGCATTCCTTGTGTCAAGCCACTCTTGAACCACATACAGCGTCAGAAGCGTCTTGCCTGGGCTAAAGAGAAACAGGACTGGACTGCTGGTGAGTGGTCCAAAGTCATGTTCTCTGATGAAAGTAAATTTTGCATTTCCTTTGGAAATCAAGGTCCCAGAGTCTAAAGGAAAAGAAGAGAGGCACTTCATCCACGTTGCTTGAAGTCCAGTGTAAAGTTTCCACAGTCAGTGATGGTTTGGGGTGCCATGTCATCTGCTGGTGTTGGTCCATTGTGTTTTCTGAGGTCCAGGGTCAACGCAGCCACATACCAGGAAGTTTTAGAGCACTTCATGCTTCCTGCAGCTGACCAACTTTTTGGAGATGCAGATTTCATTTTCCAACAGGACTTGGCACCTGCACACAGTGCCAAAGCTACCAGTACCTGGTTGAAGGACCATGGTATCCCTGTTCTTAATTGGCCAGCAAACTCTCCTGACCTTAACCCCATAGAAAATCTATGGGGTATTGTGAAGAAGAAGATGCAATACACCAGACCCAACAATTCAGAAGAGCTAAAAGCCACTATTAGAGCAACCTGGGCTATCATAACACCTGAGCAGTGCCACAGACTGATCGACTCCATGCCACGCCGCATTGCTGCAGTAATACAGGCCAAAGGAGGCCCAACTAAATACTGAGTGCTGTACATGCTCATACTTTTCATGTTCATACTTTTCAGTTGGCCAACATTTCTATAAATCCTTTGTTTTTATTGGTCTTCAGTAATATTCTAATTTTCTGATATGATGAATTTGAGATTTTCATTTGTTGTCATTTGTAATCATCAAAATTAAACAAAATAAACATCTGAAATATATGAGTTTGTATGTAATGTATGAATATAATATACAAGTTTCACTTTTTAAATGGAATTACTGAAATCAATCTACTTTTTCATGATATTCTAATTTTATGACCAGCACCTGTATCTTTATTCAGGAGGGTGAGCAGACAGAGTTTGCAGTAATTTGTTTGCAAAAACTACTCAGAGGAAGAAGAACCCAATATGAGGTCTGTATCTGCTTACATTATGTCTTATGATTCCTGAAGTCTTTCTTACATGGGTTTTAGTGCATCGTCTGTGTCTCTCTTTTTTTCCATTTTGTTCCGTAGATGTTTCAGGGTAAAGAGAACAATCAAGAGCTCATCAGGGAGCTGAGGAAACTCCACGCTCTGCAGAGTGAGGAGCAGGAGCTAAATAAAGCTGAAAAAAAACATATAATGACTCTGAAGGAAAAGAGGGATGAGCAGATGAACAAGGTGAAGGACATTTTAACAACTCATAAAGTTTACAAGCTCGTCAATCCTCTGATTGCACCCTCTCTTTTCCTCCATAGGCCTTGCAGGAGGAAGCATGTCAGGCAGCAGTGGTTGGTCAGACCCTCACACAGCTGTTTGATAGCTTGTCCAAGGAGCTGGTTCTGCTCCAGGAGGAGCGCAGAATCCATGCTTTCACACTGATGGCTGAAAGAGAGCGACGCAAGCGGGAGGCAGAGGAGAGCGGGAGGCGTCAGTTGGAGGAGCGTAGACGCAGAGAAGGAGATGAGATTTTCAGACAAGTGTGTCCATCATTTTGTGCCATCAGGAAAAACACCTTTAATGAAAACAGGACATGTAGACCTTTCTGCAGGAGTATATATAAATATATATGTATATGTAGATAGATATATAGATATATGTATATATATATATATATATATAGAGAGAGAGAGAGTAGAATTGTGATTTTATTTGCTAAAAAAAAAACATAACGGGAGAGTATTGTTTGATGATACATAGTTTTAATTCTCAACTAAAAGTGTAATTGAAGAGAGCATTCCAACACCATGATACTGCCAACACTGTGTTTAAAGGTAAAGAATGTAGGTTCAGGGAATGGGTTTTAACTTTATTTAGTTTTCAGCATGAATATGTAAGTAAAATATGGTTAAATTCGATCCTAAGAAATAAACCTTTAATGTGTCAGATAGTGCAGGTGCACCAGGAAAGTGTGGATATGTATTTAGAGGACATCATTTTGGGATATGTGGAGCGTGTGGCTGATGAGCAGAGCAGAGAGGAGATCCGTAGGAAGGCAGAGCAGCTCAACGATGTTGCTTACGCTCTTGAAAAAAGGTAAATTATGACTTTTATGTCTTTGTTTAGGTTTTTTGGGGGGGAAATTAAAGGCTGAAAATGAAATAGTGTGTATATTTTGTGTAGCTTGGACAGTTGTCAGTCGGAGGAGATTGTGTCAGAGCTGGTGTACAGCTTTCTTATCCCTGAAGTTGAGAAGATTAACATCAGAAAAAGAGGTTCGTTTTTACAAACTTATGTAAGGAAAAAGTAAATAAAAAAAAACTAACATGAAATCTAAAAAAAAAAAGCTAAGTAAATTTTCACTGCTTTTTCTCAATCATATCTGACATTTCTCCCCCAGTACACTTGAAGCAGCAGAGACACTTGGAGGCAGCTCAGAGCATCATTCAGGGACTTGAGGCGCCCACTGGAACCCATCGTCCTGAATCGCCACAGGTGACCATCTCTGGTGTAGGAACCTCTAGACAGGCTGAGGACGAGATGAACGGCCAAGAGAAGCTGGAATAACATAATCAAGCTTCCCGGATTCTAAGTAAAGACGTATACAAAGATTAAAAGGCTAGGCTTTAATATCTGATCCAAAACTGTTGTTTTTTTTATTAAAGCAGTCTCATAAATCTAATTCTATCTATTAAGAAATTAAATCCCATTGAAGTATTATTTAATTCAATACCCAAGTGAGGCTGCAAGATTTACAAGTCTTGAGTATATAAAGATTGTACAGCTGGAGGGGATTTTAAAACACGCTATAACTGTGAATCTGACAGATGAGATGAGATATTATCATTTGGATGTATATGTATTTTTGAGAAAGGTTTCATAAATATTTAAGAAGTCTGCTTTTTAAAAATCAGCTCCAAAGTGTTTTTTTTGTGTCTGTTTTGAATTGGCCTTTGAGATGTCATGAATATCCAACATGCAACAAATTCCTTAATAAGTTGTGTTTGGTGTGTTTATTTGAGATGTTTAATAAAAGTATTGCAAAAAAAAAGTTTCTGTCATTGTTTTCTTTTTCATTTCTGATGTCTCTGACTTTTTAATAAACAATACAGATTCTTAAAATACGCTCATTGAGATAAAAAAGCAAAGGTTGATTTGTGAACATGAATGGATTTATGACATGCTGCAACAGTTACAATAGTTCCCTTTTAAAAGATCTGTCCCATCCAATCATATTAAAATGTATTCACCTTTAGCAGACAGATTGAGATTTAGTATATAAATAAACGGTTGGTAAATAAATGGTGCCACCAGCTAATCCAGGTCCAAATGTGTAGTTAAGTTAAAATCCACAAGTTTAACTACAGATTAAGCGCTGTTTGCCACACAGCACAGTGAAAACCCATTATCCTATACCATTGATGCATTAAACGAGTTGCTCATAGACAGGGGTAACAGGTTGTATTTGATTACACTGATTAAAGTGACAGCTTACAGACAGTGCACCCAAATCCTTCTGTGTGCTTCAGATAAAGCTATCATGTGACTCAGTGATGGGAACTTTGATTTGTCCTTTTTTTAAGTAATGAACGCCCCCAATGTTGCAGTTATGTGAATCCTTACATTAGAGCATCATGTGTGCAAAATAGTGACCAAAGCCTGCTGTGCAAAGAAAGAATTACATCAGGGTCCAGATGCTGTTGATGCTTCTGGAAACATTCATTGAATAATTGGTTTGGTTTGGTTTCCTGTTCTTTATGTTCTATTTGAAGCTAATCAACACAGTGAACAGTGTCTACTGTAAACCCAGTTGGGTTTTATGAGAGAATTCACTCTTCAGATAATTTCTGAACTAATTTCTTACCCTTTGGTGGGTCCAGCTGGGATTTTGTGTGTGTTTTACTTATAGGGTACTTTAAAATGATTATCTTCACAAGTATAATGTTTTTAATTAGTTCTGTAATGCTTTCTTTTTATTTTCTCAATTAGGCCTCAACACACACGCTCCACAATGCAAAAGCTCGAAATGAGATATTCTGCTGCAGGTTTAGTCTCATGTTTTGTAATCTAGAATTAATTAACTTGACTTGATCTGAAATCTGGAAACAAGAAGAGTTGGGTCGAATATATGTAGTTTAATAATGTTGGCATCTACAGTCATTTTAAAATAATACAACCGAATGTGTTCATCTCCATTATGGAGGTTGGAGTTTTCGCCACTAGAGGGCAGGATGTTTTCATTCTGCGCTCAGAAATATTTCGTTTGCACTAGAAATAATTAAAATTTTCAGATTCAGGGTACTATTCTACTATTCCTTTGGATTTGCAATGAAATTCTAAATTGGAATAACTTTTACAAACACTTGATTTAAAAAAAAACCTTTCTAAGTATGCTTAAACAGTCCAGTGTTTTTTTTTTTTTTTACTGTTTTAGTATACTTAAAAAGAGGGTTTTTCTGCTCCCTTGCTTCCACATATCTTCTACTTTCTAAAGTATTTAATTTAACCTTAATTATTGGTGTTTTTTTTTTTTTTTTCTTTTTTTTTTTTATGCATCAAACCAGGAGGAAATCAGAATCAGCCCAGCTTGATGAGTTTTAACTAGCTGATTTTTTTTTTATTGATAGAAATTAACAAAGGCTGATAACAAACATTTATTAAGAATTTTTAATTTAACAAGACCCCCCAGAAGATTGGAAATGCCCTTCTTTGCTTCCTAATTGCGTATAAGCTTGTAATACTTCATTTAATTTATATTACATTTATTTGATTATCATGCACCACATGTTTTTCTATTTTATATTTTAAAGACAATAATATTAAGAAAACAGTAAATGGGAATCAGCAAGAAAATGCCTTATCTGTGCATCAATATTAAATATTCGATCTCAACAAATCTTTTGCATATATTTATTTTTTTATTGCTGTTACTTTATGCCCTCTGTCATTGCTGCTGCATATTTCTTTTCACTAAATGCATTTTATGCATGATTACATTTGATGTATGTGTAGGTTTGAAATAAAGAGACAGCATTCAGCACACAGCTGCAGAACATAATGCAGTTTCTAATGAGCAGTTGGCCTGTTTTGCAGGCTGCTGTACCTCCTGTACTGCAGGCTGCTGTGACTGAGGTCAGAGTCGGCTCCAAGGTAACAGCTGTGGGCGGGTTTAGACCTGTAACCCCGCCTGTCTTAGGAATGCTTGTAGAAACCAGAGCAGAACAAAGTCAGGTCCGACCAGCCACAGTAACAGCTGTCGCTCTCACCTGCTCTGGATAAAGCTTCAAATCCTTCCTGGATCAGCAGCAGCGAGGCGAAGCTTCTGAGCACCGCTGGATCAACATCTGGACGCTCAGGTGAGAGATTTGATTAACCCCGACTGTCTGTTTGATTAAAGGCCGACCTTTAACCAGGTGAAGGAAACCAAGGGTTCACCTCCACATAAACATTACTCACACGTTTTTAGTCATTATTAGAGGTAAGTCCAACTACTTTACAAATGCCCACTAATTATTTTTATTTGAATATTTTGGTAAGCTACAATTCGCCTCTAAATGGTATAACTTTACTCTGAGCTGAGGCGTTAAATGTCAAAACAAGCTGCAGATGGTTGGTTGTTCATTAGCCTGCTGCAAAATGCAGAGTTGCTGCAAAGCAAGGAGCCAGATTTGGCTTCAGGTTGTTTTGATTAGTGAGAAGATAGGAACAAAACGTGAAGGTAGGGGGGGGGGTTAAAGGTTTCAAAGGCCTAATTATGGAAATTGTTCAAGAAGAGTTAAAAAAAAAATCTAAGTAGCCTAATCTTTTTTTCATTTACAGCACTTCATATACAGCTGTGCTTCAAACTGTATAGCAGTTTCACATAAAAGGTGAAAGATCTCACACTGTGAGTACTTTAGTGGAAACTGTTAAGTGCTTCACTCTGAGCCATCACTCATGCATTGTTTTTCTAAGGCAATCAGCACCAGGTCTCAGCTGAACATGTCATGTGAAGGGGTGTCTATTCTAGCTGCTAAACCAAAGGACAACACTAAAAGTACAGCAAATAAAAAAACAAGGAAAGGCATATATAAATTACATATTTTGTAAGGCTTTATTCAGGAAATAGACTACAAACTCAATAAGATTATCTATCTCTAATTTGATGATTGACTTAATTGATCTCACAGTGGAGAAATGTACTTGTTTTTATCAGCTAAATAGTCAAAAAGAAGAGAGAAGGTGCTAAAGGAAGAAAAAGATGAATGGGATATATACAGTACACACAGTGCGTTCACATATGACAGCTTTTTTTTATACAGGATTATTGCACAGGGTGTTTACATGGGTATTTATATAGATGCATATTTATATAGTTATTGCACTGGGTGTCAAATATAAAGAAACATGTTATTGCACAGGGTATTAAATAGTAAATACACATTATACATTGCACAAGTTATTTCCCTTGTAGTGTTGCATTGTAGAGTCTGGTGGCAACAGGGATGAATGACCTATGGTAGCGCTCCATTTTACAATTTAATTCTTATTCGAAAACAATATTTTTAGTAAAGTATAAATATGTAATGTCTGGGCTAATGCATTTCCTTCTTGGGGTTTATTTGGTGAGCTTCTAAAGTTAATTTACGAAAGCATGTTAATTTGGGGTCCTTGGTCCTTATTTATTTAAAAAAGCTTGTACTGTGCTACAAATGTGAGACTGTTGGAATAGGCCTCCAATATGACTTCAAATCACTAATGGACTTAATTTTTTCTTCTAATTCTATCATACATTTTTGTTTTGTTATAAAACTTCTGAAACCGATTAAATCAAAATTTATTTTATTTTATTTTAATTTTTTTTTTTTGTAATTTCCGGATCTGATAATGATATCGGAAATCGGTCCAATATCAGCCAAAAATCATATATTGGTATATATTTGCCTGTCTCCAAAATCTGAGCTTAAAGCAAGCTGATAGAAACACTACACTTCCATGGGTCAGTTATTCCCAGTGGAGTGCGCAGACATGTTGGATGGCGCTGTTAAAAAAGGGTTAAAAAAGGGAACCATATAGCATAGAGCCACCAACACCCAAACACCGTTTGATGCTGACATTTAATGATCTTCTGCAGTCCAATGCCACAGTTGTGTCAATTAAATACTCAGAATTACATAACGATTCCAAATATTAACAAACCTGACAAACTATAGACTAGATAGAGTTTTTTTTTTTTTTCAAGTTTATTTAGAATTTATGTGAATAAAAGAACACAATTCAAGGCTAGAGCACAAAAAACATAAATTAACTTAAACTTACTGCTCTGAGTTATCAGGGAACAGATTACGCTGTACAACAGAGATTCTTCTAGTTTACATATAACTGCTATCATAAGTCTTTAATTGTGTGATGATCACATTCTTCAAAAGTTTTTCTTCTTCTGGAGACATAGTGAAATTTCGATGTCTCCATCCCCTGGATCGAGTTTATAAGAACCTCAGGGTGCTTTTATAAATATTTCCATAAATATGTGTCATTTGCTCAAGGTCCTCAGGCAGTTTTCCAACGTACATAGAAATGGAGGAGAAGTCTAATGCAAAGCCAAGGGTTCCAGAATATATTGAAGTTATTTTCTGTTGATTTTAATGGGTATATATGACAGTTTGAGAATTAATTAAAATTTACATTTAAAAAGTGAAAAAGAAAATATACTATTATCCTATTTCAAGTGCATACTATGTAATAATCTTATTTTAAGGTTAAAAGCTTCATCCGCTGACAGATCATCATATTTTCCTGCTCAAATTAGGGGCAAATACAGTTATTTTCAGAAAATTTTACATATTTTCAGGTCCCTTTTGCAGTCCAAGATGTCGCTCAATAAACACAGAATTTGAAAAGGTACCACCACTTTAAAGTTGTTGGGAAGTCAAATTTAAATTTCAAATCATTCTGGCTTAAACATGTATATAAATTTAAAAAAGAAATCCTGTCTTAAAATCTGTGTTTTTTTTTTTTTTTTTTACGTTATTTCATGCAAGCCAGTTAGTTATACTTCAGCTTGTACACCTAAATTCGGCCAATCATATATCAACGGTCATCTGTCAATCACATTTTTTTCGGTACAGCATCTTGATTCATATGTTGCAGCTAACATATGCAACGGTTGAAATAAGAAATATTCTATTCCAGTGTTTATGGGGATGGACGCCTGTGTCTTCTAAGTTGCTAACTGGTAAGCAAGATGCTTCCGACAAACCAGCCACAAACCAAACTTGCTTGCGAAGCTTCTGTCATAACATCGACCAATAATCAACCAGTCACATTCACTTTATTCACTCGTGGAAAGTCGGGCACCACTCGGGAGAATTCGGAAACTGCAACTGTTGGAACGGCCACTTCCCTACGACTTTAACTGAGTAGAATATTATTAAGGCTGCCCAGTGATGCAGTGGGTAGCACTGCTGCCTTGCAGCAAGAAGGTTGCAGGTTCGACACCTGGCCCAGGGTCTTTCTGCATGGAGTTTGCATGAGCATGTGTGGGTTTTCTCTGGATACAGCAAGCTGCAATGGTACCCCAGCTTCCTCCCTCAGTCCAAAACCATTATTGTTAGGTTAACTTTATTACATTTATTTTTACTAATTTAAATTTATTTTATATTTTTACTAATTGTGATCACTTGGCCTTATGTTTGCTTTTGAAAGATATATTTAACAGAGAAAAGGTAACTTGTGTGCTGTAGTTTTCATAAAAAAAGACATTATGCAATAAACTAACCTGTTGGTGAAGAAGGTAAATATGCTTGTTTAGTGACCTGGAGAGTTAGCCATCAATTCACCAGGACAAGGCTCTATTGAGGTGGTGCTACAACGTGGATACAAAATTACAAAAATCTAGACTTGTACTATGGGTCAAAGACTAACAAAATAAAAAATAAAAATAAAAATTATTTCAGGAGGGCACTTTTTTGTCCAGAGGGGAAAAGGGCAGGTGCTCTAACACCACCTAGTATCTTTCTGTGCATGTCCCTGGTTATTCCTATATCTATCGTTGTTTGAATATCCATCAATCAAACCTTTTCTAACATCTCAAAATACAAAAAAAGTTTAAATAATCGTGATTGGTGCTGATTTTGTTTTGTGTCAATATTAGTGTCAGTCATTATTCAAAGCTGGGATATTGGTATTTTAAAGGAAATAAAAAAAAGTACAATGGAAAGGTTTAAAACAGGGCCTTCAGAGCTTGATGGCAGTCGTCCTGCACCTTTTTGATGTGTCTCTGTTTTAATACCCCTGAGTTAAATAATTAGGTCCTTTGCAAATCTTTGGAAAACCTGATTTCAATGAACCCATATAACACAACAAGGGCTATTTTTGTGTTTCGCTTTAGTTTCATACTGAAGGCAAACTCTGAGTTAAACTGTTACCATCGGTGAAGATGACCATCAGATTGATCATTCGTCGTCATTCTCCTTTGGCAGAGAGGAGAGGTCCCCTACCTGCTGTGTGGGACATGGGGTTACAAATACAGACTAAGGTCTAAGCGCTGATGGAGCCTTTTTCTTCTCTACATCCATTGATTATTGCAATTACACGACTTTGTGGGCAGAAAGGTTCCAAAAACTTCAGAAACATATTGGAACCGAGCTTCATAGAGCAATTACATCACCTGCTGGGTTATGCTCTCTTAATTTATACACCCAATAACATACTTCTTTAATGTTATTGTTAGGAATGTGACTTTTGTTCCTGCTCAAATCCCCCTTGTATATTGACTGGCCTCTGCTATATGAAATGTCCATGTCTTTTTGTTCAGTATGTTTTTATAATCCCCATATGGTGTAATTAATACATTTTGAATTTAAGTTCTATTGGCAAGCAATGCACACTTTATGACATCCTATTTCCTCCCGTTGCGGAGCTGGGTCCTGTTTTCTGCTTTTCATTGATAACCGCTTCATATATATATGAAATCTGGACTGACTTAACTCAAAGTAGAGTTAGGTGCTTAACATAACCTGTTCTGAAACAGAAAGCCTGAAAATCACAAAACCGAAAATGTCGAGTCAGGATAACTGCTCTGTACTCACAATGGATTAGTCACACTTTCTAAATCAGGGCCCACATCAACTGCAACACTACTAACCACTACATAATCAGCCAAAATCATGGTCTTATTTATCCATATGTTTTTTTAACAAACAACCTTTTAAAAATGGAGGGTCTTCCACCTTAACACCATTGAGAATTAAACAATACAAATCACATATGTTTTTTTGTCCTGCATTGACTCTGATGATTTGGCATTAACTGAAATCTTCTAGGATTGGCAGCATTTTTTCTTATCTACCAACACAACATTTGAGATTTACCAGAGAACTGCGACTGGCTTATTTGGGACATCTCATCAATAACATTACATGCCCTAGGGGGCAACACCTCTGCACACATGTTAACGATGGGTCTCCTACAGGGTGGAATACAGCTATCTTGAGATCTAAATATTTGATGTATTCTGTAAATATAGGCAGTTTACATATGTTTCAAAGCAAACATTAGATCCAACATAATTGACACCATCAGACTTTTATCTGACAGAAATAAATTATTAAATTACTTAAACTCCCAGCTAAAATGCAGATAAATTATAGACAGAGCAGTGGTTAACTTCCATCTAAGTATAAACAAGTACGGTAGAATGCAACATTACTCACAGTATGAATACAGCAAACTAACCATTGTCGCTTGCTGCGATCACTGGTAACTGGTAAAGGCAGGTGCGTTTAGTGATATGCAGACAACTGTGTTGTCAGTTATTAAACCAACAGGTCAATGCATCTAGGTGGGCGACTGGGGGGGGGTGCTTGCAAGATCTGGTTGCTTTAACTTAAAAACCAGGTATAGATTCTTATAGGAGGAATGTTCTCAACAGCAAAAAAAATAGGTGTTGTACTGTGTAGCAAAGGAAATAGTGCTGATTTGTATCACGACATGCAATGTCTAGCATTGCTGAGACCTGGCCAGACCAGAAAGATTACAAAGCTGTGTGGCAATCCTTATTGATAGCACTTACACACAGTATGACATGCACCATCCTTCCAGCACTACTGTTATCTTTGATCAATTTATTTTATCTCTGTATCTGCTTTAAACTTATTGTTCTTTGGGTTTAGCTTAGGGATGCACGATATAATCGGCCCCCTATCGGTATCGGCCTGTATCGGCCTTAAAACTGAATATCGGACATCGGCCACCCCACCGATATTTAACCCGATATTTGATCAGCTTCTGAGTTTCTAAAGTCTAAAAAAAAAAAAAAATACTACTACTTCTTCCTCAAAAACTTCTTTTTTACAGACTTAAAAACTTCTAAAGACGAGGGAAAAAATATTGATACATTAAAATATCACAATATCTTCATATACTGATATATTGCCATTTAAAAACACAATATCAATCTCTTTTACTAATGAAATATTGCTATATGTCATCGTTATGCTACGAAATCCCCCGAAAATTCATGAAATTTTGCCATATTTTTATATGTTGATATATTGACGCCGTATCGATCTATTTTACTAACAAAATCTCACAAGAATTTGCAAAATATCACTAGAGTTTGTAACAGAATGATGAAATTTCACGAGATTTTGAAAGTAAAATAGATCAATACCTCGTTTTTAAAAATCTATTTGATATCAGCATATGAAAATATATTTGAGTATATTATTTTTCAAAGTGTCAGAAATGGATAACAAAACTGCTATTTTCAATGACTACTTATTTTTGTCCAGCTTTAACATCGATATCGATATCGGTTATCGGCTACATGAGTTTTAAAATATCGGCATATCGGATATCGGCCAAATTCCCAATATTGTGCATCCCTAGTTTAGCTTCGTCTTTGTTGCTGTTTTCGTTGTGATTGCGATTACCTCTATGCATTGGTAGCAACCTATTTTTAATGTTATTAAATATGTAAAAAAAAAATGTATTCTCATGTATTTTCTTTTGGTTTTTAGCTGAGAATGAGTTTGAAAGCTGCTGGGATCCAAGCTGTCTATGAAGCCCTTACCGTGCCACATGAGGAAGAGGAGGAGGAGGAGGATGAAGGGAAAACGACTGAAGATGAGGAGCCCAGAGCGTGCGGTGTTTGTGGTGATCGTGCAAAGGGTTACCACTTTAACGCTCTGACATGTGAGGGCTGCAAAGGCTTCTTCAGGTAGATTTTAACTCTTACTTTCCTGCGTTATATTTCCCCTCATGTTGATGTTTTTGAGTGTTTGCGCTTGTTGGCTTTGGCAGTTATTCTATTTACATTTTCCTTTCTGCTGACATTTTCCAGTTTTCTTTTCTTCTAAAATTAAATGTACTTCTTAAACATATTATTTATAATGTAACACGCTCTATAAACTGCAAGGGCAGTTATTGGGCTGCTTGGTGGATTGTCTATGAGCTTTGTCTATAGTGTATCCCTGCTGCTTACAACAGTCCTCCATGATCATGCAAAGGAATTTTAGGAAATGCGTGGAGGGAAATGTATGGGCACAAAAATAAAAATGCATGCATTAGCAGTGTGGAGGATGCAATATCTCCTGATTGTCATAAAAGAAACCTTTACAAAAGGTGTCATCTCATGTGTGTATGTGTTCTGACTACAGTTAAGGCCCCTTCTAGGCGGGTCTGTGCGAGTATGTGGGGCCTTCTGCTGCTAGAACTTGTTTGCAGGACTACATAAACTAAAAATGTTTTACTTTTAGGGGTTTAGTTCAGGCTGAAGTGAGACGTGAAATAAAAAGATGGTTGGTGACGCAGGAAAGCTGAGGTGAATGGGCCCTCCAGAGATACATAGATTATCACAGATGGAAAAAAGGATTGATGCTTAATAATAAACATGAAAAAAATTATAATTTATTTAGTTGTGTTTTCTTTTGAAAGGCTGGTAGAAGTTAATATTTCTTTTTTTTTTTTTCTTATGGATCATTACCTTGGCTAAATAATGATCCTCCGAAGGCTTCTGGAAATGAGGAGCAACTTGTCTGATCTCAGGCTTATTTTTATTTTCCAATAGCTACTAAAATATTATTCTCTCACCCTCAGGCTTTTCTATCATGAATCCCTAGAACTTCCCTAAAGGAAACTAATTTATTTTGGTTGGATCAGACTCAATAATTTACTCACTGTTATTCAACAGTCTACGTTTAGGTATATTACACAATGTTTCTCAACTTATTGTCAAAATAAAGCAGGATGACTTTCTGTAATGACAGAAAATGACAGCATTTAATTAGATATTATAAATCTTTTAAATAAAAGTCTCGAGATGTTTGTGGTCATTCTCACATTAAATTGAAATGAATGCTGCATTTTAATTTGTAAATAAAAACTAGGGTACACTGGGTTATTTGGTGTAATAATCAGCTGAAGTGCATTGATGTCGGGAGCCGACTTATACCAGGATGGACTTTCAGAAATCAGCTGAAATGTGTCTTGGAGTAAGGTCTTTAAGGCTGTTGAGCAAAAACAGGTGGCCCAGAATTCAGAGCATGTGAGTGTTGACCTCTTCTAATGCATCTTAAGCACATCTCATGCATTTTTTTAAAGCCTTTTGTGGTTGTTTTTTGTCTTCCTTTTGGAGAAAGGCCTTCTGCACCTAGCATTACTATTTCAGTATTAGTATTAGTAGTATTACAAACTACAGATTAGACTATTATTGTAATCCCGGTAAAGCTTCTTTCTGTATATATATATATATATATATATATATATATATATATATATATATATATATATATATATATATATATATATATATATATATATATAGAGCCAGCTTAGAGCAGGCCTGGAATAAAACTTTCTTTGGATTGTCTCAGATGTCTGGCACAATGAAGCTTCACTGTGAGTCAACATAGTTATCTAACCAATACCTTATTTTACCACATTATGCATTTCTTTTAAGGTAACAAGTCACTTAACTGCTCAAAAATACCTCTAGAGTTATCAAAACTACTCACATTGTGCCTAAGCACAGTAAAGCATTTATACTTGATTGGACACGTCCGCATATCAATAAGTTGTAACAGTCAACATTATAAGATTATTCAACCATATGTTTTGACGTACTGCTTATTTTTTTGTTTTGTTTGTTTGGTTTTATAAATCCATTTAGACGTGCCATAAAGAGGTCAACACAGCTTCGATGTCCATTCCTGAATAAATGCACCATCACCAAAAACAACCGGCGCTCTTGTCAGGCCTGCCGCTTCAGAAAATGCCAAGCTATTGGCATGCGGAAAGACAGTGAGTAATTCACAATCTCTCCCACTATTTTTTTTTTGTTATTAAAGTTTTTTATTTTCCTTTAAACAATCAAACAAGTACGATACAAAGCTTGCATGGCATAGTATACAAAAAGTAGCAGCTTATAACACATGGTCAGACAATTAACATAACTATAAGGATAAAAGCAGAAATAGACGGTGTTCCTGGATGATGAAGGGGAAAAAAAAAAAAATAATAATAATAACTAAAGAATAAATAGGTGAAAAAGATAAAATAAAAAAGGGTCGCTACTGAGAAGTCAGGTAGACTTGAAAGAAATACCAATTATTTAACCCCACCTGTCCTTTGCTTCTCAGTCTAGTTAGCATAACCTCATATGATACCGTTTCAGTCATTAACACTTTCCATTCCTGGAATGTGGGGTGTTCAGATGCCTTCCAGTGTCTCAGTATAACTCTTGCAGCTGAAGCTAGCCCAACCATCAACACTGAGTGTACCCCTTTTGTGAGCTGTGGTATTGCTGATTTGTCTCCAAGAAGACATAGACGCGGACACAGTGGGAGGGTCATATCCATCCATGTCCCTAGGAATTTAATTATCTTGTTCCAGAATGGTTTAACCAAGGTACATTCCCATATAAGGTGTAGAAAAGTTCCTGTTTCTTTTTTACACTTCCAGCATATATTACTTGTTATTAATCCTATTGTAAAAAGTCTGCATGGGGTCCAATAGAACCTATGAAGAATTTTATATTGAATAAATTTAGACCGTACTTCTTTGATATATTTACCATTATCGGCCAATATTTGTTCCCATGTGTCCTTGTCTATATTGCATTCAAGGTCTCTTTGCCAGATCAACCTTAAGTTTTCACATGAGCTACTGGTTAAACAAACTGTTTTATTGTAAAACACAGAAGCCCCATGCTTAAATGGCAATTGCAGAAGCTGCAAAATTACATTGTCTTCTTTTGTTGTTAAATTTATTTTCAATATGCAGTGTCTAATCTGCAAGTACTTCCAGAAGTCACCCTTTTCTTGCAGATTATACTCCTGTACAAGTTGAGCAAATGATTTAATAATACCTTCACTGAAAAGGTCACCAATAGTGTGGATTCCATTTTCTACCCACTTTCTCCAAAACACAGTGCGTTTACCTATTTTAATTTCGGGATTGAGCCACAGAAAGGAATACTGCTGTTTGTAATGTGAGAGTTTGTGTAGCTTGTGGATCTTTGCCCACACTTCCTTAGAGTGTTGGACAACTGGATTTTTGTCCTCCACTAAGCCAGTTACCTGTTGGGATAACAACTGTTTGTGGTGAAATGGTGTGGCAAGAGTCTGTTCTATATTGACCCAATTTAATTCGGACGCATCTCCACTCCAGTGTTTAGCTATCTTGGACATTTCAAAAGACAAGTTGTACAATCTAACATTAGGTAAACTCAGCCCTCCTTTATCCTTGGGTGCATAGAGCTTATCCAGTTTAAACCTGGGCTTTCTCCCCGCCCAAAGGAATTCCTTAATGAGACCGTCATATTGTTTAAATATATTTTCAGGTATACTAAGAGGGAGCATCATGGATATGTAGTTGAACTGGGGGGCAATCACCATTTTAACAACCTTTTTTTTTACCACATAGGGTAAGGTTTAGCTTTCCCCATTTACCTATGTTTGTCTTGATTTTTTTAAGTAGCTTATCATAGTTCAACGCAACAATCTCACCAAGGTCTGGGCACAACCTAATGCCCAGGTATACCATGCCTTTTGGAATCCATCTAAAATTGTACTGTGCAATTATTTGTGGGTGACAATGTTTGGATATTGGCATTGCTTCGGACTTGGTCCAATTGATTTTGTAACCTGAGATCTGGGAATAGTCACTGATAGTTTGCATTAGGGCAGGTAGAGAGTTTTGCGGGTCACAAGTCAGAAATAGAATGTCATCAGCATATAACATTAATTTATGCTCACTTCCACCTCCATGTACTCCTTTAATGGCGGGGTTTGCTCTAATGGCTATTGCCAGAGGTTCCAAGAAAATTGTAAACAACAGTGGTGAAAGAGGACACCCCTGACGTGTTCCTCTGGAGAGTTTAAAAAATGGTGAGGTCACGCCGTTAGTCATAACCGCCGCTTTTGGATCGCTGTACAATACTTTAACCCATTTCATGAAACCAGATCCAAACCCAAACTCTGACAGGGCTGAATAAAGGAACTCCAGCGATACCCTGTCATACGCCTTTTCCGCATCTAATGACATGGCTGCCACTGGCGCAGTGCTGGAGGAGTTCAACCACATGAGGTGCATCAGTCTTCTTAGGTTGTCAGTAGAAGATCTACCTTGTAAGAAACCCACCTGGTCATGATGTATTAGGTCTGGCAATACTGTTTCTAGTCTCAGGGCAAGCAACTTGGCAAGTATTTTGCTATCAACATTAATTAGACTAATAGGTCTGAAATTGGCAGGGTCTGTATGATCTCTGTCTTTCTTTGGAATTAGAGAAATAAGTGCTTCATTCAGAGATGGTGGGAGGGAACCAGTATGCAAGGCCTCGTCATACACTTTGGTCAAGACTGGTGTGAGGATATCCATGTACTGCTTATAATATTCCACAGGGAATCCGTCGGTTCCAGGTGACTTCCCTATTTTCATAGATTGGATGGCCTTCTTCACCTCTTCCTGGGACACTGGTTTATCCAGATTACATGCCTGTTCGGCTGATAACCTTGGGAGAGTTATTTTGTGGAAAAAGTTCTGTAGTGATAGATTACTTGGCTCTCCTTCTGAACAATATAGCTTCTCATAAAAAGTTTTAAAGACCTCATTAATTTCTGCGGGAGAAGTTACTAGTGCCCCATCTTTCCGTATGGCAGGAATTGCATGCGCAGAATTGACCTCTTTTAACTGTCTCGCCAGGAGCTTCCCTGTCTTCTCTCCCGCCTCATAGAATGTTGTTTTTAGTCTAAACAGAGCATATTCTGCCTTTCTATTGAATATTTCCTGTATTTGAGATTTACATTTACAAATATCATTTAACAGCCTATCAGAATATTGTTCTGCCAGTTTTCTTTCCATTATGATTAATTCTGCCTCCAATTTTTAATTGTATTGGTGTGTTCTTTTTTTATTCTAGAGGTATGCACTATAATTTTGCCTCTAATGTATGCCTTTGACGCCTCCCACACCATAGCCACACTGTCCGTACTACCCATGTTTATCTCAAAAAATGATGACAAATCTATTGCCAGTTCCTTCTGAAAAATGTCATTTTGAAGGATGGAGGTATTCATCCTCCATCTACCTCGTTTGAGTTTGTCTGGATGTATTTTAACACAGAGTTCAACGGGAGCATGATCCGATAAAGAAATGGCATTAATTTTGCAGTCGATGACATCATTGATTAGCCCATTAGACATCAATATAAAATCTATACACGATTTGTGGCAATGGGAGTAGAACGAATATTCCCTCTTACTTGGATTAACCATACGCCATATATCAATTAAACCATTATCTTTCATTAACATCTTGATAGCTGCTCTATCCTTAGGCAGAGCCGTTCCTGAAAATCTACTCTTATCTAAAGCACCGTCCAGAACCTGGTTAAAGTCTCCAGCCAACACTACCTGTCCGTGTGCGTTCCCCAAAATGTTATTAACCTCATGAAAAAAAGCTGGCTCTTCTTTGTTGGGGGCATAAATATTACAAAGTGTTACTTTCATGCCATTTATGATAGTGTCAATACAAATAATTCTACCGTTACTATCTGCATATTCCCTGACTAGTGAGAAATTTAGCCTTTTGTGTACCAAAATAAGAACACAATTTTTCTTGGTAGAAAAGGAGCTAAAGAAAACTTGCCCCACCCAATCTCTTTTAAACTTTCTGGCCTCATCATCTTTTAAGTGAGTTTCTTGAATAAATGCTATATCTGTTTGTTGCAGTTTGAAATATGAAAGTACCTTTTTCCGTTTTACTGGGTTTCCACATCCATTAATGTTCCAGGATACAACCTTAACAAAAGAATTATTTGCCATTCAGGATATAATAGAAATAAAAAAGCAAATATTGGGCATACAAAAATAGTTGTAACATGTCTGACCCTCATAAACTTGTTCCATGTTCAAAGCTGTTGTACATTCATTGAGTAATTTCAAAGTGTCCTTAACTTTTAAATGAACAAATACGACCAAACTGGTCAACACCACCCCCCCCTCAAAAACAGGTGAAAACATATTCCCACCCCTAGAGACTCCTAGAAAATGGAGACTCTTCCCTAAAAATGAATTTAAAAAAAAAAAAAAAAAAAAAAAAAAAACAACTCCTTATTTGGTCTGTGGAACGTCCGACTAGTGTCCCAGCTTAAGATAGCCACACCCACCCTCCGGCCACACCATACCTTTTTCAAAGTCTCTCAGTAGCAGTCGAATAACCATCGCTGCATTACTGTTCACCGTCATCATCTCCCTCCTCGAATTCCGTCCCCATAACACGTTGCTGGATGAACTTCTCCGCCTCCGTAGCATCTTGAAAGTTTAGTTTCCGCCCCTTCCAGGAAAACTTCAGTATCGCCGGGAAAGCGAGTGTGAATTTCACCTTCTTTGCGTGCAGCAGTCGTTTGGCCGGCGTGAAGGCTTTTCTTTTCTCAGCCAGACTTTTCGACATGTCAGGGAAAAACGAAAGTCTGCACCCATTCCAAGTTGCTCCGTTCTTCTCCCTCGCCGCTTTGAGAACTTTATCTCTTCCAGAGCTGCGCAAAAATCGGATCATGATCACTCTCGGGGGTTGGTCTTCATCTCGGCGTGCAGCCGGAGAGCGATGCGCCCTCTCCACTTCAAATTCACCATCAATGACAATCTTTAGGCCCTCAGTTAGGATCTTTTCAATGCATGTCTTTATGTCGCCCCCTTCGCGGCCCTCTCTCAAGCCCAACATCCTAATATTATTACGGCGGCTTCTGTTCTCTAAATCTTCTATGCGGCTCCACAACGTATCAATTCGCTGACTGTGTAGTTCGCGGTCGCGGGCCAATTGCTGTACGGTGTCCTCGGCGTCGGATATTCTGGTTTCTGCCTCAGTCAGTCTTACTTGCATGGCGCTAACAGCGTTTTTCAATTCCGTTGTCGTTTCTTTGATAGTTGACACATCAGTAGCCACTGTTTTGAGCGTGGTACCCATTTTAGTCACTTCAGCCAGAAGCTTATCCATGCTCGTATTCTGTGGAGTGCTAACGTCACTGTCCACGGCAGGCTTCCCACGCGTGCCTGTTCCCTTGGAACATTTCGAGGATGACATTGTGCTAGGCTATATTTCCCGGTGAAAATTAAATAAAAATGATGGCTGGTTGTTGACGATTTCCAAAAAGCAAAATTATAAGAGAGATATAGACGGATAAGTTACATTTTTCCGGTGTGGCTTACGGACAAGTTTAGTGAGCAGCCATCTTGCTCGGCGATCCCACGTGACTCCCCAATCTCTCCCACTATTGATAGAATGAATAAAAGGTTATCCATAAATTGCCTCCTAAGATACATTGTCTCGTGCTCCTATTTCTTATTTTAGCTCTATGAAGCTCAAACATTTTCTAAGATCCAATTGTAAGAAAAGCACCTTCTTGTAATAATTTTATCTTGGGATATTGATCAGAAGTGTATCTTTAGACCTGCCCAACTTCTTCCTTTTATAGCGGTTTAAGGGCTTTAGGTATGTATCACCTGGCTGCAGCTTATCACTTTAGTTCCAGTGCAGCATTAAAGGCGTACTGAATTGTTTTTCACTCATAGCTTTTCTAGTTCAACTTTATCTCACTTGGCAGTTTAGCATCTTCCCCTACAGTGCCTGCCAGGAAAGCAGTATTTTTTCCACAATTAAGTTGCGATACATGTTGTGGAATAGCATTTTTGTTTGACTTTTATGTGTCCTCTGAATAGTATAAATCATATAAATGTACAAAAACAAAACTTGTGAATACCAATTTTTTATTCTTTACAGGCACTCTGTTTAGATATTTCCTTAATCATACATGCATCTTAACCAGTTTTTGAAAAGTCGGTTATTTGTTTAAGGAAAAGTTAAACCTTCTGCTTGTCCTTTGTTCTGTGTGCGGGTGTTCAGTGGTCATGTCAGAGGAAGAGGTCTTGGAGCGACGAATCAGAATAAAGAAGAAAAAGATTGCAAACTCAACCACAGAGCTTTCGTTCCAACAAGAAAAGATGGTCGAGGAGCTGCTTTGTAGCCTCCGCAACACATTTGACTCAACATTCTCACGCTTCACTGGCTTCAGGGTGTGTTACTCGGCACAAGCGCTTATATGTGTTTGTTGATTATGCTGTTTTCTGTATAGTTATTGGGGTTTTTTGTTGTTTTTTTTTCAAACCAGCCTAGGGATAGAGACATCTTGGCAGAGAACCAGGAGACCACCTGTCCTACAAAGACCTGCTCAACAGCTGATAAACCTGCAGCTCCGCCCACCACACCCCCCTACCACTGCTCCTTATCCCCAGTCCCATCCTCCCCGTCTTTCTCCTCTTCCACCTATTATTTCCCTTCCAGTTTCTCTGAGAAAGTTGACGGCCACCTTGGAGACAAAAGCAGCTTTGTTTATACTAATCTCCCACATCTGTCTGACCTCACCACTTACATGATTCAGGACATCATCCGCTTCTCTAAAAGTCTTCAGGACTTTCGGTAAGTATGTGCACGATGGAACTTAGTGGGTCTAAGAGCTGGGTTTAAATCAGTGGCATCAATATAGGCCTATTTTAGGGCTGCTGACTCCTCTGCAGTTTAGAGCAGCTCCCGCTGTCAATACAAAATCTTGCTACACTAGATGTCATAAACAGAACTTCTGCACGGAAAACATGGCAAACCAGCAACAGCTCCTACCAGCCAGGGTTTGCAAATTAAACATATAGAGACCCCTTGTGATTTAGCCCATACACGTCACTATGATCAACAGATTATTAGATCTCTTAAAAAGAAAATACAGTCACTCTTGGAGCCATCTAAGAGAGATGTTGGAAGTAGCTGTGTTTTCTATTTCCTTAAGGCCCTGTCACACCTTGCTGTTTTAGACAGCGTATGTTTGACATATGAAAAATTTGGCCAAAATTCTGGCATAAGTTGGTTAAGTTATGGGTACATTTTGTATAAGTTAAGAGCACGCTGAAACATGCTGGCACACGACGACATACAGCAAGTATGTCAAGAAATTTTGAGCATGCATGCTCATAATCTCCCGATGTATGCCAGCGTATGCCGTACGGGGGGCATAAGTTGCAGGTAAGATTTTGAGTGTTTACATAAGTTAAGGGTAAGTCACTCATAAGTCGTGGTGTCTAGCTTATCAAGAACTTATCTCCAACGCATATCAACGTATTTGTTCCAGACGACCACTGAACATGTTTCTAACTTATAGCTACTGTTTAATGGTGTATTGGCAGCGTTTTGGTATAAAAGGGGTTTCACGGGAGGAAACCGTGAGTACTCCTCCAGATTTCATAGGGTGAGCGAGAAGGTCAGTGTGATGGATCCTCCCTGGGTTCATGGCCACGACCAGCAAACTTCCTAGCTATTTATATTTATATATTAATCTATTTATTTTTTCGGGTTTTTTTGGCGGGCAGTAAACAGCAGCTAGGTTTATAGCGCGATCAAATAAATCTTTTTAATGCAGGTCGCTTCCACCTCGGGACAATAACTTGTGACATTTCATGGGCATTATGTCTAAATAGTAAATACTAAAAGTTGGTTCTCTTACTGTCTTTGAGAGGACTTCATTTTGATTTATCAGCTGTTTCTAACTCTATACATAGATGGCTACCCAGCATGAAACAGCAGCTAAACTCATTCCCTTCAGAATATTATCAAATAATAATAAAAATCCCTTCATTATTCTTATTGACCAACAGGAGTCAGGACAGATGGGCACAAAGTGAGGAGAAGGTGCACACAGTCTAAAGTAAGAGTCACCAACTTGCAAGGACCTATTGAGAAGCAGCAAAGTTAAAAAACACAATATCTCCTGAAAATTAGTTTAAAAATGTTTTGAAATTAAATTTTGGGAAGTTTTTGAATTTATAATTGCCCTAAAGTGGATTTAAGGAAAACAGTATTTAAATAGAGATCATTTATAAATTCTGAGAGTGCAGGGGTATTTTTTTTTTTTTTTTTTGTGACACTTTGTACAAAAGTAAACCAGGTGTGATTTTTAAAAAGACAATATTTAAAAACGACGGCCAAAAAATTACTTTTACATTTTAACAAGAATAAAGATAAAGTAAAGTGAGTAATTTCATATGTTAAATCATGTCTTATGAGGGTAAATCCTAAATCTTTGGACTGGCTAAATCATATAATGATTTTAATTTTAGTTAAAGGTATATACAAAATAAAAAAATGTATGTATAAAATAACCTTCTATTATGTAGCTTTCGGTGTTACCTGGCACTGAATCAGCTCTCATGGCCTAAAAGTTTGATAACCCTCATCTAAGGAATTTTGAAGGTATAATTTGTGTGAAAGCGCTGAAAGTTTACGGAACTTGATATGAATATGATATAAGAAACATATCAGTCAAGGGTAAACATATCAATCTTATAAACCAATCTTTATTTAGGAGAGGTATGATTAGAAAGTGGAGATATGGTAGGGGGATGTTTGCTCTCTTTCTGAGTTATTATTGTTTAGCATGTTTTTCATACCGACAAATTTTAAAGGATTGGGAAAAAAAAATTGTTATTGTATAGTTCAACGACATTTAATGCTCCATACACGTATTTACCTTTTAGCCACATGGGGAATTAGACCTGTAGCTTCCAGGTTTAACCCCCCTAAAGGCAACCAGAAGCACCTCATTGCCGCAAAACGATCTCCCTCCATGATTTGGACTCTAGTAGCAGAAACCTTTGGACCAATTCAGTTTATATCACTTTAATTCCCAACAGATTTAATATTTAAACCAACCTAGAGTTGTACCTTTAATTAGTATGCAAGCCTTTCTAACAAAATATTGTATGTACCGATACAAGTCAGTTATCTGAGGACAGGAGAATATCATTAGTGACTTCCATCAGTGCTGTTTTAGTGCTATGATTAGCTCTAAACCTGAGTGAAACGCCACAGAAAGTTCATTATGGTGTAACTCTTTACCCATGTGACTTTATTAAAAATTATGCATATCTGAGGCTTCAAAGGTCACAGTCATCCTTCAGTGGTTTCAGTTTCTGGTTAGGAAAGGACATTTCTTGAGGCGGGGCAGTGGTTAGGCGTGTGGCCTTTAATCGAAGGGTTCTGGTTGAGTTCCGGCCTGGTGACGTTTGCCAAATCTCTTCCCTGTCTCTCCAATCTCATTTCTTGTCTACTTTCAGAAGTATAACGAAATAAATAATCGTAAAAAAAAGACATGGACATTTCTTGGGACGTTTTCCATTATCTTAACTGCAGGGTTTCAGTTCTGAATACAAACTTAGTGAAGACAAATGCTTTTTGTGATTGTTTTTCATTCCTGTGTCTAGAAAAATATTTGTATTTCATAAACTTCATAAACATAATCTGCATATTTGTGTTTATACTACAGGTTGCTTAAAGAAAAAAAACAAAGCAAAACAAGTATTGTTATTTTTATTAACTATTATGTGGGGGGGGGGGGGGGGGGGGGGGAGCATGCTGCTGTATTTTGTTCTCAGATTTGAATGCAAAGTTTCTGTTCCTCAAGAGTTTTGCTGGAAATATTGTGATAATGTTGCGTTGGTTTGTGTCCATCTCTTCCTGTAGGTCTCTAAGCATCGAGGACCAAATATCTCTACTAAAAGGAGCCACATTTGAAATGATGCAGATCCGCTTCAACATGGTTTTCAACACCTCTACAAACAACTGGGAATGTGGCCATATTACATACTGCATACATGATGCTGTGAGAGGTTGGTCTACACAGATGAACAATGAATACTGCCCTATAACTTATGCTTCACCTATTTAATGATTTGTTGTAGCCATTTCTCCTTTTGTGAATTGTTTCCTCAGTTTTCCTGAGTTCGGCATTGTTTGTGTAGGTGTGTCTGCTGTTGCAAACAGGAGTAAAATGTGTAATACAAGCAAGATATTAAAATAATCAAAGCACAACCACCTTAAGACACGTAAAAAGCTTCTGATATTACTAATGCAGCACGTGTGAGCCAAAGGAAACACTCTCATGACTTTTTGACAAGCTTCAGTTAGACCAAACTTTTACCTGAAAAGATGGGTGGGGGAAGTCTGTCGTTTCTGCTTGTTTTATCTTGTCTCTCAGCTCATTTGTAGCATGAACTGTTCTCTGCCTGTGCAAGAACTCAAATATGGCCTGTAGCTCTTCCCTCTACTTTTGCTTTCTCATGTTTTTTAGTGTCTTGACACCTACTGAGAGAATCCTCAGTAGAATGCAGTCGGACTGGTCCAGTCGGCTCAAAGTTCATGTGAAACAGAGCTTCTATTCACGTTTTTACATGCAAACTGTTTGAAAACTTTGTTGTTTCATATTTGTTATTAAAAGAAAAAAAAGAAATAGATTACAAAAAAAGGAAGATTTTCTGATTTGAACCTGCATGAATAAGCAGGTTTAGATGATGATTGGATGGTTGTATATGTCAAACCTGCCTAAGCAACTGTGCCACAGCATTCTGGATCTAAGGGCTTATAGAGAAACTAGAAAACTGGATTTTAATACAAATGCATCTTCTCCCGCTTATTCCATCAGAGTCGTAATAATAAGGTAGTAATAAATTCTACTAAGTTCTATTTCCATTAAACCAAGGTAGCAAAATAATCTTTTTCCTCAGTCTTTATCTCTACCACTTGTGTTTATGTAGAGGTTGTGACTAATCACAGTCGTTTTTTTGGATGGATGAACATTAAAGAACTATTAAGGAAGTTTCTCTGTAATGTTTCCGTAGCTCTGAAGGAACAGAAAAAGGCAATAAATCTTAACAATGTATTATTACTCCTGCAAAATGAAAAGCATTAGGATTCGTATCCAAACAGGTTCATCTGTTTATAGTAGGTATAGTAACCAACCAGGGGATGAGATGAGAAAATAAAAAAATGATCACACAAAAAAATTTAGAAGAAAGAAATTAAAGTTTTTAATATTTTACTCTGCAATTTATGTGGTAAACATTTTGAATTGATATTTTTTTATAAGATCTACTGGTAGTATTATACACTGATTTTTTTTCCCCTTAGAAATATCAGTGTTGTATTTTATACTGTCTGCATGTGTAATTCTTTTTTTTATGTATCTTGGAGGAAAGAGAGACAAATGTTATTCATTATAATATATTTACATATTTATACTGGACAGAAAGATGCCTTCTTCCTTCTTATCTGAGTATTTGTTAAAACTTTAAATTGTACAAGATGTTGCTGTATTTCCCTAATATAATTAGAAACCAGTTCAGCTTGTTTCCTTAATAGTCATGTCAGTTGTTGGCAGCTAATCAAAAGTGTTCCAGCAAAACTGCTTCATAAATCTCCATTGTTGGAGATGTCACACAGTGAGAGGGCTGACAGAATGTCACCGGCGAGGATGAAGAGATGAATTGTCTTTTAAAAAATTATGTCGGCAAAAAATACTAAAGCAGCTAATAATACAATGAAGGATCCTGCAATTGAACAGTAGAGAACTGGAATTTAAAAGCCTAAGAGTCATACGGTGTCTCCTGGAGCTGTTTATTTTTTGGCTCTTGAGGCAATTTTGGCTAAAACTTGTCCACATATAGAATTATATTAAACTTTAAAGAAAACGGTCTTTTTGAATTAGTCAACCACATTTATCCTAATCATCTAGGACTGTTTTTATAGTGTTTGATTTATAGGCTTTAGGGTGGTGTTAAATGAGGAAGTTATGTCCCCTTGAAGGCAGTTGCGCCTCGGGACTTCCCTTCTGGTTCTTTTCCTGGGAGCAATTATTTACTACTCTTAACTAAAACTGGGAAAAAAAAAAAACATATAAAAAAGGACTATAAAAACAGGAGTAAAAAAGTAACAGAGTTTAGTACCAGATCAGGTCATTACAGGATAGAGAAAATGCTGGGAGCTTGCACAGCTGTGGGCTCAAAAAATGTCAGCAAGCGTCCGGCAAAGATTGAGCCCCGAACAAGGTCATCTCCTGCTTCTTATACCTCATGAGTCTATGTGTTGGATCAAGTGGATGCTTTGCTGTCTGTATCAGAAACTGACACGCCATCCATGCCCAAGGATTATAGATAGCTCTCCTCTATCAGTCCTGTGTATCTTTAAAAGACAAGAAGGCTGTCCTATTTAGATGACCTCCTTAGACACAGTGACATCCACAATGTGAAGGAAGGCCTTCTACTCTCTCTAATTTGGCTAACAAACTAACGCACATGATGTATAAAGACTAAACCTAACAGTAGGAACCCAGCAAACATGTCACGAACAAAGTTGTGGAGGAATTCAAAGCACTGTCGGCTTATTAAACATCTCCAAGATTTAAATATCTCACAAAGCACTGCTCAGTCTATTATCTAAAGTACTAAAACTATGGTACACACCCATCAACTGATTCCTTTACACATAATCAGTCTCAGCAAGGGGAAGCAGTCAAGAGACCATGATAACTCTGGAGGAGCTGCAGAGATTCACAGCTCTGCTTAACCCCCTCTAAAATCTGCTTAATTTTAATCTGCTTAATTCTTTTTTATTTATTTTTTTCATTGACCGCTGTGGTCTTCAATATTGATGTGATCACTGACCTGCTTCCCCGTGTCCTTCAGGGGGTTTCCAGCCGCTCCTTCTGGAACCCATCTTCAAGTTTCACCACAATCTTCGCAAGCTGGACTTAGGGGAGGAGGAGTACGCCCTCATCCAGGCCTTGTCTCTGTTTTCTCCAGGTAGAGACAGACAGAATGTCCGCTCATTATATCCCACTAGACTCGATTTATTAATGAGCCCTGTAAATATATTCTTAGAAAATATATTTGTAAATGTTCTCAGACCTTGTTCTAATTTTTAATTCAACCCATCAGATCGTCAAGGAGTGCAGCAACATGCCACCATTGACAGAGTTCGCGAAAACTTGGCACTGACGCTGAAAACCTGGATTGATTGTAAGAAAACAGGACCAAAAAAGCTGTGAGTGACGAGCCCCTTTAAGCAGAGCCAGTGCTAAACCTTTTCCCATATTTACCTAACTTCTGTCTGTTATTTCAGCCTGCTGTACCCCAAATTGATAGCCTGCCTCACGGAGTTGAGAACGATGACTGAAGAGTACAGTAAGCAGGTCTTGCAGATCCAGGAGGTGCAGCCTGACACCATCTCTCCCCTCATGATGGAGGTGGTCAGTAAAAACCCCTGCAAGCACAACTGACACCAAAAAACTGGCCACTTCAAGCTGTTTTGTAGAGGTTGAAAAACTGAATGTACCCACTGATTTGCTGCCAAGTGAGAATCACAGGAGAAGAATGAAGTCAAATCCTGATAAATTCATCACCGATTGCTGCCTTTCAGTGCTTTGTCGTGGCATTGTGAAAAAAATTAAAATTGTTTACCATGATGTTCACTACTCTAAGAACCGTTAGACTTTCTTCTAAAGACATTTGTATTGTCTCACTTCTTACCTCAGGTCGAGTTTAGTTTTGTGCTTGTTGTGTCGTGTGAATAAGTAATGTAAAACTTATTGTAAATTGAATTAAATTACAAAAGCGTAGCACTCTACATGACCAGAAATTATTGTAGAACTGTATCTCGATATACTAAGAAAAAGATCTTGTGATGGAAAAGCAACTTCCTTTTGAAAATCAGTCTGAAAATCTGAAATACAGGGTATTTTAAGGAACTATGGAGGACGGTATAATCATTGTATTTTCTCTTCCGCTCTGGAGCAGCAGGACTCTGCCTGTCCGTCTTTGTGCAAAATCTCTTTTGAGGCTTGAGCCTCCATGCGTTGAAGCAACCAATGAGAAAGTAGGGCCCCGATTGGATGACATGAAAAAATCTGTTATTTACATTGAGACTAAGGTTCTTATGGGGTGTATGGAGCAGGGATGGGTCAGGAGCAGGTGTTGAAGCTGGCTGTCCGATGCCGATTTTCAGAACACATAAAAAGATTGACTGAGAATGTCAAGACAGATGGGACATTGTCCTCATGAGACTCATTTAGTCAGAATAGTCTTGTGCTAAACTCTTGCTGCGGTTTCTGGAGTTTATTTCAGAGCATTTCATAACAGCTATTTTCGCCCATTGTGGTAATGTGTTTTATGTGTTGCAACATTTTATTAAAGCAGTACATTATGTTTGGATTTAATTAACACCACTGAGCCTCCCCTGTTTCAGAGACCAGCAGCTGCCACTGCCTTAAAGACTTTTCCATGAGTTTAATTACAAAGGAGATCTTGAAGGTTTGGGCGGGAAGGATTGAGGAGATCAACAGAATTATAGAAGATTCGGCTGACATTTTCCTCTGTCCCAAGTGTACGGCCTTCTTTAACCGAGGAGGTTACAAGAAGCTGCATCTGAAGAGTTATGGTGGAAGCGCCAATACTGTCAACCCAGACAGTCGCTGTCATGTCAATATAAACTTTATGGTCTTTCTTCTTCTCGTCATAGTAGCTTCATCCTGTCTGTTCCAGTTTGGTTGTGACGCCATCCTAGAGGGAAATGTCATTAAGGCTACTGCCATCAACACATTTGGCTATAGATAATAGAGAAGGGACGTTTTTTTTTAAGGTTTTGTCCTGTTTCGCAGACATTAGCTTTCAGCAAAGCTTTTATTGTGACTAACTGAATGTGCTCCCTTTTGGCAAAAAGACTGGATCAGAGCTTATCTTTATAACGGTTTAGCTCCTATACAGAGTCTCCTTTGGAGCAAGTTTACCGTCACCTTTTCTAACATAGAAGTATTTTGGGATTGCCGCTTCTATGTTGTTTTTGTGTGTCTGCTTCTGTCTCCTTGAACCCTGTTCGGTCTATGCAGATGGCCACTCATACTGGGCCTGTTTGTGCTGAAGGTTTCTTCCTGTTAAAAGGCAGTTGTTCCTTTTTACTGTTGCTGCATGCATTATCGGTACGAGGGATTGCTGAAGACTCAACACAATGCAAGCAAATACCTACAGTCACCACATGCTCATCAAGGAGGAGGGAATCTTGCAAAGTCAATAAATCCACTTTACTTAGATGGCCAACTACCGAATGATCTGATTGAATTGTCTCTGTAAATCGCCTTGAGATGACATGTTGTGAATTGGTGCTTTATAAATAAACTGAATTGAACTGAATAATTGAACTTCTTTTTACCTTTGGTGAAAAACAAATCTTAAAGTGGCTAATAGGGAAGATAAGAATAGAAATCCATCCATCCTCTGCTACTTATCTCTTTTATGGTCATGGGGGCTGGTGCCTATTCCCACTATTCGAAGGCCAATAAGCGGAGTACACCCTGGACAGCTCACCAGTAATAGAATAGAATAGAAATGTTTTTCATTATTCATCAATGGGGAAACAGAGGTGAATTGAATAGGGCTAAATAATTATGCCAAAAATATAATTTTCTCTTTTTGAACCAGTATTGCAGTTGTGGTTTTATTTGGATTTTATTTTCCCTAAACTAACCAAATGTATCGAAATGATTCACTCCAGAGTTTCATTTTTTTGCATCTTAAAAATGTTTATGTCCAGATTCTGTCAGTGGTGGACGAAGTACTCAACAGTAGTATTTGAGTAAAAGTATTGATTCTTATAGTCAAATCTTACTCAACTACAAGTAAAAGTTACTCAGTGAAACATCAACTCAAGTTAAAGTATTGAAGTACCCATTTTTGAAAATAACTTCAAAAGATCATGCATTTAAAAGTATTCAAAGATAGAAATTATTTTCTAATATTAGCACATTTCTGTCTAATTGCAGGGTAATTTTAAAGAACCTTGTAACTTTCAAAAATGACCTGATGTTTTCACATAGAACCACCTGCTACAGATTCTACACCACCTGGAAAGAACTTCAGTATAAAAATGCCCAAAAAATAAGAACAGCTATTTTGATTATTTCCCATTTAAAAACAAACCAAAAAGAAGACGGGAGGGTCTTGATTCTCCTCACACATTCACTATGTAATAGAGGTTTAAGGTTGAATCTTTTACCAAAAATAAACTACTATTGTGTTTTGAGAGCTCATTCTACTGAACATGGCCACATGGCAACAACTAATTCTTTAATAAAATCTATAAACTACAAATATCTACCTTGAATTTGGCATCTGTCATTGTGAAATTGCATTTCAAGAAAGAAAAACAAACAGCGGATTACAAAGCTAAGCTGAGCCAAAAGTAAGGATAACTAGTAACTTTTCCAAAATGTAGTGGAGTAGAAAATACAATATTTGACTTTGAAATGCAGTGATTAGAAAGTTATAAGTACTCCTTCAAAAACTACTCAAGTAAATATACTCAAAAGAGTACTTAAGTACAATAATAAAATAAATGTACTTTGGATTCTTTTTTCACTGTATTCTGTTGTAGCAGGACATTACTGTTTCATGGAAAGGTGTTTACTTCTAGTTCCAAAGTAAAAAAACAAAAAACAATTCACTGGACTTTGTTTCCAAGTTTGAAGATGTTTTGTTTCCCATCCAGAAAGCTTTTTCAATACAAAAATTAAAAAAATACCTAAAGGACTGAAGTGAGAAAGTAGATGCCTTAATTCTGTTTAACGTAATCCAATCAAAATTGAGCACTTCTGTAAATTAAAAACTTTGTTTAGTTAAATTGCAATATGTAAACAATAAATTGCCTAGACCTAGAATACAACTATGCAAATACAAAGGAAAAATGTAATAAAAACAAGAGATGATATACTGCACTATTAGGACAAATGTACATTATAATAAATACTTTATGGTTAGACCCAAAGAAAATTTGGCACATAGTTTTTTAAAATCTAAAAAACTGTAAAGTGCATCTATAACATTTCAGAAAGACAACTAAATTCAGTTAAAACACAAAAAAGATCATGTTCTTTCTTACTTCTAAATCCTTCTGTTGCAGTTGCTACATAATGTTGACTAAAGATTTATTTTTTATTGGTATTTTTTAACCCTTTCCTCTATTGCAGGCTTACTCTAGTGGAACTTGAGTTTCTCTCAGACGACAAAGAGCCAAGTTGCAAAGGCATTTAATATTTTTTATAGAGACAAGTGCGCGGATGGGATTGACGATCATAGCCTTAGCTCTGGTTTGAACCAGGCTCCAGCAGATTTATATCGCTTCCTAATTCTGAAACTTTGATGCTTGCAGATCCATAGCTGATAATAGCCATTCTAGTTCCCATATTCATGTTAATTGATTTTAGTGATTGATTAATTGATAATCTGCCATTATCTTAAACATCCTGCATTTCCTCTTGAACCAAGGTGGTTTTATAACGAAGAGCATTTTTTGATACACTATATATTTTTTTGATTTGCAGATATTTGAATCCAACCATTCATCAGCTGTACTAAAAATTATATACTTTAAATGCTATGTACTATAAATAATACAAAATATAACAAAACAGACCTAGTAGGACACTGAAATAAATAATAGAACAGATAAAACAAGTAAAAGAAATGTACATCTAGTATCAGTTTGTTTTTCCTTTCTATTTCCTGTTTGACAAGATATCAAAGATTGCAGCTTTCTGCTCATCCAACTCTAGGTGGAAGCAAACCCTCATAATTCAGGGAACTTATCCTCTCCATCCTGTTCTGTTTTTGACATGCTACTGAATCCAAGAATGTAATTTAATTACAAAGAGACTACATTTATTTGCACCTGGTAAATAAAATTGAAATAGTTTGACGTTAATCAAAATGAAAGTTTTCATTCACACAGCAGCAAAGGTTGTGGCCATACTTACTGGAGGGTCAATTTCAGGAGCTTCCTTAGGAAGCCAGTCTTTAAACTAATGTCAAATAATTCAGACAAATCTTGTTAATTTAAAGAAATCTAATGGAAAACCAGTCAGTCAAACACCTTGATCATTTCCAGGCTATCCTAATCTTTATTTGTTGCAAATTACAGTACCAGGGAACTATTCCTCGGAGCACGCAGAGGGAATATTTACAGAGGCGCACATTAAGCATACCTTCACAGAAACAAAAGGAAAACAAAACAAAAAAATAAAACACTTCAGTCACAAACAGAGGCATTCAAGTAGCATTACTGTTATACAGGATGTATTTGTAGTATTTTTTACTTTTGTGTCTCTTTAACCCCATTAAACCCAGTAGGTATAGGACCAGTATATATGCTAGTATGACGTACGATACTAGTAAATATACTTGCTTTTCTCTTTTTGGTTACCATTTTGTTTTTATTCAACTGGGTGTTCAGGGTTGGGGGTCAAGTGGTCAAACCTTCAGGTGGAGGGAAGCAACACGTCCATGATTGCAAAAATTACAGCAAGCAGACGATGAGGAGAAAGGCTACATGACTCGACCCCCCCTTAGGTGCTACTGAATTTTTACCCCTCCCCCATCTTTACATTTCAAGATATGCAGCCCAGAGATGAGAAACAGGACACAGAAATGTCACAACAGGGAGGACAAATCAAAACGAAGAGTTATTGCCTCTGAGGATGGCTCATCACTTTGTCAACGTTTGGCTTTGGTAACAGAACCAACACTGATGGCGATATGGAGTCTCTACTGTAGTCTATATGTACAGTAAACAGGGCCTCCCGCTGCCTCATCAGTCCATGTGTGCCTCGGATAAAACATCAAAATAAACACCTGTCTATAATGTATTTTCAGCTGAGGAAAAAATAAATCCTTACAATTAACGTCTTATGATGCATGAAGTGTTTTTGATGACAAATGGGAGTAAATGAGGAGGTAGAGGCTCAACAGCACCCAGGGGAGGGTCACAACACCAAGGGAGGGGGTGATGGAGGAGACAAGGCGAAGGTGTATGAAAGCAAAGGCACTCCAAACTATAGTTACACTATACATGACTAGTTCTTGTTACAATAATACAGCTGATATCTACTGTACTGTACAGGTAAGGTTGAACATATGGCTGGATAAAGCTGATCATCGTCGTCATCTAACAATATCCATAAACAATATCAGTTCTGCCCTGTTTTTTTTTATTTCTTTTTTCTTTCCCAACTCTTTTGTTTTTGCTCATAAACAGTACATGGGTCAGCATATATACATACCTTAAACACAACATGGGAGACAAAAAAAAAAAAAAATCATAACATAAGATACAAGACATACAAGTCAGAGTTTTGGTGACGAGCATTTATAATGTATATACAAATTCAGTTTTTTTTTCTTCTTTTCTTATTTTAATTGTAGTGAATGTTCTTGGTAGGTAAAAACTGTACCGAGCAGCTCTCTGTGCACTGTAATGTAAGGATGAAGGGTGGCTAACACTGTACAGAGCGCCGCCGCTCACTGACAGACAAAAAAATAAATGAACTAAACGTGATCATCTGGAAGGAGGAGGCGGATGCACGCAGGAGGTGAACAGTTTTGTCGAGACGCTGCTCTGTTACACTGTTACTGAGTCCAAGGCAAAAAGGAGCAACGCAGGTGCTCCGAAATCAGCCTTTAACACTAGAAGGAGGACAGAACCTCCTGCTGGACTCTTCCAGCAAGAACAGAGAAAACAAACAAAACGTCACCGCATCTACATCTGTCATAGGCAGCAGCAAATATTGCCACTACACTGCCAGATATGAGCTCAACATAAATGATTTCTGAACCATTGTAGTTATTATACATATATCTATATATACTTTTTGTACAGAAAGAAAAGTCATATATAAACTGGGTGTATGCTTGTTTGTACTGTATGTATATATTATACAAGCACACAGGGGCAGATACACGTCACACCCGTTGCACACCTCCACCAGAAAACACTGCCTGGGAATCCAAAGTAAAAATAAAATAAAAACAAGCTAACCAATTAAAAACTAATCCAAGAGAAGGAAATCATCCGATCTGCTGAGCTTTTTCTAACGGACATCATCATCATGCATCAAGGTGTGCGAGGATGTGGGTGTGTCTGAATGTGTGTAATACACGTGCGTGAGCCTCATGCCTTGTCTGCGGAGATGAAAGGGCAGGGCACCCCCCCCCCCCCTCTGTGGCTGATCCTACTGTACTCGGGTCATGCACTACAGGAGGAACCAGAGGAGGGGGAGGAGGATTCAGAGATGTGGTACGATACAGAGAGGTAGGGACAGTCGAGGAGGGGCTGAGGGGAACAGCAAAGGGCTTCTTTTTTTTTTTTCCACAGATTGTCCTCTTACAAATATAAGGAGGCTAACTGTGCAAGTATACCTGTACAGTATACTTGTAGTCATCAACGCTTCTGCCCTTACATTTCACTGTTAAAGAGCACGGAGAGTTCAGACAGCTGGGGAGCAGAGAGGAAGGTCAGGGGGGCTTGGGTTTGTGTGGTCATGTCTCAGGGCTGTTGTGTCGCTGTTGAGCCCCGGGCCCGCTTTAGCGTCGCTGCACCGCTGCCAGGAGCAGAGCTGATGGCAGCTCACCCCCTGGCCAGGGGGCGCAATGGAGAGGCTGTGGGCCGGGGCTGAGACCGGGGCGGGGGACAAGTGAGGTCTGTGGGCTCAGGAAGTGGAGTTGGAAGCCGAGGCGGAGGCGGTGGTGGTGCTGGGACCCCGCTCTGTGCTGCTGCCATCTGTGTGCAGGAAGAAAGGGATGTTAGTGGACATAAAGAGATAGAAAACAAAATAAATAAATAAATAAATTGGGAAATGTATCTTACTTATTTCAATAAAAACCCAACCTATTCCTCTTTGCCAAAACTCAAAACCTTTTTCTGCAACTGATTCTTCCTAATGACGCTCACCAGCTTGGTCACACATTGCTGTGAGGTGAACTAAACTCTGCTGATAAATACTCAGATGCAATTTTCCTTACAAATATGGCACCATATAAAATTAAAATAAAACAGCCTTAGTTTAATAGCTAAAAAACATAATATTTGAATAAACAATGAACTGATCCTCTAGTTGACTTTTTAAATAGTTTTTTAAGAGATAGTTTTTTAGGCTCTAATGGTTTTTATTTTGTTATTTTGTCTGAAAGTATGTGGACAGGAACCTGAGACTGGGTCATGCGCTCCACTTCCACACCATAGCAGTACCCTGACTTTTTAAATTGTCACGAATAGATGCTATTTTTAGGCACTAATTCTGAAATATACTGAGGCCAACAATTTAAATATAAAGAATAGCCAGAGGCTATAACAAAGGATCAAAACATAGTAAACATCTGTCCAATTCCTTCATAGTTAAGATCTACTTAGCTAATAGATGCATACCAATAATTTAGGACTTAATCTAAAAGTTAAATGAATTCAGTAATTCAACGCAAAAACAGAAGCTAATAGATTCACGTCATTTTAAAATCTGATGAACATTAAACTGCTTTTAAACTCCACAAATGACTCCCACCCCTCAAACAACAATAAGCCATAAATAAGTCCTTCTAAGCGGTAAATAAAAAGGAAAAAAGAACAAAGCGTGGCTCTGACCTGTGTTGGCAGACGCGTTGGTTGGTGTTGCGGCTACAGCCTGGCTGCGGGCGTGGGCAGGGATGAGTATGGAGGCCAGTGAGGGATTACTAGAGAGCTCTGAAAGATAATGAACAGAAGGTATAAGGTCATGCTGCAGCACAGCTTTTCTCAACAATGGAGACACTCAGAGGTGTTAAAGAGCAACACTTTCTGAAGCAGCACCCATAAAAAAACAGAAAACACTGGTTAATTCCAAAATTTTGATACAGGATTAGATACGCATGGAAGAAGAAATGAGCAAGAAAAATAATCTTCAAAGCATAGGAAAACCTTATAGGGTGTGAGGTTTTTATATCAAAGGAGATAAATAAAAAAGCAGACGTTTGTACAAAACAGTATTACAAAGAAATATGGACTTATAACAGCTGGATGGATTGCTACAGACTTAAGACAATGCAAACATCTGTCCACATGCTCATCCAGGAGGATAGAATTCTGGATGTCAGTGTTTTAATAAAATCTGCTAAATTTCCTTAGATTAAAAAATCTTTTAACCATGTTCTGTCTGGATGATTTGAACAAAAATTATATATATATATAAATCTGAAAGGGTTAGTTCTATGCCTTCAGATTATTAGCATATTAGTTAGAACATACCCTGGGTGGTGAAGTTGAAGAGTGAGGGCTTCTCTCTCCCGTTAGGCAGCTTGATGTTGGGGTCACGCAGCTCATCAAAGAAGGAGTGTGCACAGGCCTCTAGAGGGGTGAGGCGCGCCGTGGGCGTGTACTCCAGCAGGCGAGAGCAGAGGGCGATGGCCTCTGGAGGCGTACGAGGTCGGAAGACCTGAACAACGGTGGGAGACAGCAGCAACGTGTTAAGATTGTTCATCATATTCATGGATTTAACACATCTGGGAGCACGAAGACGGTAATGCTGAAAGAGGAAATTTGAAACTGTTTGGTAATATTTTAGGAAGGCTTCGCATTCTAAAGCATAGCTTGCATGTTGATGGTATGTTGACAACAAAGGGCGCTGAAACAAGGTTGCTTCACTTTATTTTGGGTAGAAATTCATATCCTGGGAGATAAAGTGGATTTTTAGCGCTATCGTCATTCACCATGATAAACGGCGACAATATTCCCATGTCATTAAAAGAAATAAACGTAATTCAGCCGTTTTGCCTGTGTGCGCTTGCAGCTGGTGTTTCCCTCCCCTTTAAGACACTGCAGCATGTATACAATCACGTGACTCCACTCAGAAGCGTAAATAAAGAGGATGAGCCCAGTGAAGCGTCTAACACAGCTGTAGAAGAAACTACGGATGTGTTTGATTTTAGAAATCAAGACATTTTTCTAAATTTTGGGACAATATAGTCTTATAAAGAGTACATTTATATACATGTTTAAGCCAGAATGATTGGATAATAAACATGACTGCCCTGCGACTTTAAATATCAGAGAAACCCATTTACGGATAAAAATATTTAAATAAACTAAACATTATCACCACATATCTGACTAAATAACCATTTAAAACAACTATTTTCATTCATTTCAGATGGAACTATTCCCATACTTGTATTATATTAAACTGCACTTCCAATATTCACCACTGTTTAGCGCCAAGTACCGTTTTCCTCTGAGCAGGGAGCAGCAGGCTTGCTTGGACTGGCAATGAATCATGGGATATCAAAGGCTATGTAGGGTACACCTGATCCTTCATTCAAATCGGGCAAAAAGAGGGACGCATTTGTCGGCCACGTAACGAGGAGTTTTTCAGTCCGAACACTCCTACGCCACTCGCTATGACGTAATCGGCCAACACATCTGGCTTTCAGGGGACACAGCCCATGAATTCAAACTCAGCCTACACAAGTTAATCCTATGGAGCCAAGCAAGAGCAGAGAATAAGCTGAGTGCACAGAGAAGAAGTCAAGAGCGCGTTTTTAGAGTTGAACACATGGCAGACCAGTTTGGAGCGAGGGTGTGCGGGTTTAAACGATGCATATTGTTCTCACTGCACGCTCAGTTCGGTGTCGCAAAAATTACGCCATAGATGTTTAGCAAAAGAAGAGAAAATGTTTGCCTGAAAACTGTCAAGACTAACCAAAGTAAGACATCTAACCTACAGCACAGCCACGCTGTTGAGTTCAAAGATGTGCAAAAGGCTCCATTACCTTTGCACAAAAATTTTCACAAGCGAGGAAACATTTTTTCTCCTGTTCAATGAGATATTGTTGAATGTTTAAACCTGAATGTGAGCAAAATTTTTGTATTAAAATAAAAGTAATATGTCATGTGATTTATTTTATAAATAAATTATAAATAGATCAGTTGCATTTCCTGCACATGCATTTATCTCTAATGAAGGAGATGGAGAATTTATAGTGCATTTATTGTTAACGGGGTAAAACTGCCCAATTTATCGTGATATTAATTTGAGGCTATATCCTCCAGCTCTAATCCAGAATCAGCTTTTCTCACTTTCTTACATTTAAAACTAGAGAATCCTAAACTTCACTTAATTTGGGGCAAACATCCCTACATTAAATGCATGCATTCCTCTCTAAAATGAATTAAGATGTAAATTATTTTTATTCCATTTAGTTTGTTATTTGTTATAACTATTCTCATATAATTTACAAACAAGGTAAGTAAAAAAAATATTTTTTCTTTTTGTTTCAATTCTCAAACATATATGCATCTTCTGTTCTAATGTATAACTTTCATAATGTTTTTTTTCCCCTCAAAAGATTTTCCATTAAACCTTTTTTATTTTAAAAGAATATAAGCTTCAAACATATTTACACGGAGATCATAAAAAATTTGAGGTTAATGAAAATCGCCATTAAATTTTTCAAAGTGAACTACTAATCAAAAATAGGTCAGCACTAATCAATTATTTGATTTATTGGTTGATCTGTTGATTTTTTTTTTTGGAACAATCCATACATTTAAAAGCAATACTTTAATTAAATTAGCATTTCTAAATAAACAAAATAAATAGCAAATGGTAAAGAGGACAACATGTATATGTGTATATTTATAAATGAATTGTTAAATTACTATTTGGATCTTTTTAGATTATTAACAAAATAGATAATGGATAGATCAGTTTATAACTATAATAACTTATAAGTGCAGCTCTAGATTGAATACAAAAATAGAAGTGCTAAGGAAAATTATACAAGTGAATAAATCATAAAAGAGATTAAAATCCAAAATAACACTGAGATAAAATATAACAGCTAAAGAATAAAACTGAGACCTCACTTTATGAATAATTTTTTAAATCAGTTATTAGATATCTATGGTATTTTGATTTAGCTATATGTAATGGTACAACAAATTATTGGACACATTTATTGAATTGTTCATTCATCAAGCTACATCTAACCACATTGTTGCAACCTAGACATATGCATGGAAACCAGCTCTGTGAAGAAGCTGCTGTTCCAAACAACTTCACCCACCTATGTCCAAACCTCTCTATCGCCACCTGCTTTTAGTGGCTAATAATACTAAATACAAAAAACCTCAAGCTAAAAGGAAGCTCTTATTTTAAGCTTCACGAGTGTTTTTCTTGTTCAAAGGACAGTACATAAACGGATCAAAATTATTAAGACTGGACACATATTTCAATTAACATAAAATTCTTAGTGCATAAAGCATTTAATCATCGATTAAATCAATTTTCCTGAGTCTTCAAATGTTTTTTATTTTCAGACTTATTGTTAGCAAAGTAATTTTTCTGAACATTTTGAGAGATATTTTTCCTATGTAGAAGGGATGTCACTCTGATATATTATTTCTTTACAGGGTTAATATCCAACTGTTTGAAGTAAGTTTTTTTGGTGTCTCACTGTTTTCATTTTTAAATCAACTTTACCAACTAAATAGTCCAGGTTTTTATCAGTAACACACTTTAAAAAATATAAATACATAATACAAAAAATATAAAGATAACTAATAGAAACAGCACATCTCTTAAAAAACAAAGACATTTTATGGATGGTTTTGGTCTCAGTCTCTCTGTATGGACAGAGCTGATGAGCAATGATCTTTTTAATCAATCATGTCATTTGTTCTGTAAAAGTATATAACCCAATGGAGATATAATAATTCTGATCTGAATAATAATAATAAAAAAAAAAAAAAAAACAGCAGTTTATTCCAATGTCATTTAGGAATCACATCCTGTTAGATTTTAACTTATGCCTCATTAGTTTAGGAAAACTAAGTTTTAAGGGTAGAAAAACCATAACCTTTGTAAATAAGCATGTATGGTGAACTGATCAGGAGATTAAATGTTTATAAGACAATGTTTTTGAAAAGCTAAGAGACATTGTTAAGACTGGGGTTGTTTTATGAGAAGAAGCAGAAATCCACCTTAAAAGAGCCTTAGCTAGGACTAATCAGCAGAGGGAAAAATTATGTGAGGTTTATGTTTGGAATCATTTACAAGTACCGTATTTTCACGACTATAAGGCGCACTTAAACGTCTTTTTTTTCCCTCAAAATGTGCGGTGCGCCCTATGGTGCGGTGCGCCTTATGTGTGTTGTAACTGCGACTTTTGAGACCACCTCATTGAGGAGATGATGAAAGAGTTGCTGAATGGAAGGAGACCAGGTGTTTTTTTTCCACTCATCACCATCGCTGTTAATATGTAACTCCATGCGTGCCCATCTCACAGCTGATGTGAAAAACATGGGGAAACAAATTAACGCTGTGCTCGCTGTTCAACCACTCGACATCGGTGTGAACCGGACCCAGCAGGTGCAGCAGAAGCAGCGAGTTTACATGCAAAGTCAATGGTTGACGCGCGTATAGGCGCAGCAAAAGGTCCCGCAGCACGTTTTGAGCTGCAGCCGCAGCGCCTCGGGAGCGTTTAAGTATCTGCCAACGGGCTGCTGCTGCTCGAGATGGAAAAATTGAAGTTTTGCTGCTGGACGCGCCGCATCAACCAATCAGAGAAGCTGATCTGGGAGCTGACAGCGAGACAGACACAGCGCTCTGATGACATATGATATTAACGCAAATGAAAAAGGCTGGATGAATGAGGAGATGATGAAAGGCAGGTGTATGTGAGGAGACCAGGTGCTTTTTTCCACGCATCACCATCGCTGCGTGCCCATCTCACAGCCGATGTGAAAAAAAAAAGGTGAATCAAATGGATGCTGTGCTCGCCGTTATCCCGGGGGTCTGACAAAGGAACTTCAACCGCTCGACATCGGTGTGAAGCGGCCGTTCAAAGTAAGGCTGCGAGCGGCTTGGGAGCGATGGATGACCGACAGAGACCAGAGTTTCAGGATAAGTGGAAGGCAGCGCCGGGCAAGTTACGCCACCGTTTGCGGATGGATTGTAGATGGACTGTGTCTGCTGGCTCTGTTGTTCAAGCTTTCGCAAAAGCCGGCATTATTTCTGAGGAGCCGCGCTGCACGGAAAGTGACTCTGACAGCGAAGAAGGGGAAATTGGCATGTCTGATTTAGCGCAGCTGTTTAATTCAGAAACAGAGGATGATGACTTTGATGGGTTTGATTAATACTTTGTAATAAATACATTAATAAAGCACAATCATACTCAGTTTTGCTCCCGCTCTATTTTTCTACCTGAAAGCTTAATTCAACAGCAGCCTCTGGGCCGCGTCTCCTCCTCCTCTTCAGCGCGGTGGCTGGCAGGTGTTTTTTCATCTAAATAATCTAAATCTTGCCGCTATATTTGCTGTGATCAGTGGGAATAAAGTAGTTTTAATATGTTTTTAAGTGAGAAAGTCCACCTGAAAACTTCATAATTGCAGTCAGTTCATCCAGATTATCTATTTCTGTCGGAGGCGCTCAGACCCCACATACCAGCGGTGCACCGACAGCAGAAATCCATTCAACAGCAGCCTCACCGCGGCGGCTGGCAGGTGTTTTTCATCTAAATAATTTAAACTGCAGGCACCAGGATACCGGCAATAAAAGCGAACATATTCCGTCGGCAGGTTTTAGGATTTTAAGTTAATTTAGGAGTAATCATAGCGCTGTGTCATCTGCGATGTGTCTGTCTCATGGCCAGCTCCCATGTTTGATTAATACTTTGTAATAAATACATGAATAAAGCACAATCATACTCAGTTTTGCCCCCGCTGTATTTTTAAATACGCAGTAGAGCTATTTAAAGGTAGTAGAGGACATGTACCTGTATATAAAAAATGCGCCCTATAGTCCGGTGCGCCTTATGTGTGTGTTAAATACAGAAATGGGACACATAACTGAGAGTGCGCCTTTTAGTACGGTGCGCCTTATGGTCGTGAAAATACGGTAGAAAAAAGATGATGTGGATAAACTTTTTTTTCAATGTAAACAATTGTTTATCTTCGTTCTATATTTTAAAGACTTAATCTCATTTTGCTTAATGGTGGCCCTACTTTATCTAGAAATAGGAACCAGCGAAGGTTTTGTTTAACTATGAAATATAGACTATAAAGCCCATGTCACACCTTGATGATAAGGGCTGGTTATTCTCCCGCAGCAGTGTCACACAGTGAGCTTGTTGCAAATATTTTTGATTTATGCCCAATTTCGAAGCGTGGTCTGTGCCATGTTATTTAACACCACAACGCAAGAGGGTCAAACACCAACTAGCTGTAAGTCTACATACAGCCGAGGCGGTGAGGAATTGGGAAAACACAAGGGAGGGACATGAGGGCGATAAAGAGCAGGGGTCCAGGAGGAAAAAGGGTCCCAGCGTTCTCGTGCACCTCGCTCCTCTAGCTGGTCCATCTTCACGAGTCAAACAAAACAAGCTGGTAAGATACCAAACAGGAAATACGCATAGAGTAGAGCGGATGTAGATTTGACCAATCAGAGGCCTCCTGTCTGCGGTACTGTCTGCAGTTACCTACAATGGAGGTGCAGCAGAGTGTTGTGGAAGGGGCGGGGGCATATTTGAATTAACTGCGACACACGCAGACAACCTGGTTTCTTAGCATAAACCAGCCTTTAGACAGCGTATGCCTGATGTCCTAGAATCTCCTAAAACGCTAGCATACGCTGAACTTTCTATGTATCTTTTCAATTTTGGGCGTATACATAGAGCACTCATAACAAGTCCAGAACTTATGTCCAACGACAGCCTAACTTATATGCATAAAGCATGGCAGCGTAATGCCCATGAAGCCAGTGTCCTGAGGGGGGCAGCAATGCGCCCTGAGGCGCCCGGCCTGCATAAAAATAATTATTTTATTACGGTATTAACCTAACTGCTGTTTACCAAGAAAGAAAGAAAGAAGGTTTGCAGTTGAAGTCTGGAAGAGAACTGACAGTTCCCTCCTGTGAACCCCATTTTATACAGAAACACTGCCAATACACCATCATACAGCAGCTGTAAGTTCAGCGGTCATCTGGAACACGTCAAATATGTTGATATGCGTTGGACATAAGTTCTTGATAAGTTAAGCACAAGTTACTCATAGGTTTTGGATAAGCTAGACGGTACAACTTAGGAGTACCGTATTTTCACGACCATAAGGCGCACTTAAACGTCTTTTTTTTCCCTCAAAATGTGCGGTGCGCCCTATGGTGCGGTGCGCCCTATGTGTGTTGTAACTGCGACTTTTGAGACCACCTCATTGAGGAGATGATGAAAGAGTGGCTGAATGTAAGGAGACCAGGTGTTTTTTTTTTCCACCCCTCACCATCGCTGTTAATATGTAACTCCATGCATGCCCATCTCACAGCTGATGTGAAAAACATGGGGAAACAAATGAATGCTGTGCTTGCTGTTCAACCGCTCGACATCGGTGTGAACCGGACCCAGCAGGTGCAGCAGAAGCAGCGAGTTTACATGCAAAGTCAATGGTTGACGCGCGTATAGGTGCAGCAAAAGGTCCTGCAGCGCGTTTTGGTGCAGCACGTCGGGAGCGTTTAAGCATCTGAAGCGCCGCCAACGCGCTGCTGCTGCTCAAGATGGAAAAATTGAAGTTTTGCTGCTGGACGCGCCGCATCAACCAATCAGAGAAGCAGATCTGGGAGCTGACAGCGAGACAGACAGCGCTCTGATGACATATGATATTAGATGAAAAAGGCTGGATAGATGCATGGCTGAGGCAGGTGTATGTGAGAAGACTAGGTGTTTTTTTTTCCGCGCATCACCATCGCTGCGTGCCCATCTCACAGCCGATGTGAAAAAAAGGTGAATCAAATGAACGCTGTGCTCGCCGTTATCCCGGGGGTCTGACAAAGGAACTTCCACCGCTCGACATCGGTGTGACGCGCCCGTTCAAAGTAAGGCTGCGAGCGGCGGGGGAGCGATGGATGACAGACTGAGACCACAGTTTCATGATAAATGGAAGGCAGCGCCGGGCAAGTTACGCCACCGATTGCGGATGGATTGTAGATGCTTGGACTAACGTGTCTGCTGGCTCTGTTGTTCAAGCTTTCGCAAAAGCCGGCATTATTTCTGAGGAGCCGCGCTGCACGGAAAGTGACTCTGACAGCGCAGAAGGGGAAACTGGCATGTCTGATTTAGCGCAGCTGTTTAATTCAGAAACAGAGGATGAGGACTTTGATGGGTTTGATTAATACTTTGTAATAAATACTTGAATAAAGCACAATCATACTCAGTTTTGCTCCCGCTCTATTTTTCTACCTGAAAACTTAATTCAACAGCAGGCTCTGGGCCGCGGCGCATCCGGACTCACCTCGGCAGGTGTTTTTTCATCTAAATCTTTTTAAGTGAGAAAGTCCACCTGAAAATTTAATCATTGCAGTCAGCTCATCCAGATTAATATCCTGCCTATGTTTTAAGTTAATTTATGCGTCAATAAACGAAGAAGAAGGGGAAACTGGCATGTCGGATTTAGCGCAGCTGTTTAATTCAGAAACAGAGGATGATGACTTTGATGGGTTTGATTAATACTTTGTAATAAATACATGAATAAAGCACAATCATACTCAGTTTTGCTCCTGCTCTATTTTTCTACCTGAAAACTTGCCTATGTTTTAAGTTAATTTATGCGTCAATAAATTGTATCAGAGGAGTAATCACAGCCCTGTGTCATCAGCGATGTGTCTCTCATGGCCAGCTCCCAGGTTTGAATAATACTTTGTAATAAATACACCTTGCAGCTGTATTTGCTGTGATCAGTGGGAATAAAGTAGTTTTAATATGTTTTTAAGTGGGAAAATCCACCTGAGAGGACATGTACCTGTATATAAAAAACGCGCCCTATAGTCCGGTGCGCCTTATGTGTGTGTTAAATACAGAAATGGGACACATAACTGAGAGTGCGCCTTTTAGTCCGGTGCGCCTTATGGTCGTGAAAATACGGTAACTTACACTTAAAGTATTTTAACGATCAGATCATTTATGGCCCACGTATGAGCATACGCTGGCATAGGTCAAGACGTATTTACCGTTTGTCGACGTGTGCCAGTGTGTTTCAGCTTGCTAATAACTTCAACAAAACTGGCCAATAACTTGTGCAACATATGCCAGTGTTTTTGCCAGATTTTTTGTATATCAGGCATACATGGGCTAAATCGCCATGGTGTGACAGGGACTTAAGAAAAGTGTATATAGAAGACCTTAATAATTTACATTCTATGGCACATTAACTCTGTCTGCTACTGTGGTATAGTACAGAAAAATTTGGGTTTCCCATCATTTTTATGTAAGTAATACCTGTATCAATTGACATGATCAACTATTTCAATTGGAATAGTATAAATCGAGAAACTAAGATGCTTTGTTCTATGCTAGGTTTTCTGATTCCCATATTTATCCAGACTTTAAAATGAGAAAGACCAAACGTCACACTTTTCCAGATTTTCTAGTTCAAGGAAACCAGTATTAAATCTTAACCAATTCTGAAACTTATCACAGAGCCATTATTGACAGAGAACAAAAAAATCTGACACAATGGCTGAGAGATGCATCATCGTTTACCTAAATATCTACTATATAAGAGGTCTTTAAACAGCAGAACCTTGTTAGTTTTAAATAATATTTAATGATCGTACTGTAGCCTGAAGTGACCAAAATCCAATTTTTTTACCCATACGCAACCTGTATCTGATATTTTTATGACAGCCCAGTTTTTAAAATGCGAATGTTTAAAATGTGGTCCTGAATTCGATACGCATCTGATCTATTCAAATATTACCTGTGTCGCATTCATCTGACCTGCTCATCATTAATACTCAACAAAGGACCCTATTCTCTGTCTTGCAACTCAGAAGCAGAAAGAAAAACTATTGGCGGACGACAATGCCGAGAGCAGTCTTTCTTTTTGATCTTCTTGAAAAGATTGCTTTGTTAATGTGCTGGCTCCGGTCGGAAAAGAAATGAAAGATCACTAGATCACTCAAGCAGTACAATGCATGATAAGATCCGTATGTGTATGTGTGACGTCATTGCTTCGTCTACTGCTGCACGAGGGAATGTTGGGCTGCATAAATGCAGTTCACACAGAAGATCACATACAAGCAGGCCTTTAGCTAGGAATATACAGCTTGATGTATGACATCTTTTTGAAATGTAGAGTCTCTGAACAGCCATTTCCTTTATCTGGAGGTGGAAGGCAGCTAACTTTTTATTTTTGTTACAAACCTACGTGGCGGCTGGAAGTAGATATAAGTGTTTTTCCGGTATGTCGTACAAACTGCAAGCACCAGAATAATAAAAGTGAAAGTATTTTGCCAACAGGTTTCACATTTTAATTTAATTTAGGCGTTAATAAACTGTTTCAGAGGAGTGATCACAGCACTTTGCATCACAGCGCTGTCTCTCTCCCTGTCAGCTCACAGATCAGCTTCTCTGATTGGTTGATGTGGCGCGTCGAGCTGCAAAAGTTTCATTTTTCCAACTCCAGCTGCTTGTGAACATTTTTCACGTTTGGGCGACATTTCCAGGGGGAAAACAGGGCATATAATTTGTCCTTTCTTAATAAAGGCCGTTACATTTTCGGTCGTACACATTGCTAGCTGTAAGCCTGCATACAAGTCACATATATTTGGAAATGTTAACGACCACACAAAACCATAATTTCCCAAAAAAATAAGAATTTAGCATTAAGGCCTGCAGTGTGAATGTAGCCTTAGAAAGTCTGAGGAAAGAAATGTGAAAAACACTTAACCTTTATAGAGTGTACCTCATTGAAACTGCTATGCTAAGGCATTAAGAATGATTTAAGACTTTTTGCACTCAGCTAATATAAAAGCTACTGATTTCCCAAAACAGCTAAAAAAAATGAGCAAGAAAGCAGACCTAATATAAAAGCAAAAACATTCATTGGCCATTTTATTAGGTACAACTTAGGCAACTTAGTGAATTAGATATCCATGTGGCATGGTTCGTGTTGTCAGGCAGCCTGATGGAGGTTTTTTAAAATCTGCTGACCTGCTGGGATTTTCACAGATAATGTGACACCTGTTTGGGCAAAAATGGTTTACTGATTTCAAGGAATAACTGGCAGTATAGTTTCAGGGAAGAAATTCAACGAATGCTAAAATAATCATGTTATAAGTGCAGACATCACATGGAACCTTGAAGCAGATGGGCTAAAGGAGCAGAGGGCCACATCTAGTCGCTGCTCCTGAGAGCAAAGGGAAACTGAAGCTGCATAAACTGGACACTAAGATAAAAAGAATATTAGGGAATGTTGGTCTAGAGTGGTTGGCTTGTGCTCTTGGAAGGCTGCAAGTACCTGGATCGATTCCCAGCCTGCACTTTGGGTCCCTGAGCAAGACCCTTAACCCCACACTGCTCCCCTGGCACCGCACAATGGCAGCCCACGGCTCTCCAAGGGGATGGGTTAAATTCAGAGAGTTAATTTCTCCATTGTGAGATCCATTAAGTTAAATTACTATTATTAAAAAATGTTGTCTTGATGAAAGAGTAATATATTCACCCGAAACAATCAGATGGTAGGGTCCAAATTTGGAAAAAAGGAAATTAAAGCAAACATCCATCCAGCTGTTTGTCAATGAGTCGGGCTGGTAATGTGTGGCATATTTCCTTGCCACGCTTTAGGTACATTAGTATAAAACAAGCACAATCTAAAACCCAGCAGGTTATCAAAGTACCCACCCCTTTAACGACAACCCTCTGTGATGGCTTCTTCCAGCTGAATATTTCACCATGTCAGAGAGATCATATCATTTCAACCCAGCGCTACACTGAGCTCTTATGGCCTCGATAGTCACCAGCTCTAAATCCATTAGAACCATGTGAACTGTGTCAGACTGGGCGCAGTTTTTAATCATGGATGTGCAGACAAGAAATCTGCATAAAACCTTATATCATTAATGTAGCCAAAAAGAAGGATCCAACCCACAACCAGAAATGTGTACCTAATTAAATGGCCAATTGGTGTCACACAATCAGATATATAACAATGTTAAACATGCAACTACAAAAACACAAGATTAGTACCAATAACAGAATAAAAAAATGAGTGAAGTCCAGACAGCTCATAGAAGAGCTGATAATATTATCATGCAACTTTGATGGGTAGATGGATGATTGTTAGGATGGCATAACAAATATATGGGATATGGCAGCAGTAGAACGTAGAAGTAAAAGTGCTGCTGTACCTGCTGACTCACCTTAGTCCAAGGGTGGGCCTTAATCTGGGGGAATTTGAACTCAGTGTAGTTGGGGTTCATCTCACGGATTTGTTCTCTGGTCGGAGTACCAAGAACCTGAGCAGAAATGGGGAGGTGTTAACCTCAATGACCTGAAATCTATAACGTAACAAGCCTTTTGGTATATCAGCCTGCCTCTTACCTTTATAATTTCCACAAGCTGATCCACCCCACTGTCACCAGGGAAGATGGGCTGTCCTAACAGCAGCTCTGCCAGTACACACCCAGCTGACCACACATCTGGAGAAGGAGCATCAACAACAAGAAAAACAACGGGTCAGACACCACAGCACACTCTAGATGGGTCATGCTACGATCCCTGATGCCGTCTGTGACAGCAGGGGTACTCCTACCTATGCTGGAGGTGTAGTCAGTGGCTCCGAAGATGAGCTCTGGGGCCCGATAGTAGCGAGAGCAGATATAGGACACATTGGGCTCTCCACGGACGAGCTGCTTCGCACTGCAGATAGAACAAAAACACTAAACCATTAGCATCACTACTTTCTCTTTTGGAAAACAAAGAACATGAAACCACTGAGATCTGGTTTTATATAGTTAGATACATCTGCCCCCTGTTGTGGAGAATCCTGCAGTAAGAAGCAAAGAATAACAAAGGTTTAGCACTAAAATAGCTCTTAATAGCGTTACATCTTACTAAAAGCCCAAACCTTTTCCAATTATAATATCCTTATTTTACTTTTTAACGTCACAGAAATAATAATACTTTACAAGTCCAAGAATCCAGGGTCAAAAAGAAAATGGGCTTTCTGATTTATATAATTAATTTCATGTTTTGTCTGGTTATCTCTGTTGTCTGTTTCATGTTGATGATATGAAACATCCATGTATGACAGAACAGCAAAAAAATGTTTCTACACAGATTTAATAAGCATTTAACATAATGAACTAAAACTAGATGGAAAACCTTTAACAAACTGTCTGCAGCTACATTTTACGTTTTTAAACTTTTTTCCTCTGATGTGAACCACTTCTCCAGGCACACGACTCAAACCAAGCTTGACAGCTAGACTGTTACTAATGGGTCTTTTTCCAATGACTTTATAACCATTTATTCAGTACAGCTCATTCTAACAGAGTTCAGCATAAATTATTTAAGTATAACATAAGGCATTTTTGTGAAGCTTCTGCGTGTTAACAAAATGCTTTAGAAATTAAATTGACACGGACAATTCGATCAGAGCCCAGCACTTGCAGAGGGGGAGTCTGCACTGCGTGTTCAGATGAGTGACAACATCATTGTTGATTAGAGCGGCGTGCTGCAACCATCGACCCCCCCACTTCACACTTTAATGCCAATATGGTTCTGTGACTGACTCCAATGCCGACTCAGTGGCATAAAACAGGCAGATCAATTTAAACCTTCACACTGTCTCTATAGTTTAACATACGCAGATGAGCAGCAATCAGGTCCAGCGTGAAAGTCGTGATGAAACTGTTATTAAAAGAAGCTGTTCTTATGCATACAAGTTAGGGAAAGATTGATGAAGGAAGAGGGGCTTGAAGGAAGCCATCTATGTTAAGAAAACCTAAACGGAGGGTGTGGACTCAGATTTCAGCTTTCAAAAACCTGCCATAGAGTTGATTCCTTCTCGCTATCATCGCAGCCCCCACCACATTACAGGGGGACAGAGCACCTCGCCTCTTCAGCCAGGCCAACAATTCCCTCTAACGACCCCCTTGCAGAGACATAGATAGGTGTCCGGTATAAAGACTAACAAAGAACCCAAACGACCCCCATTCCAGTGGGGCGAAAACGGTCGTCAGGATCAATTTGCATGTTTGAATCAATTTGACTGTATGATCTGGTTGAACTGTAAAGTGCCTTGAGATAACTTGTGTTGTGAATTGGCGTCATATAAATAAACTGAATTAAATGTTTCTAACCAAAAACAAGACTTTGTTTTGGCCCACTCAATAAAGCCTCAAACGCAGCGCTATTCCTGACATTTTTAATTGAGAAAGCTTCCTGGATGGGAAGTAAAATGTCCAGTGGATTCTTGTTTGATTGTTGATTTTTTTTACTTTTTTGGAATTGATGAAGTAAAAGGAAGATTAGAAGTTAGATTTTCTGATGTATAATTGACCAGGAATTCTTTTCGCTTTTAGCAAACAGAAAGAAAATCGCATGAAAGATGCAAAACGGAACAGAGAAAATATTTTGATCTATATTTATGTTTTTTAAGGAGACAACAAAATGCTCTGTGTGTCTCACCTGCCAAAGTCGCAGAGCTTCAGCACAGCCGTCTCTGGGTCCAGCAGCAGATTCTGGGGCTTGATGTCCCGATGGCAAATCCCAAACGAATGGATGTAAGCCAGGCTCCTGAACAACTGGTACATGTACAGCTACAGGGAGGAAGACAGAGATGGGTTACAACTGCACAACAAGCAGACACCTGCCATAGGGAGGTTTTTCTCTCAGTTCATTTTATCATCCTGTCATTTTTTTTAAAGCACACTTTTAACTGCGCTTTGCAGAGATGAACGAGACACATTTCATCATTTGAGAGGTTACAGCTGTCTAGTCTGTTCAAATTAACTGATTTGGATCATTTCACAGGAAATGAAATCATTTTTGCCTAAAAGGGTTAACAAATAATAAACAAATGTTTATTATTAGATTATTGAATGACACTGGAACAGGTCAAAAAAAGAACATCTGAGATTTAGGATCCAAGAAGAAGAAGCTTCTCTTCTTGTCATAATAATCATGAAAACACAAACTCTGTTTGATTTACCTTAACATAAACCATGGGCAGCGTTTGTTTGGCTCGGCTGTAGTGTCTGGCCACTCTGTAGACCGTCTCAGGAACATAGTCCAGAACCAGATTCAAGTACACCTCGTCTTTCTATTGAACAGAAGAAAAACAGGGAAACCTTGGTTGAAACTAGTAAAGCAAATATTAAATACCAATATAAACATAAGATCAAATTGAGGCGCATACTGGAAGCCTGTTAAAATGATCTGTACTGCCATTTACAAGCTGACGTAACACATTTTCAGAAGCTTAATGGGAATCCATTGTATCGTCCCGGAGGGCAGGAAATGGTGCGTCACAACATCCTCGGCTTTAACAGTGGCCATGGACAATGATATCGTTGCCTTGTTTCCTGGTTTGAAAGAAGCAAGTGTTGGTTTGCAGGGTGTGTGTGTGTGTGTATATGAGGAGTTCTCCACCCAGGACTTCCTTTCGCCTCCATGTGCAACCTGATGTGGACAAAATTAAGCCACCAGACAATAGATGGAGACTTTTAAATGACGACTGCAAATCATGATTTAGCCTGAAATGTAACAGTTGGTAACAGGACAGCAGGGGTCTCCATCGCCTTCATTGTCTCTGTCTTTCATAGTATTCTATGTATTAACAGCTCTGAAAGGAACACATCAGTCTGCCCTATATACAAACAACAGCCTCTGGCCAGGATCTGTGGTAACTTCTGTCAGCTCAGGGTGCTGCTGCGACATAAATGTCCTCTCTTGCTCAAATTAATCAATTATGTGGGTCAATAATTGTAAAAATTCATCTGAAGTTAGAAAATCACTTAGTAATAACTCATAGCTTAGGAAAATAATATAGACTACATAGAATATGGTCTTCAGGAAAGATTCCCACTCTATAATGTATATTTTGCACTAACAATTACTTAATTATTTTGATTGAAATAACTTAAATTGGTTTATTACATTTTTATAAAGCATAACATTTAATGTGGGTAAGGACATTTTATTTTATTTTTTTGCCAAAATACTATAAAATTTGAAAAGGTTGGTACCAAATATTACTCATTAACTGTATTAAAAGAATGCAAATAAATATATATTTAAGTGCAATGCTGCAGTTTTTGCAGGGTAATCTACATTACTGCCACCTTGTGGTAACAGGAACACATTACAAAAAGCAGGTTAAACAAGGTGCTGGCATTGAATTTCAAGACTTCTCTTTACTGCTGCTTTGTAGTTAAAAGAAAATGTTATAGGGAGAAATAGACAAGGGGCTGTAAATAAAGGGATTAAACTTGGTGAAACCAGACCTTAGAAAAAAATTATGTGATGCTACAATATTCAGACTCGCATATAAGGAAAAACTAAAGGAAAATAAATTAAGTAATTTACCTCAAACATAATAATCAGAGAATATGTTTTAGTCTAGATGATGTTTTAACCTGGCTGTAAGAGTTAAACTCTGCAGAGATGCAGTCAGCAATATGGTCCTAGTCAAAGTCGTTTCATTGTGAATGTCAATGTAGAGGTTTTGTTTACAAACAACCCATAGGTGTTTTATATATCCTTGCTTATTATTCTGTATCTTCATATGAATCCTGGAGGTGATAGAGAAGCAGATTGTGACCAGCTAAACTGTTTATTTTTTATATAAATTCCAGCATTTTAAATGATTGTTGGAACAGAAATCAAGATTGCACCAGTTTGACGATTGTGCTGTCAAACTATTATCAATACTGCTGGGAAATCTGAGCATCTTGGCTTGTTTAACTGCAGCAACATTCTGCAGGTAGAGAACTACAGAAAAAAATAACATGGGGAAATCCTTAAGGAATGCCTTAAAGAACCAGAAAATACCTCCTATAACACAATGATCTGAGGGGAGCTAACTTCCTCTACATAGATAGAAAGATGTGATCTGCCTGGCTCAAGGGAATCACTACTACAGTCAGATACAGAAAAGACAACCGTTTACTAAATACACACATTATTCTACAGTCATTTTCACTTCTTGGAAGTGAGTTTTTCTCTTCCCGAGCCATGCATGCCAGTCTGCAGCCATTCCCCCATTGATAGCATTTGTGACGGCTGGGGAGCATGTTCCGCCTCCTGCTAGCGCAATCAATGCTATATTTAGCCTAGCAACAGCGATGACTCACTTCCTGCCTCACTGCAAAGCTACTTCCTTGGCTTCTTCCCAGAGGGATTGCCATGCAGAATCTGGATTGGCTCCTTGTACCATTTTCTAGCTAAATTACAACACATCCACCTGAACAACTGGGTGAAATGAAACAAAAATATCTAGTTCCAATTTGCTGAATCCTGGGTGGAATCTGTGTGTCTTATGATGAACAGTTTGAACAGCCTGTTTAAGCAGGTGTGGTTTGTGCTTCATGTCATAAGCTCTCACGTATTCTATAGGTCAGCTTTTAGGAAGCATACGCAAATCCATTAGATAAATGAGCAGGGCAGTACATGTTAATAATGAAGGTGAGATTATGAGGACAGACAGAAGGACTGATGAGGAGTGAATCGGCACTTTGTCACATTCTAATATAGAAGCTTCCAATGTGGCTTAGTGGAAAAGACACAGTATGTCTCACACGGCATTTAATCTGTCTCTATATGTCTAAAAGTTAATCCTTCTCCACCTCTACCAGCTTTGCTGGACCTCACTGATTAACCTAAGGAAGTGCTGCTCTGTGCATTAACATCTGCGTGGGTTTCTAGACTAAGAGCTGAGGGATGAACGTGGCTTTCTGAAGGCCACAGCATAGAGCTGTGGTTTTCAAAATATATTTTGGACCTGTGTTTCTGCCTCTACACACCTGATTTGAATAAAATTGGAACTGCCTGGCCTTAGTAGCCGCTAACGAGGTAATGCAAAAATTTGATTCAGGTGTGCTAAAACAGAGACTCCTAAAACATGTAGGATAGCAGTTCCAGAGGGCCAAGTTTAGAAAACCGCTGCTTTAGAGAAAGATTAAAATGTGCAAGCTTGATTTTAAGGCATTCTTTGATCAAAATTAAGTTGTTTGGAGTGATTGATAAAAAAGAAAATCTGTTGAATGACGGTGAAGGTGTCTTAGGGTCTGATAATCTGAAAGGTGCAGGTTTACCTATTTCACACATTGAAGTGTTTGTGGAAATGACTAAATTTATAATAAACCCCAAATTCATCGAAAGCCATGGTAGACTTAATCTCATCGGTGATGGCTACAACAGTTTCTATAAAATAACTATAAAAAATAATAATAATAATTGTAGAATTTTGCAGAATAAAAGTTTAATTTTATTGTAAAAGATATATAGTATGTCTTATTATAAGTAATTAGCTTACACAAAAGAATTCTGCAACAACAGGAATGCAAGAGCTCAGCATTACCAGATCCTTGTGGCTCTGTTATAGAGCTGAAAAATGAACTTTTTATTACAAGGGCTGAATGGAGTTTGCCACGTACTGGCTGGGAGGGGATAAACTTGATGGCATCACCCTTCATTTTAAACCACAATATGGCTATTTTCTGTTTTGGTTTTTTTTAACAGCAGGTAATTTGAACATTTGAGTACTGAAGAATTTGAGTTCTTGTCTCAAATCAGACAGAGAATCTGAGAAACCTGCAAATCTTTAGGCATATAACTTAAGATAGCCAAAATGCTCTGAAACAAACAAATAGAAATTCATGCATTAAACAAAGATGTGTTCGCTGCAATGCTAAATAACAGCTCATTTTATTATTATTGCAGAGAAAGTATTGATACTTTTTGGCATATTTGAAAGGAAAGGAAATCGATAAAAAAAAAATGGTGTTGTTTCTCCTGAAAGTTAGACCTGGCCCATTCTGTACATCCCATACATTTTACTACTGGCTCAGAGCTGATCTGTTTATTTGTGTTTCCTTGCAAGATGAAATCATAAACAACCAACTACTATCATTACCTCCTTATGTTCTCTTCCTTATCAAAAATACTCTTGGAAAAGAGCTGTTAAGTTTCATGCATCTATTTTTATTTTACTCCAATAATTGCAGTGATATTCTATAAATGTATTTTTCTAGGAGACGGCAAATCTAAATTGGTATGAAATAAGCACATTGTTATCATGACTCAGGCTCTTTATGACTCAAACGTTTTGAGTTTGGTGCTTTAGTAAACATATTTATGTAAAATACTGCACCATCCTGATGAGCTAAAAATAATTGCATAGCTGATAATCCGATCTGAAAATGTGTCAGGTCTTCTAAAAGGCTGAAAAATTAGCGATGGGCAAAATGGCGTTAGATTAGGAGGAATTGGAACATTCAGACGCCAAAGCAGCTAGACTATAGGGGAGTTTATATATTCTATGCTTAGATGTTCCACACTGCTATTCACATACATTTGTTTTGATTTTCTTCAGCTTCATTTCTTCTTGGAGTAGGGATGAAACAGCTACAGGATTAAATGATTAATACAGTAAAACATGGTATTAACTGTGTTGGCTGCTATAGAATGTAATTAAAGCATATTCCGGTATGGCTGTGTTTTAAAACTGCCATTTTATTGTTCATCAAATGAAAAATCTAAATTCCCCTCCATACAGAGGCAAGCAGAAGGCAGTAATGCAGCTGGGCTGCTTAAGACAAAGAGCAATAAGAGATTCATTTATTCTGGATTTTGTGTGAGATTGACTTTTCGGAGCTTTTTTTTTCTTATTTTTTTGATCTCCACTGAATGCAGAAGGAAACAACAGAAGTAGTCCCCCAACTTCCACAGTTAAATAAAGCAAAATGATATAGATGCACTGATCCCAGGATTAATACGAGATGTAGTTGTATCTGTTAATGTGCTCAGTTACTAAAAAATGGATACAAACATCATTCTCCCTCAAAATGCCATTAGATGAGGTAAGTGGCTGTAATGCAGCATAAAATCGAGGCAAGACTCAACAAGAAGAAACAGCGGCAGTAGCAGTGGCAACGGGAGTAGCTGCTACCCTAAACTACAGCGCGAGTTGAAGCAACCAGACTGTTAATGGGTTATATCAGCAGTGAGGGGGTCGCTAGGGATGTCCAGATTCAGCTTTTCCATTTACGATAGGTTAACAATATTACAACTTTGATAATTGTCCGTTATTGACCCGTTAACGACATTACCACGATTCATGCATGCTTTTATTTCTGTAGAATGCTAGAAAAGGCTTAATCAAGTAATATTACCAAGTCAGAGAACAAAAGTTAAAAAGATATACGAGAACAACTAACTCATAGTATTAACCAATGTGTTACAGAAACAGAGTCTATGAGCATTGAAATATCTGAGATTTTGGATGCTTGTTGAAAAAAATCCAATAATGTTTAAGCTATATGATCAGAACTCTTTGGCTGTGTCCAAACGTCCACCCCAATCACTAAATAGGGCCCTATATAGTGGGTATGTTATTTTAAAAGAGTATCAGGATGTCTATGGGATGAAAATGTGGTTGACTTGAAATTGCCCACAATGCACCTTGAAAAGTAGTGATCATCCCTTGTAAATAGACAAGCAGATATATTCCACACTACTTTGAGAGAGCTCTCCTCAAAAAGCATCATTGGATTTGTTGTGACAGTGACCCGCTGCCGGGTATTGAGAGCGACGACAAACAAAAATGGCGCATGCACGACCCAGGGAGGCAGAGTTAAGTGACCAACAGGGAGCGAAAAGTAGTGATCATCTGTCCGAACGGTCAGTTAACCGAGTTCACTATAAAGTCGACTTGCTCTGATTTAGGGATTTAAGGGTTAGGGTGAATGTTAGGACACAGCCTTTGTCATAACTAAGCTTTATTTAGTGTTCATTTCAGTACTTTATATTGGTAAGTTCTAAACTGTCAGTATTTGTACTTTTATGTCTGTTGGAGAAATCTGGTATTGGTGGATCCCTAGTTCATCGTAATCATAATTTTTTAACATCTCCTTTATGTAACAGTTGCTTACTTCATCCACATATGTATCTATTCAAACCAGTTAAACATAGAGTACACTGTAACTCTGAGGTATGTTAACAGGTTTGCAAATGTGCAAATATTTCTATAACTGAGTGTTGAAAAATTAACAGAAAACTGCAGAAAAGCCCTATTCTTTTGTCTCAGACATACCTATCATAAGAATGTCAGGAATAGGACTTTTTTAAGATTTTGGAGAAAAAGGCAGATTCTTAAAAAAATAAAACTGTTCCCAATTATTTAGTGGTGCCAACCTTTTGTGTTTAAACTAGGGATATGATATCAGATGTGATACTAACATTACAACAAAAAGAGAACAACTCACCCATATTATTAAATTATGGATAATACAACCTTTAATATATAAACTGCTAATATCAGAGCTTTTAGATGCTGGCCGATATCTTCTGATATTAGGGTTTTTTGCTGATATCAGATCAATATTTAATGTCCATATCACATCAGGACAATTACACTGTTTGTATTATTGGTGATAATGGGGTAAAACTGTGCTGAATCGTACTGTTTAATACAAAAATATGTTTACCTGCAATTTAACATATTATTTTATTCATAATTCTGCCACAGTTACACATATTTTGGGATGAGATGAAGCACCATTCAGAAACGGTGAGAGTGGGAGAAATGTTTCACTAGCAAAGTTCCCTTTAATCTAAGATTTTGAACTTAATGTATTCATACAAATATAAAAATCTGCTTATTTCTACCTAAAACATGCTTTTATTAAGTACTTTTGTACATTAGGGAACAGAGATGTGTGACTGTAAGCTGCTCTTCACTCTTAGGTATACTGAAATGATTTCTGTGAAGCAGATAAAGTGAAGTGACTGCTCTACTTCAATGCTGCTTTGAAAAGTCTTATTCTCAAGAGGTAAAAGTCAACTAACTATTTGCTTACAGCCCACGCTGTTTGGAACAATGGCCTTCAGTTTAAATAGTATTATACAAGAGGTTAAAGTGTAAAAGCTGAAGCACACCATGTGCCTCGGGCCCGCCACATGTCAGCAATTGCATAAGACTACCTGTGCACATAATGACAGCTGTGGCAGCTGTAGCTGCATGTCTGACACTTGCCTCTCTGAAAGATGCGTCCAGCATGAGCTCTCACTTCACCATTCATACAACACCTACACCTCTTGTCATTTCTTCTCAGGGTCTTCTCAATAAAGAGCCCATCTATCCATCCATCAGCCTGTCTGGAAGTTTCCATCTCTGCTCTGAGCTGTGACTAACTTTTCCCCACTTCACTAGCCCTCCCTCCCATATTTCTCCCCACTGTAGGCTCTATGGGTGGTAGGTCCCCATACCAACAACACGGTGCCAGTCGCCATAATTAGCCCAGTGATTTGATGAGGAGAGAAAAAAGGGGGAGTAATAAATGAGAGCAGAAAAAGGCAACACAGCAGAAAGAAATGTAAATGGATGAAAGTGAGAAATCAAATTGAGATGGAATGAAAACATTTCTTATGTTACAGTAAAACTATAATTTTAGGATGGAGGGGATTCGTTTCTGACACAACAGCCTCTACAAATAAATTATTAGCCATGTACTCCCAGAGGTCAGCGGGCACATGAGGTATGAGGGAAAACTGAAGTGGAGCTTAAGGGATAGAGGGGACAGCTTGAGTAAGTCTATAATTAACCAACAACCCTTCCAAAGTTATGTCCCACCACCTCACACAATCATCTCTAAATAAGCTTTGTCCCCACCAATCCTCAGCCCCAACCTACCACCCAATAATCCTCAAGAGCTTTCCTTTACCCTCAGTAGGTGTGCTGCAGAGCAGCATTCCTAACTGCTGTGTCATGGGTATAGTCCCTGCAGCATGTGTGCCAAGTCCATGTGTGTCTATATTTGACACACAGACCTCTGTGGGCCTGTTTGTCAGTCAGCTGAATGATACCTTCCAGTCTTTCAGTCCCCAGAATACCCCCCCAAAGCCTGACAGAAATAGAGAGCAAGACAAAGGAGGTGGCTTTCCTCTCCTGATAGATGGTATAATATGTTGAATTTATCAAGCAAGGCAGGAGTCAGGCTTAGGACTGGTTTGATCATTCAAAAAATAAAATCAGTTTGGACAAACTTTTAAGAATTCCTAAAAATATACATTTTCTGGTTTATTTTATTTTCAAGAATAGCTCAATAACAGCAAAGAAGCTCCACCTACTATAGTGGTTGCGTTGGAATTATTGATACACAATATATCTCTTAAACTGACCTTGTCCCCACTGGAGTAGAAGAAGTAACGCAGGCGGACTATGTTGCAGTGGTCCAGCTTCCTCATGATCTGCAGCTCACGATTCTGCAAATGAAACAAGAAACATCAAGATAAAGATAAGTTAGGTCGAAGTATCAGCCATGTTTAGATTTAAAACATCTTTGAGTAAATCTGCAGTTTTATATTCTAACAAGAAACACAGTTTAGCCCTTTAAACCATTACATTTCACTTGCAGTAGAGTTGAAAATTTAGGAAAACTATAGCTCAGGAGTTGAAGCATGAGAGCCATGTGGTTTAGTTCAGCTAAAGTTACTAACAGGGGCATAAAAAGTTCTAAAGAAAAGAGGTTCAACAAAAAGATCTTACTTGATCTCAAGTGATTGTATAACCTTTGCAGAATGAAAACCAAAGTGTAGAAAAAACAAACGCAGGGTGGTCGGGACACAGAGAAAACAACCCAAAGACCACACCACAGTAGGAACCATAGAGCATGAGTCAGAACCGGGTTGGTTGGGTTAAAATCTACCTGAAAGGAGAATCTGGCCGACTGCCAACTCAAAACAACAGGTTCAGACATTTAAAACTGGAGCAAATAACTCTATATATATATATAACTTTCTAACTAAATGAGAGTCTTTGAAGGGAAGCCCTGAGAAAAACTGGAGTGTGCATTATCCTATATGGAGGGATGGCTTGTAGAGAATAGCGTGTCGCAGCTCATTGATGTAAACACGCTATGACTGCTTTCGTCAACCAAAGACAAAGATAAATGGATGAGCAGTCACCACCTGGGGAGGATTTCATGCACCGCAGGCATGTTATACACCATTGTTTCTCAAAGTTGGAGTTCTTTCTTCAACTTCAGAAGGGAAATCAATTCCGATGCATTAAAATAACGCAGAATACAGTGAAAAGGTTAAATAATATTATCAAATTATTTTGGAAAACAAAAATTGTGCATTATAAAGATTCATTACATCTAAAGTGAAAACCTTTATTTGTTATTTTAACATATTTTTCCCACCTTTTCAGAACACCTTATCATTTGACCTTTACCTCTATATAACTTCTCTGTATTTTCTTAAAAGGAAAAAGCTTAAGAGCTACTGAATTAGTTCCTTACATTTACAGTAAATTATAATTCAACAGAAGCTGCCTGAATGTGATGAATTAATAAAAAAATGTACTTAACTTTGAAAATGATGATTTTCTCTCATATTATAAAGCAAGATGTTTTACATGACTACTCCAGATTATAACCAAGGGGAACAAGAAAGATAACGTTTCATGAACTTTTCATAGATGGTTTAGAGAGCTACACTTAAAAATGTTTTCTGTGTAGACACTGATGGATGAGTGAATGAAGAGATTAAAATCAAGTTTGCAAATACTTGTTTTTTCCATTTTAATAATAAAAAAGTACAAAAAAAAATATCTAGACTGTGGAAATACTTTAATCCAAATTAATTCTTGTTAAGAAAGCATGTAGCCTTAAAAACACTAAGTCATTAGATTCTAGATACCACTAAATCAGGACAGATTTACCAAAAATATTCTCAGACTAGAAACCTGACAGGTGAAAGGCGACTGAAATTTAAAGCCATCCGTCTTTTTTTCCTTTCTCCAAATTTTAATACTGGTCCTTCTTTGTGTCACTACCAGCACCACAGAAGCATGCTATATCTGGTGCCTCGTATAGATAATACACTCAGTCAGTTAACAGTTGATGCAAATCGGTCCCAAAGCCCCCTCTACCCCGCCTCCTTTCTTTACTAACCAAAGCAAACACTCAGAACCCCCAACATGCACGTAGGCCACAGTCCAGACATCGAACTATTGTGCACTGCAGCCAACGCCCTCATCTTCTTGCACTGGACTGTCCCAGGGTGTGTCTTTAATTGTGTGTCTGCATTATGTGCGAGGGTGATGGTAGCATATGGAGTAGGAGCAGACAGACGGTTGAGTAAAGCTCTGCTCAGCTCCTGTTATACTGCCGTCCTTCCTGCTGACTTGTCATCCGACTGTGTCTCAGCAGCCCAGACACGGAGTGGCCCAAATGGAGACGGAGAAGGTGAAAAACTGAGGGGAAAAAATGCCCTAATTGTAGGCTGCAAAGGGGGAGCATCTCATACTGCTGATGTGTACTTCCAGATGAAACCACATCTAGCAGACTGAGCACACAAACCCAAAGCAAACCACCTACACAAACACACAGCCTGTTTTTTTCTCTCTTCTGCTTTAGTAAAAGCTTAAGGATTAGACTGAATACAGCCACAAAATAACCTAAAGGCTACATATTTGTCATCTTTTTTAATCTTACTGTGACTGAAACCTTGAAATAGACAAAGACGGAAAGAGGTTGAGATTTAATTTGATGGGAATGAAGTAGGCCACATTTTCTGTTCTGCTGATGTTTTTTTAACAACATACACTCCAATGGAAGATTTACGATAAAAAAGGATCATCAATACATTTATATATAAATCCACACATCTATTTTTGAACCCCCCCCCCCAAAAAAAAAGAATGATAAATCAGGTTGTTAATTGCCCAATATTAAAGAGTTACATCCATTAAACATTTTTCCATCAATTGAAGGAATGATGCGGTAAGAGACACCTCTAAACACAACCTACAGTCTTTCATTGGGAAAACTATGGATGGCAGGTGTTATGTTGTTTGTTAGTCAAAATCTATTGATTTTGGTTCAATAGATTTGGCAACAAACTGACTAATTCAATCATAAATTTTTGTTCTTTACTTTTTCCTTTCAGGTTTATCAAATAGGTTCATGATACAATTAGATTCTGTTTTATTTTCTTATATTTAAATCATGTAAAGCACTTTGCATTGTCTTTGTACTGAATTGTCCTATACAAATAAATTTGCCTTGCCCAATATGACAATATCAAAAGCAACTAATAAGAAGCCCCACATGAAACAATAACATCCTTTGCAAAAAATACAGGCTTCCCGACATGAGGCTATAAGGAAAAGGAAGCTTCTAATACATGATTTAGAACTGACTAAGAAAAAATAACAGCGACTGCAGTACTTTAATGTGCACTTGAGATAAAGTAATATTTTGTTAAAATAGAAGTTATTGCAAAGGACATCAACATACACTGATGGTAGATCTAGGCTACAGAGGAGAGAGCAAGATTTTTAGAAGGCAACACCAAGGCTTACTGCGTCCCAGCAAATGCTCTCTTTTTCCTACCTTATTGATATCTTTCAAAGACAATGTAGAAATCAAGTGACAGAAATAATAAGCATGGGCTAAGGTTGGAACAAAAAAATATTGTTCCTTAATCAAGAGAAAAAGGAATCATATAATTGACATTTGTGAAGTAAAAAAAAAAAAATCAGAAATTTGAACAAAACCTTCCGATCACAACATTCCTTTGATTGCCTTTTATTTTTTTTGTTCCAGACCAATAATAGACTATTGTTTCACTTTGTAGTTTTTGCAAGTAAATGACCTTTAAAAAAAAAAAGCTATGTCCTGATCTGACATTGATATCAGTTCGATATCAGCCAAAAATTAATGTCAGAATATAAATCTAAAATCTCTGACATTAGCATGCTGATAGAAACATTGCTGTTCTGTTTAAAGTTTAAACAACCCACTGGTTATTAAAAAATGGTTTAGTGGTTCTCTTACATATGCTCCATATGCTGCTTGAATGAAATCACTTGATCAAGCCTTTTTTTACTAATATAATCGACAAAATAAGCAAAAATTAGAGCATGATTTGCTCTAATATTGTATTGATTAAAAACTCAAACTCAAAGCTGCATAAAAGGTATTCTATAGGAAATTAAAAAGTTGTATTGGGACGTTCCTAACTTCATTTGTGGCTTTTCTCCTATTCCATAATAAAAGGGGCGGGTCAGAGAAAAGGATTCAGTATGATTTCAGTTCAATGTTTACTGCCACTGTGAGTTGTTCAGTCCAAAGTTTTCTGTTTGCTATTAAGTTTTCTGTAGTAGGGTCGGATCAGAGCCGAATAATTTATAAACCCCATCAGAGTCCTTTTAAAAGAAGATGGAGATTACCTAAAAAAAAAAAAAAAAAAAAAAAAAAAAAGAACCTGGAGTTTGGTACAAACTGGTCCAGTTTGAGCAGACCAAATGGGGCAAGAATAAAAACAGCCTTAAAAAACAGAATGATTGACATGGTGTCATATGAAAGTCAACTAATGGGTATTAATGCATTTACTGGAAAACTATTTTATTATGTCTGCTAAACATTAATGAATGCGTTGGTCATCATTAGGTTTTTTACAACAGCTTCAAAATAACTTTTAGTTCCTGTTTAGTTCTTGTCTGCAGTGAGGCTCAGAAATGTGTTTTTTATTTCGTTCCAGCAATTACATCAAGAGTTTAGCTGACCTTGGACCTAAGCAAGCAGTGTTCCTCATTAACATTGCCAAAGACTAACTGCCACCACTAATGTTCTTGTTAATGTTCTTGTTCTCAGTGAGCATTCCTGGTGTGAGCATCCATTTTCCAATAGGCTGATATGTGATACCTCAAATGGGAATAGGAGATGGAGGCTATCCCACAATGCAACACAAGCAGACTGTAAGCCCACCAGAACCGTCTCTCACACTGTCTCACCAGCCTCACCCTAATCCAATAAAATTTGTACGACTACTGTCTTTGTTTGCATGTTATTGGAAAAAATAAAAGCCTTTAAGTGTGCAAAGATTGGAAAACCAAGTTGTGATAAATAAAAATAAAGCGTAAGAAATAAAAACACTTCTTTATGTGGAAAAGTTAAAACTGCAGGTGATAGGTTTTGCTATGTGTGAAACTTGGTGTGCACACAGGATAGCACATGCTTACGAGTCATGTGAAAAGTCTTAACTCTCATTTGCCTCATATTTCCTCACCAGCTGTCCACAAGGAGGGCAGACTGAGCGAGTAAAAGGAAAGACGAATGGTGAGAGCGAGTGGAGGGAGAGCTGAGGGAGGGTGCGCTTTAGTAGGGGAACTATACAGTATAACACCTTGTTATCTTCAGCTGATCACTGGGCTGATTCAAGAAGCAACTCACTAACCACAGGCTAACAGAAAGAGCAGGATATGACTTCATTACAGCCAGCACACACAGTCTTAAAGAGTGTGCATGTGTCTCTGAGAAGCACTGTGAATTCAGAGACAGATGGTGGACCTCCATATCATTAAGTGACATCATTTTTCTTGTCTGGTTTCAGCCTGAGCTGCACTTGCACAAACCCTCATAAAGGTTAAAAATAGGTCACAGCTCCAATGCGGTGTTTAGCTGAAGCAGTCTGGTAAAAGAGCTACAGGATTCAGCAAAATTTCAATTCCCACTTCTGCAAATGGGGCTACAGATTGGAAGCATCGGACAGAGCAGTAAACTCCACTCTTTACTGACAATATATAAAGAAACAGCTCAGTCTTATCAGCTTAAATCTTGGTTAACCAACATGGCAACAGGTTCACATACGCTGCATTTCATACTTGTTTAATTTCCTTCATTTGTATTTATGTACAGTGTTAAAACTTTAACACGTTTTTTTCCCTTCTTTTTTCCTCACAATAACATGACACAGTGAAAAAAAAAATAGATCAGCAAAGTGCATTAAGCTGCTTAACAACAAAATTTCGAAGCCGATTTAGATTTGATTTCACTGTGCAATCTGCAAAACAAGAGCTTCAGTGATCAAAAGCCAGCATGGTAGTGTATGAAACAAATAAAGATGATGACAATGCAACGATTAAACTTCATGACTATAAACAAGCTCAATAAGTATTTTTTATCTTCATTTATTCCTTTTATCCCCCCTTCCCCCGGCAAAACTATGGTCAACGATGCATACTTTGTGGGTTTCTAATTTAATCTGATCCGAGCAGGCCTGGACGATAAACCAGATTTTTGCTGTTACCGCCATTCACTAAGATAAGCGGCAACAAATTTCGAATGTCAGTAAAAGAAAAAAAAGTAATTTTGCCGTTTTTCCTGTGAGCCCTTTAAGACACTGTGGCATATGTCTAATCACGTGACCCCACCGATTCCCATTAGAAGTGTAAACTAAGACAATGGCGGATGAGCCCAGCGAAGAAGCGTCAAAATCAGCTATAAACCAAATTACAACTGTTACTCCTGTAGAGATGAGCGAGAGCAGAGAAGCTGAGTACGCAGAGAAATTGATAGCGTGTCGTCTGAGTTGAGTGCACAGCCGACTGGTTTTGAGCGAGGGTGTGTGAGTTCACGTACATTTTTCGCACTGTACGCTCAGTTCGGTGTCACCAATATTACGCCATAGATGTTGAACAAAAGAACACGAAATGCAAAGTTTGTCCGAAAACTGTAGGGACTACCCGAAGTAACACATCCAAACTCCACAACCTACAGCGAAACCACGCGGTAGAGTTCAAGTTGTGCAAAAGGCTCCTTTACCTTTGTGCAAAAACGTTTGCAAGAGAGGAAACATTTTTCTCCTGTTCGAGATATTGTTCAATGTTTTAACCTGAATGGGTACAACACTTTAATATCTAATTGAAAGCAGCATGTAATGTGATTTATTGAATAAGTAAATCATAAATAGATCAGTTCTGTTTCCTTCACATGCCGGCTACCCTATCAGAAATATATTTATCGTGATACTAATGTGAGGTTATATCGTCCAGCCCTAGAACAGAGCAGGCCATTCGGTAAGCTCACAGTATTTCCTTTTTTGTGCCGACATTTAATTTACTGTTTGACTATTTTAAATTTTAATTCCCTTTATTAACATTATTAAATAAATTTTGTGTGTGTTTTAGTCACGTAACTATTTTTTTGTTATCAAGTTATGTGTAAACCTGTTTGCAACCCTCTGTATGTTAGCCTTTTGACACTCAGAGGCTTTACAGAGGTACAGCTTATGGTTAATGTATATTATTTCAACAATTCAACAGCTATATAGACTTAGACATAGATACCTTTTATTGGCATTTTGTATACACAGGGTGTATACAAAATGAGATTTCATTTTCTATAGCTTTCAGAACATTTCCATTTCATAAAGAGAAGCAGTGATCATATGTGAACAGTACATATAGAGATTTTGGGTCCATGGCCTGGAAACTCCCCTGATTTAATCCCATTGAAAACTTGTGCTCAATCATCGAGAGACGGGTGGACAAACGAAAACCTAGGAATTCTAGCAAAATGCAAGCATTGATTGTGCAAGAATGGACTGCTATCAGGCAGGATTTGGTCCAGAAGTTGATTGAGAGCATGCCAGGGAGAATTGCAAAGGTCCTGAAGAAGAGGGGTCAAAACTGCAAATATTGACTTGCTGCATTAACTCATTCTAACTGTCATTAAAAGCTTTTGTTACTCATAATATGATTGCAATTGTATTTCTGTATGTGATGGCAACATCTGACATACACACATGAAAACCAGAGGGCAGCAGATCATGTGAAAATATAATATTTGTGTCATTCTCAATACTTTTGGCCATGACTGTATAGTGAATGTTCACTACTAGGAAAACTACTACCTTTGCACAGATATTTAGCACTGAAACCATTTTCCACTTTAACTGGAATTGTTTAAGATTTTTTTCAGCTGTATTGTTCAAAAAAAAAAAAATTTGATAAAGAAGATCTGATCCACAGCTAAGAGGAATGAAGCACTGGGTATGGGCTCCTTTTATTGGGTGGAGGAAATCCATATTTAGTCAGGGACAATCCACACTGATCATACCATATCCACATATCAAGAATTTGCAGTGTTAGAAGTATTAAAATAGATTCCTCCATTTGCAATTTCTGCATCACTGAATCCATAGGGTAAGAAGATTGAGGCCAAGTTACAAATTTTTTGTGTTTGTGAAAACATAATTTTAAATAATGTTTGGAGCAAACATTTTGAACTGGAATATTAATTTGATGCACAGCTCAGCCTTCCAGTCCTGCACAGACCTGAAGCTGCACTGCAAACAGCCTTCCTGGTGCATCTTTAAACCCAAACATAGGAAAGAAGATGATATTAGTTCTTCAGGTATATTATTGATGTGATATAGCTGTTCTCTACTGAATGAGATTCAGCGACTCAGTGGCTAGAACATCATCGCTGCTCAAGCTTCACATAAAAACACCAGAGCATCTGTGATATAAAGAAACTTTGCTGTTATTACTGCGTGAAAGTTTCACTGAAGCAGGCAGGCTGTCAACTTTGAAAAGCTGTGGAACGGTTTAATCCAGCAGAACTATTTTACTGCCTTCTTCATCATCTCCTACCTCAGTGGTTCCTAACCTCATTGGGCACTGCGTGGTTTTGGATAACACCTTTTATGTATATTCTAGGGCTGCAACAACGAATCGATAAAATCGATAGAAATCGACTTTTAAAAGCGTTGGCAACGAATTTCATCATCGATTAGTTGTGTCGCGCGATTATTGCGTCATCCGCCGCGCCGTCATCACTGCCTCTTGACTGAAAGAGGAAGAAAAAAAATATGGCAGAGCGAGTCAGCGCCGCAGGTGCAGTGTTGCCAACTCAGCGACTTTTCAGACCCCTCCAGCGACTATTTTTCAAAAAAGCGACTAGCGACAAATCTGGCGACTTTTTTCGGTGTCACTGGCGGCTTTTGGAGACTCTTACGTGAAAGCATGTATCGTTCCTACTCTGCCGTGGGGCGCCTGCCCCCACTCCCGCAGGGGTCCCTCTCAGCTGCAGTCAGAGCCTCAGCGTCCAGACTGCAAATGAAGCGCGCATGCACCGGGATTGACGGCGCAAATTGATCACAATAATTAAAATAGCCTGCGCTTTGTAAAGTGAAAAAAGTGATAACATTCAACTTTTTTCAAAAGAAATTAACATGGCACGGAACCACCATGTTTGTTTGGTTTTAAAGTGGGGAAACGTTACGTTAGTTTCTCAGGTAGCTCATCTGATGCTTTCCTTACCGTGTTAGTAGGTTACAGACAGTGATAAGGCTACTTATTTTACTTTTAATTTCATTTGAATTAGCTTAAGCAGCGTTTACATTTACTTTATAAATAAATTAACTTGCAAATTATGAGGGCAAGGCTTTTAAAGTTTAAATCTTCTGGCAAAGATAAAGTAAAGAAGATCCTGCAATTTATGGAAGTAAAGCAGAATAAAATCCAGCAAGATCAGTAATATGTCAATTAATTATATGCCACATTCCCATGTAAATTGGAGTCTTTGGAGGATGTGTTCTTTAACACCCCTAGTTCTCTCATTTTTATTCCAAATACAATTTATAATTTGAATCACAGGGCTATTTTTATCTCTATGGTTCAGTATTTTCTCAAGTAGCAACTTTAACTGCTATACTTTCCTGTCTTAAAAGGCAGAACTCTTCTAGTCTAAAAAAACTCATTTGTTGAAATGGGGGGGGCCTATTGTTTGAACCCCTTAGGGGCTTTTAAAAACAAAAATGTCTTTTTTTGCGCTTTATGAAACAAAGTAGCCTATATTTTGTGGATGTACAGCTACATTTCTCATGTAAGTTTGCGTAGTTTTAACACAAACATTTATTTTTCATACTGCACCAGTACAGTTAATGAGCAACCTGTACTTGTGTGCTTGTTTGTTCTGTCTAAAATGTTTATTTTGGAATAAACAGGTTAATATAAAAAATATTTTTTGTCCGATTCATCGATTAATCGAAAAAATAATCGTCCGATTCATCGATTTTTAAAATAATCGTTAGTTGCAGCCCTAGTATATTCCCTTTTATAAATCCAAAAACATCCAACTGTTGTCTAAATAAAGCAGCAATTAATTGAAATATGCTTTTTGATACCTGTGAAGGAGGAAGTATCTCCCGTATGAAGCGGTAATGGGGCGGCATTACATGTTTAGGACTTTTTCTATACTTCAGCTGTTAATAATTGAAATAATTAGATTGAAACAACTGGATCATAAAATGTAAGAAAGAAAAAAAAAAGATATCCGTTTATTTTTTAAGGCAGTTTTGGAAAAATTTATGGACAATTGTGTATGGTTGTTTGCAGTTTGTGATTTTTTGAGTTTCTGTGCTCCAATCTGCCTCCCTGTTACTTCTAACTCCTGAATAAAAATATTTACAATATGAATGCTGCTCTTAAAATTGAAGAGCAATGCCTTCTGCCACACATGACATTTTGCAAGCTTTTAAAAACTCAAACTGCTGCACAGTTTTGCTGAATAGCCTAAACAGTTCTTCTTTTTCTTTCATACAACCCCTGGCAAAAAGTATGGAATCACCAGTCTTGGATGAGCACTCATTCAGACATTTCATGCTGTAAAACAAACTCAGATCAAAAACATGATACAATATTAAGGTCGTTCCAAAGTGCAACTCGTTTGCTTTCAGGAACACTCAAAGAAATGAAGAGAAAATATTGTGGAAGTCAGTGAATTATACTTTTATTGACCAAACACAGGGAAATAAATATGGAATCACTCAATTCTGAGGAAAAAAGTGTGGAATCACTCAAATTGGAGGTAGAAAAAAAAGGACACACCCAGTCTATTTCCTTTCCCTAAATGGACACCTGCCCCAGATTAGATGTGCCCGTTAGTGTGCAGTTCAAAACACCTGCAGTCATGACACCTTGGAGGGCTGCTGGACCAAGTGGAGTGGTGAGAACCATGGCTCCAACAAGAGAAATGTCCCTTGAAACAAAAGAGAGGATTGTGAAACTTCTTGAAGAAGGTAACCCTTCACGCATGGTTGCTAAAGATGTGGGCTGTTCACAGTCAGCTGTATCCAAGATATGGACCAAATACAAACAGCATGGAATGGTTGTTAAAGCCAAGCGTACTGGTAGACCAAGAAAGACATCAAAGCGTCAAGACAAACAACTTAAGGCCATTTGTCTTGAAAACCGAAAAAGTACAACTAAACAGATGAAGCATAAATGGGAGGAAGTTGGAGTCAATGTATGTGACCGAACCGTAAGAAATCGCCTAAAGGAGATGGGATTTCAATACAGGAAAGCTAAACGAAAACCAGCATTGACACCTAAACATAAAAGAACGAGACTCCAATGGGCTAAGGAGAGGCAATCATGGACTGTGGATGACTGGATGAAAGTTGTCTTCAGTGATGAGTCAAGAATCTGCATTGGACAAGGTGATGATGCTGGAACTTTTGTTTGGTGCCGTTCCAGTGAGATTTATGAAGAGGCCTGCCTGAAGAAAACAACCAAATTTCCACAGTCCTTGATGATATGGGGCTGCATGTCAGGCAAAGGCACTGGGGAGACGACTGTGGTTAATTCTTCTATCAATGCACAAGTTTACATTGACATTTTGGACAGTTTTCTCATCCCTTCAATTGAACAGATGTTTGGTGATGATGAAATAATTTTCCAAGATGACAATGCATCGTGCCATCGGGCAAAAACAGTGAAGGCATTCCTTGAAGAAAGACACATTCAGTCGATGTCATGGCCTGCAAATAGTCCAGATCTCAACCCAATTGAAAACCTGTGGTGGAGATTGAAAAAAATGGTCCACAAGAAGGGTCCAACCAGCAAAGCTGATCTGGCAACTGCTATCAAAGAGAGTTGGCACCAAATTGATGAAGAATACTGTTTGTCACTCATCAAGTCCATGCCTCAAAGACTGAAAGCTGTTATAAAAGCCAAAGGTGGTGCAACTAAATACTAGTGATGTATTTTGAATGGTCTTTTGTTTATGCGTTTTTCATGATTCCATACTTTTTTCCTCAGAATTGAGTGATTCCATATTTATTTCCCTGTGTTTGGTCAATAAAAGTATCATTCACTGACTTCCACAATGTTTTCTCTTCATTTCTTTGAGTGTTCCTGAAGGCCAACAAGTTGCACTTTGGAACGACCTTAATATTGTATCATGTTTTTGATCCGAGTTTGTTTTACAGCATGAAATGTCTGAATGAGTGCTCATCCAAGACTGGTGATTCCATACTTTTTGCCAGGGGTTGTATAAAATGGTTAATGCCCTCCTTGCTAATCTTGATTTCCTGTTCCTCCATACTGTGTTAATTTTTGGATGACAGATTGAAGAGTGCACAGTTAGCTGTCCAAGCTTGTAACATTTTTCTACAACCTGACCATCCTCTAAATTCAAAAGCATTCCCCACATTGTACCAGTCTTTCTATCAACCAGGAGATGTGGAAGTTTGTGCATTAAACATTAAAAACTGTGGAAATATGTGGTTATTCACACTTTCGCAGATATCATACAAATGTTTATGAATCAAGACATTTCTTATATATACACGTTTAGTATATATTCTGATTAATTCATTCAAATTCATAATACAAATGTTAAACTAGTTATTAAAGACATTTAAATTCCAACATAATCAGAATCACCGTGTGAGTATCTAGGTTGTAGTTATGCAGGTTAATGCACAGATACCCATGTCAATGGAAAAGCTCACACTAGGGTTGTTAGAAATATCGATGCTGCACACGGATACAATAAATATTAAGAGAAGGAAAGGTAAACTTAGTTGCATAGCACATTTCAGTTGCAAAACAATTTAAGCTCTGTACATGAGAATAAGAGAAAATAAAAGTGACAACGGGTTATAAAATGCTACATAAAAAAAAAAAAGATTAAATGTTTAAGAAAATGGAATGAAAATTAGATGAAAAAACTAATCTAATAATGTTTAGATAAATAAAGGAAACTCCAAACAAATGGGCTGTTGGTCTCAATTTATTGTCACTGAGGGTTTCAGCGTTTTTATTTTTATGGTTATTTGCTCATTAAAAATATCATTGAATTGTGTTATATTTGGATTATCTAATCTCAACCCCCATCGCTATGCAGGGGACCAAAACATCTCACCTGGTCAGCCAGGCCAACAATGACCCTAATGACTCCCTTTTAAAGGAATAGTACACCCAAAACATGATTAGCCTTCATTTTCTACTCACCCCCATGCTGAACAACACTCTGGAGTACTTTTTTGATATCTCAAATGCATCTGGAGATCTGGGAGG